>NC_092876.1:210563872-210886827 GCF_028372415.1 Notamacropus eugenii
TTAAGTACATATATATATATGCATATATATATATAAACTTCATTAAATTATTTATACATTCCAAAATTTAGTGTATTCTTTTAAAATTTTCAGATGACACAAAGCAGGGTTGGAGGGTTATCACATTCATAGATGGAATCGGATTCTCAGAGAATCTCTACAGGATGAATTTAGTAAGAAAAAATATAATAGGAATAAATGTAAAGTCCTACATTTGGGTTCAAAACATCAACTGTGAAAGTAGTCAGCACTTTGACAAAAGGCAAAAGACTGTTTTCAAGGAAGAAAACATGCAAAGAGCTATGAACAAACAAACTGTACACACAATAAACCGTAAACATTAAGGAAAATTAGAAAAGGTGTCTTGCTGAAGGTGGGACTACAGGTGGGACTTGAAGGAAGCCAAGGGAAGTGAGGAGGTAAACAGGAAGAGAATTGCAGGCATGGGGGATGACAAGTGAATATATCTGAGGTAGGAGACAAGTATTGTGTGTGAGGAACAGTAAGGAGGATATTGTTACTGGATTGCAGAGTACATTGGAATGGGAGTGAGGGAGTAAGATGTAAGAAGTCTATAAAAAGAAGGAATGGGTCAGGTTTTAGTGCCTTTAAAAGTAATTATTAAGCACTCACTATATGCTAGGCATGAAGAAAAGTGCTAGGGGTACAAAGTAAGGTAAAAAAAAAGTAAAACCCTCCCACAACTCACATAGTAATACTTTCAAAGACTTTATACTCCAATGGATGTGCTGTGAAGAATTGTTGATATTCAACAATTTCTATAAAAACTCTCTAAGAGTTGGAGTGGATTGTAAGCTCATCCTCAGAGCTAAGGAAATCTTAGCCTTTATCAGTAAGGGAATAATACCCAAAACGAAGGAGATGATAGTACCATAGTACTTTACTCTGGTTAGTCTATATATTGGGTACCATGTTGAATTCCGACTGTCACATTTTAAGAAAGATATTGACAAACTGGAATGTATGTAGAGGGGAGTAACTAAATTGGTGAGGTGAATGGAAATCATGTCACACAAGAGCTAAATTGGGATATTTGGCCCAAGGATAAGATTTAGATGGGGCATGAGAGTTGTCTTTAAGGATTTAAAGTGCTATTCTGTATAAGAGGGATTAAACTTATTCTGGTTTGCCTCAGAGGGCAGATCTAGCAGCTGTGGTTAGAAGATGAAGAGATGCATATTTTGACTCACTAAAATGAAAAATGTCATCACAAGTAGAGTTGTCCCAAAATGGAATGGTTTGCTTCAGGTAGCAGTGATTTCCCAGCTACTGGAGATCTTTATCTGAAGGTTAGATGGCTACTTGTTGAAGATGTTGTGGAGCAGGTTCCTATTCAGACATAGGTTGTTCTGAATGGCTTCTTTTTAAGGAAATTATATCTTTTGTTTTTATATCATTTCCCAATACATTCCTTCTCATGTTCAACCCAGAGAGTACTGCCTTATAATAAGAAAGGATCAGCAGTCCTGGCTGTTTCCCTGCTGATCTTTGATTTGGAACTCCCTCTTCTCTGTTTGTTCTTCCTTAATCTTGTGTGAATGAGTAGTGTTCTCAAGGATGAATCCTAGATTCAACAGTCCAGGGTCCTTTGGGAGTTGAGTGGAAGCAAAGGGAAAAGTTTTCAGCAATGTCAACTCATCAGTCCTACTAAATGGATAATCCAGACCAATGATTACCTCTCTGATAAAAAAAAAAAATGTTGCCTCTCTTTAATCCTAGTTTCAGGGAATCCTAGCCTCTCCTTTAACTTAATTGTCCTCTAAAAAGGAAGACTACTTAAACTTTTCATGGAAGTAAGACCTAGAATGCTGAGAATATTTTCTCAACCTTTTTGAAAGATGGAATTGGGAGTGGGTGAGTGGGCATTTGTGTGTTCTCACATTAAATTAGATGTTGGAATCCTGTGATTTACAAGTAATATATATTTTTCATATTTGATGAGATCCTGGTACTAGATCTTGGCTGGATTAACTGATATGGATAGTGTAGGAATGTGATATGCATTTTTTATGATAAGTAATTATGCCAAGCTAATTTTTGTAAAGTATTACAAGCAAGGCAATAGGGGTGGGAGTGTGTATGGCTTATTATAAGGAGTTCAGCTAGTCTAGTGCTCTTAAAATGTATTGAAATCTTCCTGGAGACTTAATTGGTCTAAGGGGCTAAGGCTGAATACCAGTGAGTTGCCTAAATATGAAAGGCAGCACCTGAGGAGTCCAGGACTCCTATGACACAGACTTCTGACCAGCAGGTCACCACATGTATAGGCAGGCAAGCAGCAGTCAACTTAATTAATGCTGTGTCCATGTTAAATATCCTGATATGGCTAAATAAACTCCCTTTGGTTGACTGCTAGATGGCTTATGAGTTTTTCTTTTTATTTTGGTTCTGAATCTGAATCATCATATCAATGAGATCATAACTTCATTTGAATGCTTGGATATTTTTCTAGTGGCTTTGGCTTAATTTTACCTAGGACATTAGTTCTCACATCCTATGTAGTGGTGTCCTGTTTTTTAATCTCACCACTCTGAAAAAAATGTGTCCCTCCCCACTTTCCATAAAATAATCCGTGCAAATAATTTTCTTAGATCAAATTTTATTCTAATACAATTAAGCATTTATGACAACTTTATAACATCACAGTTTAAAGTGCAATAAAATTATTTAATATGAACAGATTTATTGACAAAATACTTTTAATTTTCACATTTATAACTTTTAAAATAACAATAATAGTATTGATTTTATGATGAATAGACTTGTTATCAGTAGAATTTTCTCAAAACACAATATTTCATTGCCACTCTATTTAAAATGAAAATTGAGATAAATATTTGTCATTATCATCATCAGAAATTTCCATTTCACAACAATAAGATGTTAAGAATGGCAGTAACATTTGTTTTACTTTATTTGACTAAAAAGAAAGGAAAGTATTAGAAAATCTGAGTTCTAGTTCCTGCTTTGCCACTTCCTCAGTATGTGACCTGGGGCAAATCACTGAACAGCAGTTTCCTCATCCATTTATGGATAAGCATCTGTTCTGTGTACCTAACACAATTATTTTGATAATCAAATGAATATGTGGGGAATTAATTTTAAAACTATATGACACTATGCAAGTAAGGTATCATTATTTTTATTTTAAATAAGCCAAAAGGATAGATGTATGGTGGGTATGGGTGGGCTTTGGCACCTACCATTGATATTTGCCTTCAGCAAGTTGTATAAAAGACATCAGGGAGAACATGTCTGAGTAGAAAAGTAGGACTGGTCATGTAGCCAGAATGAGAGGCAACAAATGACTCTAGCATGAACCACTGGTGTTCCTGAGATATTGAGAGAACCAGAAGAGGGCCTCCAGCACATTGGATAGATCTAATGTGGAGTCCTGGTAATCCTTAGGCTACAATTGCTCAGGAGGAGAAAGCATGTCAGGCTTGTGATTTATACTGGTGGAAGGAGAACCCGCAGTTATCAAATAACAACCATATCAATGCATCCGAAGAAAATATCATTAATAGAAGAAAACAGCTCAATGTGACAGGCTTTTTGTAGGCCTGTGTGTCTAGCCATTCAAGATTCCTTCCTGGGCTGTGCTCCCAACTACAAGTTAAAGTGTAGGAATTTTCAGCTGTGAATGTTAATTTGAGCAGCTGCAAAATATAAAGGAAAGACAGTAGAATGCCATGTGAAGTAAAAATAACAGGTTTGAATGGTATTGGACAAGAAGATTGGTATCAAACACTGCCAGCTCTGTCCGTTAACCAGGACTATCTTTAATTAACCTGCCTGCAGGCAAATGCTGCATATTCTAGGCTCCCCACTCATTGAAATCCAGTGGAAATGTTTATTTTTGCCACTGGTTTTTGTAATCTCCTGCCACAATGTAAATATAGCAGGCAGTGGTGATGGCGGCAGTGGTTTTATACACCAACACTTACTCAGATAAAATAAAAGTGCACATATGTGATATAGAAATTAACTGCTTATGTTAATCTGCTTGACATTAAAATGCTCTTTCCCCAAAAATCAATAGTGCAGTCACTGTAAGAAGCCATACCATAGTTACTTTTACACACATTTGCAATCGACTTTTCAGTGGCTGCTACTGGAGGGTGAATTTTCTGTTTGGTTCTGTCTATAGAAGAGTAAGTAAATGCCTTGGCTATTAATTAAAGCTAGTATTTATAAAACACCTACTACATGCCAGGCACTTTACAAATATTATATCATTTGATCCTCATAACAACCTTGAAAAGTAGATATTATTATTATCATCCCGTTTTTAAGTTGAAGAAACTGAGGTAAACAGGTTAAATGACTTGCCCAAGGTCATTCAGATAGGAAATTTCTGAGGACAGATCTAAACTCAGATCTTCCTGACTCTAGGCCCCTGCATCTTTTAACTGTGTGTGTGTGTGTGTGTGTGTGTGTGTGTGTGTGTGTGTGTGTGTGTGTACATATACATATATGAACTTTGGACTTTTGTTTGATACTCATAATACCTTATAAATGTCCTTCAGATTTTTAATTAATACTGATATTCCTTTTTACTATTCATAGAAAAGGTTAAACTTAATTTATTTTTGATTATTTATTATAGCAAGTATTCTAGGAAGTCTCATCAGGGAAGTTCAGTAAGGATGTCCCTGAGTTATTCTCATGAACGTAGTCAAAACAATTTTTCTTACCTTTAATCACTACCTGCATGTCATTATCCAAGACTTGGCTGGCTGGGCAAAAGAGAAATGCACGTCCTTATGCTATTATGGCATTCTGTCAGGATGCCAGGCTGGTGAAATGAGACCTTGACTGTGGCAGTGATCATGCTCAGAATGCCCCCAAACTGGTCATGCTTGGCCTACAGTTCCCCTGCCTGCCTCTTCCTTTAACTAGACCCCATCAACGATATTCCACTTCTTGTCACTCCACAAAGAATACAGATTCTTAAATGAGTAAAGGGAGAAGAAAAGTAGGATCCTCCCTGGATGTTCTCCAACCTATCCCATTCTAATTAGTTATATCACCAAGAATGACAGACAATGTCCAATACTGACATTATCGTTGTCAAATATTTATCGAGTGCTGCCTATATGCAGAATTCTACATTAGCTACTGTGCTTACACAAGAAAGTTTTTGTCACATTGTTCACTTAAAAAAAATACCAATGTTCTTCCAGTATTATGGGACTCAGAGCACTATAATCTTTGAAGAATTAAAATTGAGGGCCACCCAAAGAACTATGAATGAATGAATGAATTTAGATGAATTAATGAGTGGAAAAACTTACTATGTGCCAAATACTTTGCTAAATGTTGGAGATACAAATGTGAAAGTGAAGATTGTTCCCACCTCTGAAGAGCATACATTGTCCTTGGTTAAGAATGGTGGAGACTACACATATAGGGGAATGGTGGCCAAGTTGAAATGCTCTGGTTTGTAAAGATACAGGCATGGTGAGTAGAGTTATAAGGGAGTGAGACAAATGATTATTTTTCTTTTATATTAATATCCAATTATTAAATTAGCATTAAAACTTTCCCCCTCCCTCTATTTCTTTATTTGGGGACTGGCTCTTATAAGTTAATCAGTCTCTGAAGGACATTGCTGATAGATAAGATTGCCTAAATTCTCCTGGAACATGAGGCTGAATCTTCAGTTGGATCCCACCCAACTAGAAGACCTTACTTCTATTTAGAGTGTAAACAGAATTTAATCTAGGTGAATTCCAGTTCCAAAACATTAAATTCATGTTCTTGTATCCCTCTCTTGGACTTTAGGGTAACAACTCATAAAGGAGAAAACCAACCAGAGTGGTCTGGGAAGAGATAGATTCTTTTGTCCAAATTACTGGAGGCAGCTGAGTCTCATGATCAAGCCATGTTCTCAGCAGGAGGAGTTGAAGACTTCTAGCCCACCCCCTAATTAATTGTTCACCAATTAGGTCTAATTTTCACTTGTCAGAGGCACCTCCTTTTCCAAAGGTATTTAAGCATTTAGTGATCTCTATAGTTTTGTCTTTGGTTACCAAGAGAAACCACTGACCATCAATTATTGATTATCAGTTACCTAATTAGTAAATTGATTATTAATTACCCAGAAAACCTGTCACTTGGGCTTTTCCTTCTTCCTTTTCTCTTACCCCTTCTGGTGGCAGCTAGGTGGCCATTGAATAGAGCACTAGGTGTGCCTAGATTTAGGTAGATGAGTTAAGCCCATCCTCAGACACTTATTAGCAGTATGATCCTGGGCAAGTCACTTAACCTCTCTCTGCCTCAGTCTCCTCATCTGTAAAAAAGAGATACTAATAGTAGCATCTCCCTCCCAAGATTGTTATAAGGATCAGATGAGATATTATTTGTAAATCACTTTAGTGCTTTCTAAATACTTCACACTTTCTCTCCTCTCTTTCTCTCCTTTTCTTTCTTTTAGAAAAGAAATATAAGCAGTTAAATCAATAGCCACATTCAGATTTATTGCAATTTTGATTCTGAAGAACAGATGATGAAATGCATTTTCCTCCTCTCTGTAGAAAAATGGAAGTTTATGGCTATGGAGTATCACCTATATTTACAGATATAGTCTTTTGGGGGACTTACGTTTAATTGTCTTTCTTCAGTCTGGGGGTGAGATGGGGTCTTAAGGGAAATATTGGCAAATGATTGTGGTATAAAAATCAAAGGACATTGATCAAACTAAAAATAAGTATTATCATCCCCAAACCAGCTCCTCCTCCTGCCTTCCTATTTTTGTTAATGATGTTACAAACAGCCAAGTCTCTGAGGCTCATGACTTCGGAATCATCTTTCATCTTTGATTTCCACCTCTCCTTTGACCCCCACATATTCAATAAGTTGCCAATGCTGATGATTTTACCTCTGAAACACTTCTTATGCCTATTTCTTCCTTTCTACTGCTACTGTGATTATCCTAATTCAGACCTTTAGTGCATCTCAAATGAACTAATGCAATAACTTTTTAACTCTTTGCCTGAATCACATTTCTCCTCCCTCCAATTGATGTTCAAGTGGCAAACTCTCTTGATTACCAGTCTAGGATTTTTTTGCCTTTTGTTTTTTCCCCTGAATTTAAAACACCAAACAACCAAAAAAAGACCATTAGCATTCACATAGCAGAACAGTAATAGAAAATTCTACATGAAGCTATGCATCTTCATTTCCTAACACTTGCTTTAAAAAAAGCCTTTTCATATATTATATAGGCATTTCCAAAATTGTCCTGCTTGTCTTTGCTTCCTTCTGAACTTCTGTTCTCTTCTATGCATTTTTCAAAATTTTTTAACAACACTATTTTAGTCCCTCCTCACCTTGACTCAAAACCCCACCCCAATCTTGAACTAAGATAAAGAAAAGAAACAAAAAGTCTGGTAACTAATAAGCATAGTCAAACAAAACAAATCTAAACAGTGGCTATGTCCAAAGACATACATCTCAATTCTGACAGAGTTGATTTGATTACAGTTCCAGAATTGGAAAGGGAAGGGAACACCAAATGGCAAATGAATTATGGCACAGTGGCTGGTGAGCTGTCTGGGGAGAGGAGTGGCTAGAGCAAACCTCAGATGGAATGGGCAATTGAAACAACTGTCTATCAGCACAGCAGGGCCTTATGGTGGGAATTCCAGGCATGAAAGGGTTAAATCTTCTAACGCTTGGTTTCCAGCCTGGGAAAAGTTACGTGATAGGGCCAAGTAGGCTGTATTATATTACAAACAAGGAATTATTTAGAAGATGCATCACCAGAGATGTAAATAAATACATAATTGAAAATAAAAATCTGCTGGTCACTTGGTGGAAACAAAATATAACAATGAACAGTCATTGTGTTCTACTGGAATTCTCTTAATGTTTGTAAAAATTTTAAAAAAGCCCACCAGCCATTGGGTGAACCCTCTGTGGAGAACTTATGGGTAGATGGACAAGTCATACAGGATGGATAGGTGTTCATGGGCCGAGGCATTCATTGTTAGATTCCATTAATTCAGAGATAAATTTGAATATTTGAGACATGTACATGTCTCTATGTACATAGTACACATGCCTGAGGATAACAATCTGGTATAATGTAAGCAGCATTAGATTTGTAGTCAGGGGCACTGAGTTCAAATCCCAGTTCTTTCATTTGTGATATCTGACTGTGAACGAGTTATTTAAAGTGCACTAGTCCTCAGTTTCCTTATCTTTAAAGTGACAAGTTGGACCACATAGGCTTTAATATACCTTCTAGCTCTACATATGTTGTTCAATGATCTCCAGTTTTCTGCCGTAAGTCTCAAACTTCTTGAGAACAAGACCAGTGCCTTTTTCTTCAAAATCTGAAACAGTCCTAGTGACTACTTAATGAATGACTACTGAATTAATGTAAGTTCTGCCTATATCCAGCCCCACCCCCCCCTTCCAAAATCCTGTTTCTCTTATCTCTGGATCTCTCTTTCCTCCTGGATCCTGTTCCCATCCTCTTAGTCTTTGAAATCCTCCAGATTATGGAGGCCAGGATGACCTGGTAGAAAACTGAGATAGTTTATTGGGCTGAGAATAGTTTGCTTTGGAACAAGTGTTGGTAGAAGAACAAAATAAAGTATGAAAAGCAGTTTTATGGATAGACACTAGCTTTGGAGTCAAGAAGACAAGTATTTGACCTATGAGCGCTCCAGGAAACTCTCTAAATATACTATATTAAAACTGTAAATTACAAAGGAGCTGCAAATCTACAACGGTGTGGGGATTTCCACACCATACAGTACTCTATACCATTGAAACCGCAAATGCAAAACAAAAACTTCCAGCCATTCCTTTACCCCCAAACCTTAACAAATTATGGTATATGAACATAATAAAATAGTTTTGTAGTATGATAAATAAATAAAAATATGAAGCATTCAGAGAAGCATGGAAAAACTTGGATGAACTTATGCAATAAAGTAAGAATTAACAAAATAATATACACAATTACTATAATATTGTAAAGAAGAATGATGAGTAATATGTCATTACAATAACTAATTTTGGCTCTAGATAAGAGATGAGGAAATGTATTTCATTCCTTTTGTTGAGGAGATGGAGGACTATGGGAGCAAAATGCTACATACACCCTCAGACAGGATCCGTGTGTTAGCTGGATTTTATTTAACTTTTTTTCACTTGTATTATAAGAGGAGGCTCACTGAGATTGGAAATGGGGGAAAGGTATTTTTGGAAATTACTGTGATAGAAAAAAACAAAAGAAATCAAGAGAACTTAAAAAAAGAAATTTAATCATGATGCAGTTAATTATATGTAGGAATTTACATTCATTAAAGATGTAACATTTTCTAGGAAGTTGTGTGGACCAGGGAAGATCTGAATCTAGAGGAAACTTGGCATTGTCTCTGTTTTTTCCCCTCATTTCTTCTTTGGCATATGCTATAGTCTTCTCCATAAAATATGTTCACATTTTCTTAAAAAATAAACACAATTGCTTTCCAAGAATGTGATAGAGGCTTAATGATCCTTGTAATACATGATACAGCTACTAGTTTCAGCCATGAGTATTAGCTATGCAATATTGATAGAAATTCATGCAGATTAAATTAAATTTCCACCCATGGTGTGATGACAGCACAGTGTTGTATCATACTTCTTAGCATTTTAGGAAACAATCCCTGAGCCAGATTACTATCAGTTTTAAATGATTGAGATGTTCAAGAACATATTGAATTTCTGATTTGAGATTTAATAAATGAAATATATCTATATCTATATTTGTACTGAAAAAAAGAGAAATGCTGAAAAAAAGTAGGATTCTGACTTCATCTAAACAGGTCCTCTCACCTTCTGATTTTACTGGTATTTCCTTTTTTCTGTTCCCAGTTTGTTCCTTTGGCTTACCATCTTCACTCTGAACTGTGTTCAATAAGCCTTCTATCCCCATCCTTCCTCTCCTCCATTTTGAGACGTATAGGACTTAAATTCCTTTTGGCTTTTTGAGAGGAGGTACATTGTGGAAGAGGAAAAAATATACCTATTGGACTTATTGTTTGATGTTTGTGAAGAAGGAAAGATTTTATTTTTAAAGAATGTTCTTTAAAAATCACAATATTTATGTTGTAGAGGAATAGACTCTACCATCATCCTTATCATCATTGTTGTTTTCATCTTTACCACATAGTTAAAAGTTTAATGTATATGAATATACAAATGCTTTACACACATACATACATGTATATAGTCTATGCTTGTGTATATATTATGCATGTATGTATATATTATGCATGTATATATATATATATATATATATATATATATATATATATATATATATATATATATATATATATATATATATATATATATATATATATAGGGTGTTCCAAAAGTCTTAATGTGATTTTAAGCATTAAAAGGTAAAAACTGATCCAATACTTTGGGTACAACCTGAATGTGCATACATGTTTTGTATGTGCATACATACTTATAAAATTAACTCCAAACATAACAAAACCAGTTTAGTATTTATTTCAAAACAATAAAATTTTGAAATTAGCTCAAAATATATTTTTTATATCAGGTTACTTTACAATAAATAAATTACTAAAAAGTTTGGGAATTATTTCAAGAATTTTATATAACTCAATCTACATCTATATATCATATCAATCATATATTCTATTATCTATCTATCTACCATCTATCCATCCATCCATCTATCTATCTATCTATCTATCTATCTATCTATCTATCTATCTATCTATCTATCTATCTATCTATCTATATTTATCATCTATCTACCTCTGTCTTTATGTGTGTGCGTGTGTGTGTGTGTGCGTGTGTGTGTGTGTGCGTGTGTGTGTGTGTGTATACTGAAGTGACTAGGTACCCAATAGATAAAGTGTTAGGCTACAGCTATCAATGCTATTTTTGGCAATTTAAAACTGAATGGAAATACTACAGTAGGCTTAGGCAGGCTTACTGCTACACTTTAAGGCACAGAAAAGGTTGCTACTGTGAATTGGATGGGCTGCTTTCACTGAAATACCACCAGAGTGCTCATCACTTACAAGTCATCTGCAATTTTTCCCATACTCTATGAACAACTTGCATGAAGTCTTGCAGAGTGACAGGGGTAGAGGAAGCAGTTTCGATTGGGCCTGCTTGATATAGTGTCTTGCATATAGTAGGTGCTTAATAAATTTTAGTTTCTTGACTAACAGGTAGAACTACTATACAAGATACCCTTAGGAATGCCTCTGGAAATAACTAGGGAAGTATCAGCTTGTTTGGTCAGATATACAGCCTGAATTGTTTCTGAATGACCTCCAAGAAAGTTGACTGTCAACTCCCCTGACTACCAAGCACAGTCATAGTTTATGAAATGCCTAGAAGGGAGAGATAGACATGTAATTACTGCATGCCTGAACCCTTCTTTCTCATCTAACTCCCTTTCCTACTGCTAGTCTTTCCATCAGATCAGAACATTGGAAAAGGCACATAGCACACCCATAGAAGGGAAGGCTTTATGTACCCCACAGTCTTATAAAAGTCCTTTCCTTCCTTGAAAGGAGTAATTCTTGAAGTATTGCTCAGTTCTATTCCTCTGATTCATTTTAGAATAATAGGACCATAGGTTTAGAGGTGGAAGGGATCTTAGAGATCTTTTAGTCCAACCCCCTTATTTTACAAATGAAGATAATCTGAATAGACACAGATATCAGCATTGTGGCCTGTCTTTGATCAACCAGCAATTAAACTTGCCTTCCCATCTCTTCAAACACCATAGACTAAATATCACTTTCATACATTAATTGGTGGCATAATTATCCACGAAACATCTTTGTCTAGAACCTCTGTGGCTACATGGGGCTTACCTAATTATCATGCTAAATAAAGTTCCCTATTGGTACTGACGCTGGCTTTGCTCTTGGCACGAGCCTACATGGTGTAAGGTTGTTTTCCATCCTCCTTTTCAATATTTTTCTTCTTTAAAACATCAAACTCATAATTTTACATGGATTCAGGTAATTCTTCCCAAAGCGATGGGTATTTACATGTCTTTGAATAATGATCTCTCCCAAGAGGCAATTTCCTGTGTCTTAAATAAACAGCAGATGTTGAATATGAGGTAGCTGGAGATGGAAAGGGATGTGCTTGGAAAGATGAGAGCCTATTTACTGTTAGGTTAGCTAAGGGACTGAACAGGATGTTCAGTGAAGTGGAAGAGACCAGAAAGTTATAGTATCACTGGGCATTTTCACTGTTTATGTTTAATAAAAACAAAAACAAGAAACAAAACCTTCACAGCCTCTGAGATGTGACTGATACACGATGCAGCCTTGAATAAAGGAAAAACTCTCCCTGAGCATGTCATGGCTCCATCTTTTTAACCGGCAGGCAAAAGCTAAGCCCTGAAGGAGTGGAGGTCTTGATATCAAAGTTTTAGACTTCAAGACAAAAGAACATAAAAGATCTTACTGGTGCATGGTAGGAAAAAAATGATCTCTAAGGAATCTGGGATTTTATAGATTCAAATTTACATCCAAAATTGTGCCTCAATTGAATAATAGTCAGCTCAGACAGGCACAGGTGAAACATGCTCACTGACTAATTCTCTTAAGCGTCTGAATTGTCACATTCAGTGCCATCTGAATCTTCCTGGTGATTTTCCAGGCCTCCCTTCTAGCACACTACTCATTACTGTGATCTTCTCTGAATATTTCACAGGCATGGAAAACTAGAGTTGGCGCCACATTGGGGAGAAAGTCTCACAATCTCTGTATCAAATGGCTGTTGAAAAGGACACTCAAAGAGAGATTAGAGAGGGCTGCCAGATACTTTACTCAGCACTTTTGCATACTTTACCTCTTTTGATCCTATCAACTCTGGAAAGTAGGTGGGGAGGATATTATTTATCCTTGTTTTACAAATGAGGATACTGAGGCTCAGAGAAATTAAGTGACTTGTGAAGTCCCATGGCTAGAGTAGCAGAATCCATCCCATAATTCAGGTCTTTGGCACCTGATCCAGGGTTCTTTCTATCATACCATATTGTGTCTGTCTTTGTCTCTGCTTCTCTTTCTTTTCTTTTGCTCTCTTTCCTCTCTCTTTCTCTCTCTCTTTCTTCTCTCTCTGTCTCTGTCTCTGTCTCTGTCTCTGTCTCTGTCTCTGTCTCTCTCAGCTAGATAGATCACAGGGCCTGGAATCAGGAAAACCTGAGTTCAAATCTGGGTTCAGATACTTACTAGCTATGTGACCCTGGGCAAGTCATTTAACCTCATTATGCCTCAGTTTCCTCATCTGTAAAATGGTAATAAAAATGTCACCTACTCTCCAAAGTTGTAAGAATCAAATGAGATCCTAGTTGTAAGCACTTAGCACAGTGCCTGGTGCATGGTAAGCACCACATAAATGTTAGCTGCTGCTCTTGCTGCTATTTGTAAAGTGCTTAGCACAGTGAGTGTCTTGGTAGGTGCTTAATAAATGCTAATTTCTTTCTATCTTTTGTCTGAAATTTTGGTATAGAGGAAAAATCGTAAAAACTTGGAGTTAGAAAGAACCTCCAAGATCATCAAGCACAATTCCTAAACAATGGAAGTCCACTGAAGGTGAGGCAACTGAACTTGGTTTTGCCACATTCTCTTGGTCTTTTAATGGCTAATAATAATAACTAACATTTATAGAGTGTTTGTTATATGCTAGACATTTTATAATTATAATCTCATTTTATCCTCACAACAACTCTGGGAGATAAGTGTTATTATTTTCCTCATTTTACAGATGAGGAAACTGAGGCAGAGGTTAAGTGGCTTACCCAAGATCACATGGCAATAGCTGAGGCTAGATTGGAACTCAGGTCTTCCTGACTTCATATCTGGTGCTCGATTCACTGTACCACCTAGCTGACCCCTTTCTAGTCTGAATCAAGCCTGAGTTAGCTTATTCTCATCTCTTAATCTGCTGCTGTTTAAATGACCTGGGAAAGTCCTGGATGTCCCTTTATGTTCTATGACTGTATATTTCATCCCAGTTTTGGAGACAGAGGTTGATGGTTGGGGTTGAAGATCTATCATTCAGACTGATGAAGGATAGAATTAACCCTGACAGTTATCAGATATTAAAAATAGTCTAGACAACTTTGCTTTCTCTGCCGCCAAGCTGGCACTCCAAACAGAATTTGGTGAGGCACCTGGGGTGGGAGTAAACAAGACACAGAAGAACCTGAAGCTGGAGGAAGGATGAATGAGTGGAAAATGCTGGCGAAAGGACAATGGGCCGGGTAAGCACAATACAGGCACACATGCGATCATTTCTCTTTTAAAACTCAATACAGTCATGATTGAAAGACAGGTGGCTGAAATAAGATCCTCAAGTCATAAGCAGGGCAGGAGGATCAGGGTTTTGTCCACAGGATGTTGTTATCTGGGTGGAGGTGTACTTTTTTCTCCCACAATGGAACTACTCCTCCATGGCGTATTCACCTCCACCTTCCTGTGCCTCATCTTAATCACCAATGTCAAGGTCAGAAAAGCATGGTTAGGTTTTTGTTGGGGTGACTGCAACCTATCATGGGCAGCCTAAGTAAGACTCACTGGGGGCTGGGTCATTCCCTCACAGAGAAAGATTGCACCTGAAGTCATATATTCCTCTGTGCCCTTGCCACCAGCTGCTCCTTACCCCTCCCTTCTAATTATTTTTATCTCAGGTGAGAGAATTTATAGTGATGAATCTGGTAGAAATTAAAGTCTCAGTGGAAAACTGTATAATAGTTACTGTTTGCCTTAGAAGATGATCAATTGTATTTATTTGTCTATTAATCTGTTGTTCACCCCCAGTAGAATGGAAGCATCTTGAAGGGAGAGATTGTTTGGTTTGGGTCTTTGAATGCCTAGCTCATAGTATGGGGTCTGTGGCATAGTAAATGCTTAATAAAATCTTGTCAAATTGCCTAGAATTCAATGAAAAAGAAAAACAAGTCTCTTTCCTGTCCCAGGAAACCCCAGGTTTCAGTTATTTGTACAAAAATCAAAATTTTATGATGGAGAAAAAAACCACAATTCATTTACTAGAATTGACTATAATATTGTGTTCATAAATAGCTGTCCATATAAAGCTTCCATTACCTTTAAATAGGGCAGGACACATTCTGAATAGGTTGCATGGTTAGCAGGTGGTGATTTAAAGGTTTACATAATACCAAATGCTTCTAGGAGTCCTGGCAGAGTCCTCGTTGAGCTGTAGCTCCAGGCCAAAGTAACTGTGGAAGGGAGGACAGCTGGCTTGAATGGAAGCAGACAGCATATACAGTACGTAGAAATGAAACTGGTGCCAAGCTAAGCTAGGAGCAGCAAGGAATCTTGGGATTTTTTTCCTCCTGTCTCTAAAGAACTACTTAAACATTAATCTCAAAGGATTTTGGGTTACCTCAATATTGGAACCCCTGAAGAATCACCACAGGACAACACAGTTACATTTCTCCCCTCCTAAAATATTAAGGGGTTTTTTGCTTCCTGACAATCACTTGTGATTTTTTGAGGGGATTTTTAGATTCAGTTCTAAAGAATGAATATGGAAAATAAGACTGAACGGGTAGGGTAGGATGAATTGAGTTTGATCTGAGGAGAAAACTTAATAGAGCAATCAGATTTTCTAGTTGCATTAGCACATCTTTGAAAGGTAAAAAGCTCCAAATCTAGTATTAAACTTTTAAAAGCATGCTTTGAAGGAATGCGAAATTGGTTAAGAATCCTTTGAGCTAGGAGGAAAGGAAAAGGCTCTGTTATATTATTCATTCCAGGAAATTTTAAGGCAGCTTATTTTCTCCTCAGCTAGCTTATTTTAGTTCTAATGAGCATTAAGCACTATATCAAAGGAGCAAATAATAAACCCTTAAATGTCAGCCTGAAAGGAGTCATTATATTTCCATAGGCAATTGTAAAACCAGAGAGATAATTCAAGGTCTGCAAAACTGAGAAACATTTTGAAAAATTTAAAAAAAGGGAATCTCAGAGATAAGAACTGTAGAAGCTTATGTAGACTTTTAAAAGGTTCACATAGTATTTAAAGGAAAAAAGAGTCTCAACTATATATTCAGCTCACACTGATTAAAGTCTTTAGAGAATATTTTTGAACTCGAAACACAAGACAGGAATGGAAGATAAAGTGATCTCCTTATATCTTTCTTTAAAAATAAAAAAAAAAACAGTGAACATTTAGGGGGGTGACTTATTATCATCTGTAAGAATGAGCTGATTGATGGTTTGGAAAGCAAATTTTCAGACTTGCAAATTATACTAAATTAGGAAGGAAAGCAAACATACAAAAAGACTGATTCGATGAGCTATAAGCAGACATAAATCATTTTAGCACCATGACTGAGGATAACAAATGGTAAATTCACTTTTAGTTCAGATGAAAGGAAAAAACCCAGCATTGAGGACAATGAGGGAAGTTTCTACCAAATGAGAAGTGCCAGAATCTTCCAAATGCAGGGAGAGTCTGGGATGGTTCAAAAATCACAATTAAAAAAACCAGTAACTTAGAGAAAATAAAAAGGGCTAATTTGAGAAGAGGGAATCCACATTAAGAAAGAAAGGCACATTCTAAGGAGTCCTACTGAAAGGAGTTAGTTTCAAAAACATTTCATTTAAAAGAAAGCATATTGACAAGAAAGGACAGATTTGCTGGAGAGAATTAAAGCAGATATTTTCCAGTCCTGAACACTAGGGCTTTTCTTTATCATTAGTGGCTATTTTGGTTCTTCTTCATTGTAATCTTCTTTGTTCTCCATGGATTGGACCGTTTTTCTACTTTCTCATTGTCCTCAGTTTGAGGGGATAATTTCAGAATTTGGAGATGTAATCAGTCTCTCCTGTTTACTCTCCAACATTTAGCAGCAAATGCTCTTTAAATGGATCTTTATGTGGTAAGCATTATCTCCAGATCATTGAAAAGTGAAAAAAGAGCCCAGCATATAACGTACGTATCCAAAGCATATAGTATACTTCTTCAGATTCCAGGATAATGGAGGAAGGCAGAACTGTCTCTTATGGTCCTCTGGACTTGTGATGAGATACAACAACAAATCTTTATCAGATTTTATCTTTGGCAGAATATGATTTGAAACAGAGAAGCTTCTACTTATGTAAAGAAAAAGCCTCAATCTTAATACAGCTTGTCTGCAAAGGTCTCATGTAAGACAGATAAACACAACACACTTGAGGGTTGCTAGCACAGGTTCACTCTTGATCTGGTCAGACAGGAAAGACACTAAAAATGGGGTAATAATCTTATTTTATTCTAGTCTAGTTTTCTCAGAAGAGTATTTCTGATAATGGGAGAACAAACTGCTATAGCACTCCCTAATCACCCTTCTTACAGGAGCCAGCGAGAAGGCAGGGGCAACTACCCCTACATCTGGATGGGGTTGATTGAGACAGGCACAATTTGTGCATCCCCCTAAATCCACTCATGCATCAATGGGGGCCCATTGAGGCAGACATAGATTCCTCTGAAAGCTTGATGGGGGCTATTCAAAGCACACATAGCATTATAGCTTGTGCATTTAACCCAGAGTTTCCCCATTCACTTACCAATGCCCACCTGCTTTATAGGGCAACAGACAAAGAAGGCACATTGCCAGCAATAGCATCACAAGTTTACATCACCTCATCCCTGTATCTCACTGCGCAGTCTCAGAGGATGTTTACAATTTCAGCACAAATATTGATATTATTTACCATTACATAGTGCTGTGCAAGCATGGTGGAGATGTTTTGAACAATAATCATGAGAACTCATATCTAATACCTGGGAACAAGAGATTGTTATGGCTACGCATCCTGGGAAACTGAACTCTAAAAAATAATAAGAAAAATCCACTTTACGCACACTAAAATTCACTTATTTACAGTCTCATTTTCAATATGTTCTGGAAGATTTTGACAGTGCTAAATTGCCAGGACAAAGACATGGCTGAGCTCAAGGACAATCTTTCTGAAACTATGATTGATCCTTTGGCTATTTAACCTACACACATAATTGGACACCCTCAGTAATCTTAAACACATATGGCTACTATCTGAATAGGAGGTATGTACTGGACAGTTTCTTGTAGTTAGCCTAAAGATGATGAATATTTTACAGCTTTAGAAATAGCTGTTATCTCAGGCTAGATATTCTACTCAGTGCAAGTACTAAGGATTATCTTGAAAATGTTCTTGGGAGAAGCTATGGGTAAACCTCCTGTAACACTAATGGACTAGGCTTCTTATCTAAAATCAACGAGAATAGAGTGACGTAGGCAGGCAGACAGGGTTTAGCTTTTCAGAGTAACAACGAAAATAATCATCAGTTCATCTATAGCGTTAGCCTTACAAAAAAAGCAGAATAGATGGTTGCCTATATTGGATGGTTTGTGGGATTTAGGGAAAGATTCTTTCTTCATATTTCATCCTCTGTCAGTCAGTGGTATGAATTTCCATCATGTATTCCCTTTGTGTTCAAAAGTCTTTTAGAACTATGAGTCTCTTATTAAAATGAATTCACTTGATAGGTATTATCCACTACCAGTTTAGTGGCATTTAATTGAAAACTGGCTGAGATCATTTAGGTGATTGCAACATGGAGGGTCTAGCTAGCTAGGGGTACCTTAAAATTTTGCATAGGGGTAGTTCTACCCATGAGGATGAGAGAAATTCAGCTGAGTTTAATGAAAATCAGGCAGCAAAGTTCTGCATAGTACAGATAGTTGGATAGGAAAGATCATTTGGGATGGGATGTAGAAGATGGCCCAGTGCTTTTCTTCATTATCACTAATAATGAAAGTAATTATAGTAACAAGTAGAATTCATACAGTACTTTAAGTTTTGCAAAATACTTTATAGGACAACATGTACCTACATAGAAATAGACAGACAACCTTATCTGATGGAAGTCTGTCTATGTGTAAGATCTACCTTGATTGTGTTTGGAAGGAAAGGGATTCAATATGTACACTACAGGGAGAATTGGTCCTCTTTTAAAAATTTTTTGGGGGCATATTTTATTTTTATACCATCTATATTTCTTACTATATCCTTTTCCTTCTAACCACTCTCATGGAACAATCCTTTATGACAAGCATTAGCTAAGTGCTTACCATTTTCTAGAATCTGGGCTAAGTACTGAAAAAGGCAAAAAATAGTCCCTGGCCTCAAGGTACTCACATCCCGATGAGGGAGACAACATTCAAGTAATAGGTACATATAAGAAATACATGAAATGCTTAGCAACAGTTTTAGAAGAGAAGACACTTAGCAGCTAGGAGGTACTGGAAAGGCTCTTTGCAGAAGGAGGAATTTGAAGCAAATGGCAAATTTTAGGTAATGAAGATGTGATTTTTTCCACATGCAAGTTCACAGACCCCCTGATACGCGTCAGGTTAAGATTCTCTCTCTGTGTAGCACTCTGGGGCTGCTTCCCCATTTTCTCTGGCTTGCAGTTGCTGTATATTTAGGAAATGCAAATGTTGTTTCTGTGAATTGGAAGACAAATTTGAAGATAAACTTGATCATCAAAAGAAAGAAAAAACATCCTAATGTTGTAATGCAGTTCATATAGTTAAATGGCCCTTTTCTTTCGGATTATCTCTGATGTTCCCTCTTTCATTAGCATAGATAATTGAATATTTACTGTCCTTTGGTTCTCATAATTTAAGGATATCAGATATGGAGGGAAAAAAGAAAAAGGAAGAAAGGAATTGATAAAAGATAGTCCCAGAGGATGTATACATCCTGATAATATTGTAAAAACTATTCCCAAGATTGTCTCAGACTAGTACATTCCATATTTTTTCTTCCAACTTATTTTGGCATCTGATTAAATTTAATTGACCCATTTTCAATTTTGACACTTGCAAATTCTCTTCTTTCATGCTCTAGGACCAATGGTCCTTTGTACTTTCTCCTTATATACTTGACACAGTCTTTTCTCTTCTAATTTTTGCACTTAAAAATACCTCAGTTGGCAATGTGGTGAAATGAATAGGGCATTGGACTTGGAATCAGGGAGACCAGGCTTCAAATCCCACTTTAGGCTCTTATTAGCTATAAGTCTACTGGGTAAGTCATTCAATCTCTCTCTGTATTGGAGGGTCTTCATCTATCAAATGAATGGATTGAGCTTCATGGTCCTAAAAGATCTCTTCCTAAATCTGTGATCTCATGCAGAATTATAGCTCCAGAGCTGGAAAAAATCTCCAGGAACAACTAGTTCACATTTTACAGATGAGAAACCTGTGCCCAAGGTTGAACAAGTAGTATTCATTAGAAGCAGGGTTTGAATCCAGGCTTTCTGACTGCAGAGCCAGCGCACTTTCTTTTGAACTACTGTTGTTGCCCTATGTGTGTGTATTCTTGCAGAATATCACAGTTTGTGTTCCCTTAAGTACAACAGGCAGTGCTCAACAAATGCTGTTTTCTTTGTGCTAGAAAGAACTTGTTGGATCTCCACTGGGGAGTGAAATGTGCTGGCATGCATTCCTTGACCCATTGCTTTTCAAGGCATGGGAGGAGAAGGAAGGAGAAGGGCAAGGAGGGAGTATTTATGTAGTGAGTTATCAATTTAGATTTATTATATTACTTTATGCCAGGAAGCTAAATGGGGCAACTGAGAGTAAGCAGGGCAGAGAAAATATTTTACAGATGCCTTGGAGCACTGCTTCATATAACTGGAGTAATCAGGGCACCCTTTATAAAGTGAATTTTCTTTTTTCCTTTACCTTTCTCTTCTCCTGACCTTGAAAGTGCTTTTTCCTTACTCCACAACATTCGGAAGTCAGTCTCCATATTCTATCCTCTCGTCCTTTCCTTATCAAAACCTATACTTGGGTATTTATTTTACATCAATTATTTATTCTTCAATCTGAATTTTAATTTGGCTATTACCTTTTTAGAGTATTTATGTTTTAAACCTTACCATTGATTGTGAAATGAAAGTTTGGGTTCTTTGTTAGAATGTTAGGGATTAGCATTAGTCATGAAGGATCTGAGGGGAAAGACAGTTTCCCAGTACCTCTAAAAATTATAACTCATAGACAACAGCTTACTGTGACTATATGTAAAGAGAATAGTTGTGAAATAATGTTAAGTATCTAGTGACAGACTATAGAGTGTAGAAGGCAGACTAAAGGTCTTATTTGGGGAAAAAGTTCCTGGCAAACTACAGTTTTAAGACTTACAAATAGTAATACACTGTACAAATCAGGATAGTCTTTATGGATTTAAAAGGCTGAAAGGGCTCTTGGTTACTCAATGAATGTAGTTTAGGGAAAAAAAGTTCTAATCTCAGGATACCTAGGTCTACAATATCAGTATGATTTTGAATGAGTTCCATGACCTTTCTAATATCTAGTAAAATGGGGAAGGAGGAGTAGAAAGGAGAAGCAGAAGTAGGTTACTTCCAGTGATGATTTTCTGTGAGAGTAATAACTGAGACTTAGTACAGTTATTTCTGAAAATTTGATTTTTATTTTTAGTTCCCAATTCTCTTCCTCCCTCTAACCCTCCCTCAACCGTTGAGAAGGCAAGAAGACAATACCAACTATGTGTGTGTATATATATATATATATATATATATGTATGTATGTATACCATACATATATACATATATATACGAAGTCAGGCAAAACATTTCCACATTAGCCATGCTTCAAAAAATAAAAAGCAAGAAAAATAAAGGAAAAATGCTTTAATTGGCATTCTGTATTTAACCATTTTCCATCTGGAGGTAGATAGCATTTGATATCATGAGTGTTTTGGTGTTGTGCTAGATCATAATATTGATCAGTTACTAATTCACATTATAATTCATATCACAGGGGATTGTCTTTACAATATTACTGTTATTGGATACATTGTCCTTTTCCTTCTCACTCCACTTTGTACCAGCTCATGTGCCTTTCCACATTTATTTTATGTTAGATAGCTTCCCTTTATAAATAGCTGCTAAATCTTGTGTGATCTTAACTGTGGCTCCACAGTATTTGAATAATTTGGTAGCTTGTAGTATTATATTCTTGTCCTGGTTGCGCTGGCATTTGACTATAATATTCTTGGAAGTTTTCATTTTGGCATTTCTTTTAGGAAGTTATTGGGGGATTCATTAATTTTTACTTTGCTCTTTGACTCTAAGATATGTGAGCATTTTCCTATATAATTTCTTGAAATATGATGTCTTTTTTTATCATATTTTTTCAGGTGGTTATTTTCCAGATCAGTTTTTCTTCCACTGAGAAATTTCACATTTCTTCCATTTTTCATTCTTTTGACTTTGTTTTATTGTTTCTTGATGTCTCATGGAATCATTAACTTTGACTTGACTAATTCTAATTTTTAAGGAGTTATTTATTTATTTTTAATAAGGTTTTGTGCCTCTTTTCCCATTTGGACAATTCTGCTTTTTAAGGAGCTATTTTCATCAGTATTTTTAAAAACCATGTTAGTATTAATTCTCTTTTCATAATCTTCTTGCATTAGTCTAATTTCTTTTCCAAATTTTTCCTTTACTGCTCTTATTTGATTAAAAAAATTTTTTTTGCTCCTTTTTAAATCTTTTTGTTTAGCATTTTTGGGAATACCTAAGTAGTGCAGTAAATAGCATATGGGCCTGGAGTCAAAAAGACCTGAGCTCAAATCTGGCCTTAGTCACTTTCTAGCTGTGTGATCCTGGCAAATCACTTAGCTAACTGTTTGCCTCAGTTTCCTCATCTGTAAAATGAGCTGGAGAAAGAAATGGCAAACTATTCTAGTATCTTTGCCAAGAAAACCCCAAAATGGGGTCATGTAGAGTTGAACATGACTAAAATGACTGTAAAACAACTATACACACACACACACGTGTGTGTGCATGCATGTGTACATATGTGTGTGATTTGCATCTCTTGGGTCACCAACTATGTTTCTGTAATTTGCTTTATGGTTGTGACAAAATACTTCATAAAACAGAAGCTGACCATTTTTAGCTTCTTGATTTGCTTTTGCTGGTACACAGTGGGGGTGAATCACACATGTGTAATATCACACATCAGAAGTTGATATATATACATATTTTGAAGTTTCAGAATTTGGTTGGTTTTCTATTTTCACCAAGTGGCAGCTGGTATCAGAATAGCAGTTAACTTTTTTTTTTTTTTTGGAAAATTTTATACTATTTATTTCTCAGGATTATTTCTATTTATATTTTAGTGGGACCAAAGCAATGGCAGCCTGGAGCAATGTAACAGTGTAAGGACAAAGGACTAGCCATCTGGTTGTCTGTCTGGTAAAAGCTAGTAAAAGCTTTAGGAGACCTCCAGTTTAATGACTACATAATCAAAGCAAATAATCTGATTATGACCACATGATACATAACTTTCATAGATTTAAATCTATCTGCAGATAAGTTTGATAATTTTGAAGAAAGGTTAGAAGAATAATCAAAGCATAGGGGAAAATATTTTTCTATAATATGCACAATTTAGTCTGATCTATTTTCCTAGGATTATCTTTGAAATTTAATGGCATAAGTCTTGAAGAGAAATGTATATGTATGGGGTGGGGCATAAGGTATGTTCCTAGTTCAAGAAAACAGTATTTAAAAAAATTAAATGAGCATACATAATACAATAAAAAACAATTAAATCTTCTCTCCCAAATAAATTTAAACAGGTAAGAGTGTAAAGTGATATATGTATCCTTGTTTCAAATTGTTCTCACCATCGATTCTACTCTCTAACATGACAAACCAACTGATTTTCATAGTGTATATTTCAAACAAATGTTTCCACAATATATTAGCCCTGATAGAGAGATTTGCAAACAGTAAGGAGAAAAACAAAAGACAGTCTGATTTTTTGCTAGTGAGGGTAAGAGACAAAGGTGATTGGAAGGTTTGCTCATTGAGGGCAAGAACTATTCCCCTCCCACAGCCTCCCATTTTCTTGCATCTTCAAAGTTTAAAAAAGTGCCTGGCACTTAGAAGGTATTTAATAAATACTTGTTGGCTGACTATTACTAGTCCAAAAGTTCATTAGAAAAGTTCTAGTAAGACAGGAGAAAAGAAAAACAGAAAAAAATGTTGTTCCATGAAACTATTTAAAAAGTAGCTAGGATTTATGTTTATTTTCTGTGTTACAGTAACTCTCCCTTTGTCCAGCATTATTGGGGAATGAGGTATTCTTCAGGACTGAACATGCCACATAACCAAGCATGCCTTTTTGGGACGGAGACATTTCTAAAATATATTATTACTGTGTACTTCCTAGTTTTTTTAAACAGATCAAACAGAACATAGGCTCACACAGAACCTGGACTGGTTGTTTCAGGTATATTTTTCCTCTGAGGGGATAGGGAAGGGCAAAGGCTAACATGAATAATCCCCTTCTTTGAGTCAGCACACATGGTGCATGCCCAAGATACTGAACATAATTAATACTTTCTTGAAAACCCAGTGGCATCTTTATATGTTTATCTATCTATCTGTCTGTCTGTCTGTCTTTCTGTCTGTCTGTCTGTCTATCTATCTGTCTGTCTGTCTTTCTGCCTGCCTGTCTGCCTGTCTGTCATCATCCAGTGACACTGGTTTCATTGCTGTTTCTCTCAGAAGACATTCCATATCCCGACTAAGGGCATTTTCCCCGACTGTCTCCTGTGTCTGGAATTTTCTCCTTCTTCATCTCTAACTTTTGGACTTCTTCAAGCCCCAGCTAAAGTCTCACCTTCTGCAAGAAGGCTTTCTCAGTCCTCTTTACTGCTACGGCCTTTCCTCTGTCATTATTTTCAATTTATCCTATAT
The DNA here is from genome assembly GCF_028372415.1 of Notamacropus eugenii. Lineage (NCBI taxonomy): Eukaryota > Metazoa > Chordata > Mammalia > Diprotodontia > Macropodidae > Notamacropus > Notamacropus eugenii. The sequence continues at coordinate 210,588,701 of NC_092876.1, forward strand.
ACATCTTGTTTGTGTAAAATTACTTGCTTGTTATCTCCCCAGTTAGACTGTGGGTTCCTTGAGGGCAGGGACTTGTTTATTTGTTTTGCCTTTGTTTTTCTGGCACAGTGCTTGGCACACAGTAGGTGCCTAACAAATGCGTTTTGAGCTGACTTGGTTAGTTGACAGTTTGTAAACACTGGCCCAGACTGACCCATGTGCCAGTCAATCAACAAGTTTTTATTAATTTCTCACTCTGTGCTAGGCGCTACATGAAACAAAGAAAGGGAAAAGAAAAACAAAAGTTCTTACCCTCAAAGGGTTCACATTCTAACAGAGAAAGACAACCCGCAAATAAGTAGGTACATACAAGATCTGTACAGAAGGAAATCTGAAAGGACAGCGCTGGAAAAGGACTCTAACCCAAAGGCAAAATATTAAGAGGGATGAAAACTTTGATTTCATCAAAGAGTTTCATCCCATTCTAGTCATGAGGATCATCCCTCGTTTTCAATCTCCTGAAGAAGCAGAAATCCACACTTTTTGGCATGACAAGAAGGATTTATAGGGAATAGCAAATAGGAGTACTTCTAATGTAACCCTAGAAGGAAGAGGGGATGTATGAGGTGTTCAGGAAGGACAAGCACCTTTGGTGTGAGGCGTTGCTGAGAACTTTTCAGGGCTTCTCATCCATTTTTGGTGGCTCTTGACTCTTTCCTGCGGCTCCAAGAAGCTGTATCATGTACAGAGGCCACACTCTGTTAAATCATCTTAGCTGATGGGTTAAACCCACCTAAAGATAACTAATGGGCTCCATTGGTGAGTTCAGGGAGTGCCTACCTTAAGCATGTGAAGACTTCTCCTGGCAGAATGTGTAGATGAGAACAATTTTTTCCAACGCCAATGAAAATGGCTAATGCAGGTTCTGTGGATCGCTTAGAGTGTAGCTAGACATCAAAGATGCCAATGTCATCCTCTGCATTCCAGGCCATTACCAGTCATCTTGACTTTTGTCTTGCCACTGAACTTCAGTGACTCTGGAAGAGAGAATGAGGCTGATAACTTTGCGCAAATCTGCCTCACGTAAATCCAATTCATGTACAAGTCAAGACATCACTCCTTAATGTTATTAGTCCTCTTTGAAAAGGAAGGACAAACAAAAAGAAGGAAGAAGCACATTGTAATACCTGGTAATTCCCTACTTTAAGTAGTTAAAGAGAAAGTCATGCACTGAAACCTGATATGGTTGATAAAGAGATGAATGGTATCAGAGACACAGCAAAGATTCATAACAACAATTTAGGCACTACCTATATCCATTGATTTACATGTGAACAGAAGAGAGAAGAAGTTATTTGTAAATATCTCTAGTTACTTGGAAACTTTACTTAGGAGACTAAAGGTTTAGAGACTGCAATGAGTCTCTACTAAATTAGAATTAATGACAGTGTGAGGTATAGTAGAGAGTACGTTAACCTGGGAATCAAGAAACTTGTGTGACTTTAGGAATATGATCATCCCTTTTTGGCTTCAGATTTCTGAAAGGAGAAGGTTAGGAAATGAGATGATTTCTAACAAATTCTATGACTCTTTGACTTCAAAAAGAAAGGAGGATAGACATTCTCTATCTCTCCCATCCCTGATCCCACCATTATCTCAAGCTACCTTTTTATATTTCTGACATAAAACTAGAAAAAGTTATTGACACAAGAGGTATTAAGCAGACAGGTCTGACGGCCACTAGAACCAGATCAAAATGTAATTGGGAAATATGTAGCAAAAGAAATGAAAATACAGTAGAGCATAGATAATGTTAAGATGAGATTTTCTAAGTCAATATTTAGCCTACAGAGATCCTTATGTGCAAGTTGCTTTCTAAATTGAGCTTGATACCACTGATGATACCACATTATCCTTTCAATAAGCCAAGTTCACAACCTTGGTCATTATCAGCTCTTGCCTCTTTTATTCCCCATATTCAATTGGTTGTCAAATATTGCTGACCTTCCTTCTTAAGATCTCTTGTCCTTATCCCCCTCTCTTCACTCATAGGCACTGTACTAGTTCAAAGTTCAGTCACTTTTCATACAGAATATTGGAATGGTAGCTTTGTAATTGGTCTCTGCCCCCGCTCTGTCTTCTTTTCAATCTATTCTCCACATAACTGCCTATACACACACACACACACACACACACACACACACACACACACACACACACACACTGAGAGAAAACACTCATGCAAATATATATTAGACAAACACACACACGTTCCCCTATTTGGTATATAAAGCCTTTAAAATATGGCCCCAAGCTATCTTTTTAGATTGAATTCATATTATTCCCCCTTACACATTTTGCATTCAAGAGGAACTGACCTACTTGATATTTACTGTACATGACATTCCATTTTCTACCTCTGAAGTTTTTTTTTCATTTCTGATGACTTTTATCTGCTGATGACACAAAACTGGGTATTTACTGGATGACAGAATAAGGAGTCAAAAAGACTTTGGCACTCTTGAGCATTTGGATGAATGCATATGAAATTCAATAGGGATAAATGTAAAATATTGCATTTGGGTACAAAAAACAAAATCATAAGAAGAAGTTGAAAGAGGTATGGCTATATAGTTATTGTTCAGAAAAACAGTGAGTGGGTTTAGTGGACAGCATACTCAGTGTGAGTCACCAGAGTGATGTAGTAACCTAAAATCTAAAGGGATCTTGAATTCATTGGAAGAGGCATGGATTTCAGGAACTGAAGTGATGGGCCCATTCTACTATGTCCTTTTCAGTGTTGCACTCATTTCTAAGATCCACAATTTAAGAAGAATGGAAACGTATCCAGAGGAGAGTAGCCAACATTGTGAAGGTCCTCGAGCACATGTTATATGCAGATACAGTGAAGGAATGGGGAATGTTTAGTCTAGAGAAGACTTATGAGGGGTATGATAGCAGTCTCCAAGTATCTGAAGAGTTACCATGTTGAGTAGGGCTGAGGTTTGTTCTGTTTGGTCCCAGAAGACAGATATAGGAGCTATGGGATAGAGGTTACAAAGAAAACAATTGCAGCTTGATTTCAGAAATAAAAATTCCTAATAATCAGAGCCCAAAGTGGTATGAACATCCTTGAAAGGTTGTAGGTTCCTCCTAGAAAGGCTAAAGAACTTAGAAGTCTTTGAATAGAAGTTAGTTGACCACTTGTCAGCTATACTATAGTGGTGATTCTCTTCATGTATTGGTTGGACTAGAAGTCTACTGAGGTCCTTTAAAATTCTTTTTTTTTTGTATTCTGTTTATTTATTTATTTATTTTTAGTTTTCAACACTAATTTCCACAAAATTTTGAGTTCCAAATTTTCTCCCCATCTCTCCCCTCCCCTACCCCAAAATGCTGTGCATTGTGATTACCCCTTCCCCCAATTGGTCCTTCCTTCTAACACCCCTCCTTTTCCTTATCTCCATCTTCTCTCTTGTTTTGCAGGACAAGATAAATTTCTATACCACATTACCTGTATTTCTTATTTCCCAGTTGTCTGCAAAAACAATTCTCAACATTAGTTCCTAAAACTTTGAGTTCCAACTTCTCTTCCTTCCTCTCTCCCCACCCATCCCCACTGAGAAGGCAAGCAATTCAATATACACTAGATATGTATAGTTTTGCAAGCAACTTCCATAATAGTCAAGTTGTGTAAGACTAACTATATTTCCCTCTATCCTATCTTGCCCCCCATTTATTCTATTCTTTCTTTTGACCTTGTCCCTCCCCAAAAGTGTTTACTTCTAATTGCTCCCTTCTCCCATTTGCCCTCCCTTCCATCAACCCCCCACCCCACTTATCCCCTTCTCCCCTACTAGTGTAAGATAGATTTTCATACCAGACTGAGTGTGCATGTTATTCCTTCCTTAAATGAAATGTGATGAGAGTAAGTTTCACTTTTTCCCTCTCACCTCCCCTCTTTCCCCCTTCATTGAAAAAGCTTTTTCTTGCCTCTTTTATGACAGATAATTTGCCCCATTCCATTTCTCCCTTTCTCCTCCCAATATATTCCTCTCTCACCCCTTAATTTTATTTTTTTAGATATCACCCCTTCCTATTCAACTCACCCTGTGCTCTGTCTCTCTATCTCTCTATCTATTTATCTCTATCTATCTATCTATCTATCTATCTATCTATCTATCTATCATCCCTCCAACTACCCAAATATTGAGAAAAGTTTCAAGAGTTACAAATATTATCTTTCCATGTAGGAATGTAAAGAGTTCAACTTTAGTAAGTCCCTTATGATTTCTCTTTCCTGTTTACCTTTTCATGCTTCTCTTGATTCTTGTTTTTGAAAGTCAAATTTTCTATTCAGCTCGATCTTTTCATCCAGAATGCTTGAAAGTCCTCTGTTTCATTGAATGACCATTTTTTCCCCTGAAATATTATACTCAGTTTAGCTGGGTAGGTGATTCTTGGTTTTAATCCTAATTCCTTTGACTTCTGGAATATCATATTCCAAGCCCTTTGATCTCTTAATGTAGAAGCTGCTAGATCTTGTGCTATACTGATTGTATTTCCACAATACTCAAATTGTTTCTTTCTAGCTGCTTACAATGTTTTCTCCTTGACCTGGGAATTCTGGAATTTGGCTACAATATTCCTAGGAGTTTCTCTTTTTGGATCTCTTTCAAGAGGTGATTGGTAGATTCTTTCAATATTTATTTTACCCTCTGGTTCTAGAATATCAAGACAGTTTTCCTTGATAATTTCATGAAAGATGATGTGTAGGTTATTTTTTTCATCATGGCTTTCAGGTAGTCCTATAATTTTTAAATTGTCTCTCCTGGATCTATTTTCCAGGTCAGTTGTTTTTCCAATGAGATATTTCACATTATATTCCATTTTTCATTCTTTTGGTTTTGTTTTGTAATTTCTTGGTTTCTCTTAAAGTCATTAGCTTGCATCTGATCCATTCTAATTTTAAAAGAATGATTTTCTTCAGTGAGCTTTTGAACCTCCTTTTCCACTTGACTAATTCTACTTTTTAAAGCTTTCTTCTCCTCATTGGCTTTTTGGGCCTCTTTTTCTGATTGGGTTAGCCTATTTTTAAAGGTGGCATTTCTTCAGCATTTTTTGGCTCTCCTTTAGCAAGCTGCTGACTCACTTTTCATGATTTTCTTGCATGTTTCTCATTTCTCTTCCCAATTTTTCCTCCACCTTTCTTACATGATTTTCAAAATTCTTTTTGAGCTCTTTCATGACCTGAGAGCACTGCATATTTATTTTGGAGGTTTTGGAAGCAGAAGCCTTGACTTTTATATCTTCCTCTGATGGTAAGCTCCCTCATCTGAAAGGATAGAAGAAAATACCTGTTCACCAAGAAAGTAACCTTCTATGGTCTTATTTTTCCCCTTTTATGGGCCTTTCCTCAGCCAGTTACTTGACTTTTGAGTCCTTTCTCAAGAGGAGGTATACTTTGCACACCTGTAAGTTCTCCGTTCCTCCAAGGTGGCACAATCAAGGGAGAAAGGTTTACTGCTCTCCTGATCTACACTCTGATCTGGGAGCTACCAAAGCTTTTCTGCCCAATATTTGTAAGTAGAATCCCCTTTCCAGAGTCTCCACCAGCTTCACCATGGCAGCCAGCACTCTTCCTCACCCCTGGGCCACCACTTAGGGCTGAGACCCAGATCAGTTGCTCAATTCCCTCTGGAGCTTTAAGCTGAGGGCTACAAAAATGGTTGCTGCTGCCACCACTTCCCCACCTGCCACCACAGCTGCTGCCTGGGGTCAGGGCTTGGGGAGGACCCTGCTTCCTTCTCACTCAGGTGAGAAAGCTTTCTCACTGACCTTTGAAGCTATCTTTGGCATTTGTGGGCTGAGGGATCTGGGAACCACAGGTGCTGATGGGAATCCCGCCCTGAGGTTTGTTCCAGTTTTGTTCCTTCCAGTCCTGAAGCCAAAGCTGGGCTGGGCTCTTCTTCACATGGACTGTGCTCTGCTCCCTGCCTGTGATAGACCTTTCCTGTTGGCCTTCCTGGCTACCTTGGGCTGGAAATCTCACTCTGTTGTTCTGTGGCTTCTGCTGCTCCAGAATTTGTTTAGAGTCATTTTTTACAGATATTTTATGAGCTGTGGGAGAAGAATTAGAATATGTGCATCTTTATATTCCATCAACTTGGGTCTGCCATCCTTTACAATTCTTAAATTCTATGATCTTTTAATTTAAATGCCTATCTACCCTAAATCTCCCTTCCTACTCCAATTAGTCAAGCCTTCTTCCTTTCCTGCAGAAAGAGGTCTGTAGTATATTAAGGAAGGATGCCTTTTTTCCTTAAACATCTCCTTCCTCTCTCCCTCCAATTTTGAGAGATGGAAGGAAGAAGGCCATGTATCTGTCTCTGTTTCTATTATCTTGAAATAAGAGGAATATAATTTCTGGAAAAAAAAACCCAACTGTTTCTTCATTTCCAGATCTCAGAATCCCTAGATTCTTTCTAAGCTCAGCTGATGCCACCTATTATATGATACCTTTTACAGATCACCTCACCTTCCAAATTATTTTGCATTCACTTTGTACATATTTTTGCATTTACTTGTTTATGTATATTTTGTTTCCCTTGAGTGACTGTAAGTTCCTTGAGAGCAGGAACTTTTTACATTGTTGTGTATCCATTTAACACAATTCCTGTCACATAATAGGAATTTAATAAACGTTCACTGAATTAATTTAGATCACTCATCATAGATTTAGAGCAGGAAACTACTTCAAAGTCTAACTAGTCCATACCTATCATTTTACAGATAAAGAAGTTGAGGTTCAGAGAGGCTAAAGGACTTGCCTGGGTTGTAGTAAGAAACAGAGCTAAGATTTGAATATAGGTCCTCTGATTCTATATCCTTTACTCTTTCCACTGTTATCAAGCTGGATCCCATGTTGACTGAGAATATGTAACCTTGAAAACCAGTTATATAGTATCCAAAGACAGTCTTCATTTTTTGGACTGTGACTCCTGAAATCACAAATCATGGGAGCAAGCTCAGGACTAAAACATAGTGATTGAAGAATAAACTTTGTTCATAAGAAATATATCTGATATATCAGATTGGGGAATGACATAGTATAGTCTCTGTGTAGCCTTTTTCCTGGTGAGTCCTTTATGTGACTGCCTCTGTACAATTTTTAATATCATTTGGGAAGGCATCATCCCCGTTTGATATCTGATTAAGTGGTTTGTATCATATTCCAACAACAGTATCATTTCTATTTACTCTCTTTTTAAAAAACACACATTCTTTGAATTATGCTTTCTGAATTCTACACAGGCACATTCACCTTGACACACTACTGGTTTCCTCACCATTCAAGGTACTACTGATATAGAGCTATCTTCTTGTGTTCTCTGTTTTCACTGCTTAGTGCTTACCACAAAGGCATCCATTTTAAAAGCTATTGCTGGTACATTTGCTGCCAAATGTTGAGGAAAGAAGAGGAGAGACTGACCACTTTTCTAGTCTCTGAAATTATAGATGACTGTTCCTCCTCCACAGAAATTTCTGAACTTGATTAGAAGCATGCTGTGAAAAATTTGGCTCTGAAAATATAATTTGGAACTAATGATCATGAGTAATTCAAATGAGGAAGAAAAGTAGACAACATCTAAGACAACTAATTTAGCTATACAGTCAGGCTATGAACATTTATTAGGTGCCTGCTATGTAGCAGACAACAAATATGAGATGCAACAAAGCAAGGATTAACCCTTTGCTATTTGTGCGAATTTTCACCTAATAATTACAAAAAGAAAACATGGGTACTCCATCTACCAGCAGCACACCACTCACATGTGGAACTATTGGTTATAGCAAATGGAGAAGTTTTGAATGTTGTGGATAAACTCACTTACCTTCACAGCATACTTTCTAGGGATGTACACACTAAAGTTGATGCATGCTTTACCAGAGCTAGCTCAATATTTGAGAGGCTCTGAAGTAAAGTGGGAGAGAAGTATTAGACTGACTAGCAAACTGAAAGTCTACAGAGCTATTGTGCTGACCTCATTGTTGTATGCCTGTGAAATCTGGGACAGTATAGCAATGCCATGTCAGGAAATGGAATGTCTTTTGTTTGAATTGTCTTAGGAAAATTCTGAAGATCACTTGACAAAATAAGATACTAAATACTTAGGTTCTTTCTCAAACTAAACTGCCAAGCATTCAAACTCTACTGCAGGGAGCACAACTCTGGTGGCCTGGGCATATTGTTCAAATGTGAAATGTGCACTTGCTTAAAAGACTATTTTATGGAGAACTCACTCAGGACAGGTGCTCATATGGTGGTCAAAAGAAGTGATACAAGATCACTCTCAAGGTTTTCTTAAGAACTTTGGAATTGATTGTATGACATGGCAGACACTGGCACAGGACCACCCAGCATTGTGTGCCCACACCAGAGAAGGTACTGTGCACTATGAGCAAAGCAGAACTGAAGTAGCTCAAAAGAAACATATGATGCACAAATTTAGAGAACCCCCTCCAAATGTTCACATGGATTATCTGCACCCAACCTATGGTAGAGCATTCCAAATTCATGCTGATCTGATCAGCCACAGTTGGATACACTGAAACTTGACTCTAACATAGTGATGTCATTTTTGGTCCTCTTTGAGAAGACATCAACTAACCTACTATGTGGTAGGCACTGTGCTAGAGTTCTATGATCAACACACATTTAAAAATTATATATATATATAATATATGTATATATATACAAATATGATATCATATTTTATATATATATATTTTCAATCCATCATCAAGCACTTATTAAGTGCTTACTATGTGACAGTATTGAACCAAGTGTTGGTGCAGAGAGAGGCAAAAACAATCCTTGCTTTCAAGATCAAATTCTAATGGGTAGAGACAAGAAGTAAGTAGGTAGATACTAGTAATATAGAAAGTTGATGGAAAGTAATCTGAGAAGTGAAGGTATCAGCAGCTGGAAGGACTTGTAAGATGAGGATTGAGCTGAGGCTTGAAGGAAACCCAGGAAACTAAGCAGTAGAGGTGAGATGACAGTGCATTCCAAGCATGGAGGATAGCTAATCTAAAATCAGAGAAATAAGAGATGTAGGAACTGTAAAGTAAGAAAAGGTCAAGCTATAAAGAACTTTCAATTCCAGATTTTATATTTGATCCTAGAATTAGTAGAATCACTTGTGTTCACTAGTGCAAGAAAAGAGAGAGGGGCTGTTTGATATAGTCTTATCTGCCCTTTAGAAAAAAATCATCTTGGCTGGTCACTGGAGACTTGATTGGAGTGGGGGTGGTGGTGGAGGGAAGGGAGGAGAAGAGATGAGTCAGAGATACAAGTTAAAAGTCTATGGCAAAAGTCTCGTTGAGAAGTGGTAAGGGCCTGAACTGGTATTGTTGTTGAGTTATTGGAGGGAAGGGATGTATATGTGAGATGTGAAGGTAAAAAAACCAAGATTTAGCAATGCATTGGCCATGAGGGATGAGTGAGAGTGACGAATAAGGGATACCACTGAGGTTTAGATCTTGGGTAACTGAGAAGATGGTGGTTTCCTTAACTATAATAAGGAGTTTCAGAAGAGGGAAGGTTTAGAGGAGGGGCAGAGAAGAGACATAATGATTTCTGTTTTAGTTATAGGGCATCCAGTTTTAAATGTTCAAGAAGTAGTTGGAAATGTGATTCTAGCTCAGGAGAGAGATTGGGTCTGAATGTGCGTGTATGTATATATACATATATGTATATATAGTTCTGGGAATGTGCATGAAAATATGGATGAAAAGTGAACCCTTTATCTAATGAGATTGTCAAGCAAGATATTACATACAAAAAAAATTGAAGGGGTATATATAATCAAGTGTGAATGCAAAAAAAGTTACATGAAATTATAAGAACAGTGCTAAAGAACACCAAAATTCAGACTGAGGTGCAGCTTGCAAAAATGATTATAGTGTTATTTTTATAACGATACAGAGAATAAGAAACTGAATAAGTATTAGATATGTCTACTACTTGTGGAAGATGGTAAAACATTAACAGATGACAGAGTGACAGCAAGACTACTCAAATTAAGTTCATTTTGTACTTTCTATCAAGGAGAGTGATTTAAACTAGAAAGGACAGTAGATAACTAAGAGGAAATTAAATCTTAGACCATACAAGGGAAAATAAAATAGTTCCTAACTACTATAAATGAGTGTAAGTTTCTAAACATAAATTTGTGACATCTCAGTATCCTGGAAGATCTTGAAAATATGATTCAAGAATCATAATGTATAAACTTAGAAAGATTATGGAAAATAGAATAGAAGAAGCACTAGAAGATTAGAAATAAGCAAATATCATGCAATTATTTTAAATCAGAAAAAGTTGGATTCCCAAAACAACAGATCAGCAAACTTGATTCTGATTCCTGGAAACATTATAGAACAGATAATTAAACAGGTATTACGTACATAGTAAGGGTGGAAGATGATGATCACCGGGAATCAGAATGGGTTCATAAAGAAAAAAATACTATAACAAACTGACATAATTTACCTTTTTTTTTTTTTGATAGGGTTGGGCAAGAGAAGTATATCTTGATTTTCACCAGGAATTTGTTAGTCACTAATGGTGACTGTCACAAGAATAAATGTGATCTAACAGTGGTATCAGCTTGAAATGGAAATTGATCCCTGTGGGCTACATTTGGTTCAGAAAATCATAAATTAACATTATCTGTTTTGTATTGCATTTTTATTTATTTATTTTAACCACTTCCAACTACATTTTAATCTGGCTCTGGTGAGTCTCATAGGCTGTTCTGGGCAGTGACTTTGACTTCTTTTCACCAGACAATATTGGGATCACAGTTGAGTAAGATTAAACAAATAGTGTTGACAAATGAACCATTGAGAAACTGAAGAGATGTCTCTTGTGGAGTGCTACAGGACAATGTTGTTATGCCTGATCTGTTCAAGAATTTCAGAAACAGCTTCTATGAAAATATAATCTGATCATCAAATTTTCTGATCATAAGAAACTTGAACTTCTGATCATAAGAAGCTATGACTCAACTAGGATCTAAAAAAAAGTCTTAAGGTCTAGAACTCTTTTAGTCTGAAAACAAATTACCAACATCAACAAGGTAAAGAAACAAGGATAAATGTAAATTCTGGTATTTAGATTCCCCTCCCCCCCGTAACTAACACGTAATATAGAAAAGCATAGAATTTGGGAGGCCTGGTTCACGAAGCGTTCATATGAAAAAAGACCTAGGACTTTAAGTTGACCACAAATTTAATATGAACCAACAACATAGTCGGGCTTCTATAGGAGCCAATCATAGGCTACATTAACAAAAGTATTGAGTTTAGCTTAAGGAAAATATTAGTCTCATGTTCTGCATTAGTCAGACACATCTTGGGTGTTAAACTTAGTTTTGAGTGTCATAATTTAAGGGGGATATTGACTAGTAATCACAATGGAACAGCCAGTGAGTTGCTTGTCACTGTAAATGCTTCATAAAAGATTTGGATAACCATTTACTAGGGAAGTTCCAGAAGAGATTCCCATTTTGCAAGGGAAGTTAGTAACTTCTATAATTCCTTTCAGTTTCATGGTACAGCACACACACACACACACACACACACACACACACAGACACACACACACACACAGACACACACACACAAAATCTGACTATAGAGAAAATGAGAGCCAGCATAATCTGGTGTTGAGATTATTAGACTTGGAGTTATAAAACCCAGGTTTAAATTCCCATTCTGCTATTTACTATGAGATGTTAGCTTCTGCTCTTTATTTTCCTTATCTGTAAAATACAATGAATAATTCTTCTTTTGCATTAACACCATGCTTTCCAAGACTATTGTGGGGATAAAGAGATAACATCTGTGATAATGCTTTGTAATTAAGATACATTATGTAAATATAAATTATTATTATTAAGGGAAAGGACAATGGATTCTAGTCCTGACTTTGCTCAGGAACTCAACATCTTCATCTCACTTGGCCTCATTTTTCTCATCTCTGTAATGAAAGGATTGTGTTACATTATCTCCAAAGTCTGTTCCAATACCAATATTCTATTAGATGCCTGAACCAAGAGTGGGAAGATCAAGCTGAATGGAACTTTAATGAGTGAAATAAGGACAGAGAATTTTCATAACAGATAATGATGTTGTGTAGGATCTGAGGAATTATGAATTTTTAAAGTTCCTTGGTAATTTGCAATACCATCAACATAATTACTGCAAAATTAGATTTATGTACAAAATTTGCAGCAATTCAAGACAATTCAAAATGATGCCACATGTACTTCTATGCTAAGCACTAGGTAGAATTTAAATGAAAACCTCAGGAGAAATGGAAAAAAATATATTAGTACAAGGTTCAAAGATTATTTTGATTCGTATGAAATATCTAGAGTTCCTCTTCAAAGAAGAGCCTGCAAGATTGACAATTGATCTAAGTCTTTATTGAGAGGATCCTATGAAGGGGCAGTTAGTATCTGATGGCTTATGGTGAGAGAAAAGAAATGAAATGGTTGTTAACTGGATTTCCTTAGAAGATAATGTTAAATGTTAATGTTAATGTTGTTAAAGATAATAGCTAAGAGCAGGAAGTAGCTATTTTCATTACCACATTGTCAGGAATCTGCTAATTGTGGGTCAAATATCTGAGCAAGGAGCATCATGTGAAGATGAAAAATCAATGAAAAGGAAAGGAATTTCTAATGAAAAGGGGGAAAACAGCCTTACTCAGGAGTTTCGAGGGCTGCTAATGGGTATGCTAAATAGTCTGTTACCTTAATAATGAATTAATTCAGCAAAAAAGTGATAGAAAATTGAGAATCTGGTCTTAGCAAGTATACAGAATGAACTGAATATTACAGTAACCTGCAGAATGAATACAATGTCTATGCTGATGCTGATACCAAGTCACAATTGCTTGTTTTACAAAATGCAAATTGATCTTTCTAAAGAGAGGTGAAAGATTTGGAGAAATACAATTGTCCATTTCCCTAGTTTCAAATGAGGTCAAACGATATTCCTAGAGAGGATTAAAAAGTTATCTACAGAGGTTTTGAAGTCCTAGTTAAGAAATGAAGATGTAGGGGCAGAGATTGTATCTTAATTCCTGCTACCAATTAAAGGTAGGAACTTCAGAAGGAAAAAAAGGAGGATTTGGGGAATGAATATCTGGTTAAAAATGGCATTTGGATTTAAATATGATGGACTCTTGGCCTGAGATGAAATGTTATGTAATCAAGGCTGGGGAGGACAGATTTCATTTCAGTCTTGTGAATATGATCAAGAGAGCTTTCAGCTAAAAATGAAAGGAGAAAATGAAATTGGATACCATAAAGAGTAACAGGTACTCCCTGGGAAGAGGAATGGCAATTGAGTTCTAATAATTCACAGGAGAAAACAGTATTGAAGATGAGGGTGCAATGATAATATTGATGGCTTCAGATATTTATACAAATGTTCAGTCTTTAAAATAATTTAAAAGTGAACCAGAATCTTGATGAAGAGTAAATGTGACTTCATGGATGGGACTGAGACGCTTATGATGAAACTCATAAATTTGACAGTGGAAGGGTACAGAGCAAATGAGATAAAAGGGACAATGGAGGAGCGATGCATATAAAGAAGATATACTCCTATGAAGGAGGAAAGAGAGCAACTTGGCAAGGAGCAATAGAAGGAGAAACAGATAGCAGAGATATTATGGTACGATAAAATAACACTTAATTTACAAGGTAGTTGTGAGGATCAAATACCTATATAAACTTTAGCATATTTTTATATAAACTAAGTTTGAGCATCCTTGGTTTTTCAAGATGACTGATGACTGATGACAAGTGATGTCTTGACTTGCCCTGTGAATTGGACTTGTGCAAATCATCTGCCTCACTCTCCTTTCTGGAATAATCGCAGGGCCAGTGACAACACAAAAACTCAGAAAGACTGGCTCCAGCCCAAGATACAGTGACAAAGACTGGCTGACCATTGGTTGGGGATGGTGTAGAGAGGGTTATTCATGTTCCAGATGGCCTATGAGGTCCCATCCAACTATACTGGCCTTCTGTGATTCTGCAAGTTGCAGCACTGTTCTTTCAGCCATGCAGGCTCATAATGGCAGAATCTTCTTGTTCTCTTCTCTTCCCCTTACTCAATTCCTTGACACATTTAAACACCACCTTCAAGACTCAGCTTTGGTGCCACTTTCACCATCAAGTCTTCCCTTTTTAATCCCTTCTCCTTTTCCAAATATTCCTAGAATAGTATATCTGATCTCTCTGTTACTCACTTCATGTCCTCTTACGTAGTATATTTATCACTGTGTATGTCATATAGCTACAGTAGAATGTAAGCTTCTCAAAGACAAAGACTATTTTGTTTTTGTGAGTTTATCTACAGCACCTAGTGCAGTAACTTACATATAAATGTTTGTTGAACTGAATACAGTATTATTCTATCCCCATTTTACAGTTGCAGAAACTGAGCCAGACAAAAGTTAAGTGACTTGTCCAGGGTCACACAGCTATGTCATATCTGAGGTTAGATTTAAACTGAAGTCTTACTGACTCTAGACCCAGAATCACATCTACTATGTCATTGTAGCTGCCAAGAGGAAAAGGATGATCAGTTCAAGAAATAGTGGTAGGGGAGTTCAATACAATAGACATCTACCAGAACTCCATTTTCTTACCCAAAGCTAAGCAGCTAATTAAGTAAATATTGACTCACTTTAATGCTAGTTCTTTTAAATTTAAATTTAATTTTAAATTCTTTTAAAGGTGGAGTAAACAAAAAAGAGAAATCAAATTCTGAACCTGATAGTGACCAATTAGGAAGAACTGGTTGCCTAAGCAGAAATTCTAGCAACACTTCAGGGACTTGATTCTGTCTTAACTTGGTAATATCTTAAATGACATCACATATGTACAACACTTTGCAAACCTTAAAATTCAGTTTGAATGCTGGCTTGTAGTGGTAGTAGTGGTAGTAGTAGTAGTAGTGACTTCTGTGGCTAAAAAAAGTCATTTGGTAGCCTATCCTTTGCTGATAATTCTCTCTAAACATACATAAACTGGTAGTAAACAAAGTCTATTCTTGGGTCCATGATGTGTCATTAACACGTCATAGATGTTCTACCCTTTCTTCAGGTCATTAAAATATTCAGTTCATTCCCCATACTTGCTAAGACAGGCTGGTAACAAAGTTTGTTTTCATTTTGGTAGGACTTAACTCATCTGTCATGAGCATATTGTTCAAGACACTGTAAACATCTCCATGTCATTACGAGGCTTCCAAGTATAAGTTTGTGATTAATTTTTTTTTATTAATGAAGCTATGAAATTCCCTGTTTCTTAGTGATTTGTCTTAATTGTTTTGCTCCTGGATCTCATATTATACATTTAGTAACACTGCTTAGCAATCTTCCTAAAGCTGGACAGCTCCTGAACACAAGGCCTATACTTTAGAAAGCTGACATTGGATAAACAGTAATTCCTTTTTAATGATAATTTTAGGCCTGATGGGTAACCTTCTTTAGGCATGGCCAACTCAGAAAAACATCAATAAAGCACAAGATAATTCAGTTGCATTTTTTCCCTATAAAATACAGTTTGTTCTTTCTTTTTTTTAAAGTAACAAAGTCAGGTTTATTTGAATTTGATTAAATGTATGAATCCTCCAGGAATCTTCAAATGAACTCATTTTATAGGTCTTACAGTACAAGATGTGTGGAAATGCCTTGGGTATGACTTGGATAGCATAAATACAGTGTCATTATTAAAAGTTATTAATTATTATTGCTTCTGCTTTCTTCATATATTTGGCATGATTGAATTCAAGAAACGTTCTGAAAGTGCCTTTTATGCGTAATGATAATACACCATGTTACATGTAGAGATAAAAAGATAAAAGCAAAATGGTTCCTACTTTCAAGGAATTTGTATATTTTATTAGAGGGGAAAGTATATGTACACAAATAAGTAAATACAAACATGTTCAAAGCAGAATCAAAATAATTGAGGCATGGAGGTGAGAACTAGTGCTGGACCTGAATTCAAAACTGATCTCAGACACTTAATAGCTGTGTGACCCTGGGCAAGTCACTTAACCCTGTTTACCTCAGTTTTCTTATCTGTACAATGAGCTGGAGAGTGAAATGGCAAATCATTCCAGTGTCTTTGCCAAGAAAACCCCAAATGTGGTCACAAAGAATCAGACATGACTAAAACAACTCAACAACAAAGGAGTGAGAGAGACTATGACTGGGTATAACACAATAGGACTTATGGAGGAGGTATTCCTTGAGTCTAGCCTTGAAGGGCACTAGAGGCTCCAATGCAGCTGAAGACAGAGCATTTGAGGCAAAATGAGTAGCCATAAAAAGAGACAGAGGCAGGGGATGGAATGAAAACGGCAAATAGATTTGTTATAAGAAACATAGTACCCCCAATAAAGGAAAGGTTGATAGAAATTATTAATATCCAGAAAGGTTGGAGCTCCTAAACATTGATCAAGTGTCCTTATTATTAATTCTCTCAGTCTTTATGAAAATAAACATCTTTTCCTTATGTCTAAAAGAATGTTAGTATTTTTTTAATTTTTTGACTGCCTCAGGACCTTTTTCATGATTCCTGGCTCTTTCTTTACCAGCAATGTGCCTAGCTGCTATGGAAATGAATAGTGATAAAGAAGTACTTAGCATCTTCCTGATGCTAGTTGAGCATTAACTACTTTTATTTTCCATGCCAAAGCCTCAGTTGTCCTGCTGTTAGAAATGTCCAGCCCCTTCATGCTGCTCCTCTCCTTACTGGTTCAGAATTTTTTAAAATAAATTTTTATTTTTTCAACTATTAAGCATTTATTTTTCCTCTCTAGGGGGAAAAAGGAAAAAAAAGTAACACAAAACATGTCATATAAACATAGTCAAGCAAAACAGATTGCCACATTGAATATGCTCAAAAATTTGTTTCTTATCCTGAATATTAGTCCATCCTTTCTATGTCATGAAGTAGGCAGTGTTTTCCCATTCTCTGACAAGTTCTTTGTCACTAGTTACTCTTCTCCCCTTTCCAAAGATTAGTGTTCTCCTTTTTTTGAGACTTGAAATTCAACCAAATGAAAGATGCTACAATTAGGGGGAGGAGGTGGATGAGTGAATCAATGGAATATAGCATCCAAAACAAACAGGTCCCACACAGATCAATTGGCAGGGAATCCTAAAGAAATAGATTTTTATAGTTGATGCCAGGAAGATGTCTTTTCCCTTGGTGCTTAGGCCTGGGAAATGCAGAAACACTGGATGTGATTCTGTGGAATCATGGTTGATGGTTGAGTTGATCAAAGTTCGGCAAAATTGTTTCTGCTGTAGTGACATTCAATCATTCTACTAGTGCTCACCACTTTGCTCTGCATCAGTTCATACAAGCATTCCAAAATAAAGACACACCAGGTTTTTGTATTGGTACCTACTAATTATGCATTCATTGAGAGACAGAGCCATAACCAAGATGAGGTGACCATCACCTAACAAAATGGAGTTAGTCTTAATTAAAGTTAGAAAGATTTTTTTTAGCAAGGGTCATAGGACAAGGCAAAGTTCCCTCAAAGGGAAGATTTAAGGTTTTAAATCTCCTCAATAGGCATCACTTGTGGGAACTTGACAGCTAAGCAGAAATGACAGCAAAAATGACTTAGATTCCTAAGTTTCCTGTGGTATCAAGTATGAAATCAATCTCATTTAAAATATAAAGAGAATCTATAATCAATTAAAATGGTTATTGTTTGGTGGGTTGTTTTCTCCTTTGTATTATGGTAGATGGAATGTTTTCACTAAACTACCCTATTTCTTAGAGGGAATATAGACCTTTTGAAACAATCTTCAATGGCAAAGAGATTTAATTATTGATATCACACAATGAGCTTTATTTCCCTGTACTGCCTTGGGCTTGGGGAGGAAACAATGGTGCTGAGATGAGGGTAAGGATGAAGTAGGAGAGAGACTATTATAAGTCAATTGTAATACCACTATGTTGTGAGTCAGGAATCTACAAAAAATTAATGTCAAAAGTTTTGCCACCTAGTACTTAATGTTTTTCCCAGGCCTGAGTCCCAGGGGAAAAGATACCTTCCTAGTGTCAACTATAAAAACCTTTCTTTTTAGGATTCCCTCCTAATTGATTGGTATTGGACATGTTTACTTTTGGCACTGCATTTCATTGATTTTCCCATCCTCCTTCTCCCAGTTGTAGTATATTTTTTTGGGGGTGAGTTTCAAGTCTCAACAAAGGAGAGAACTAATCTTTGGGGAGAGGAGAGTAGTGACTAGTAGCCAAAATCTTTCCAGAGAATGGGAAGAGAAAAACTGTGAAGACATAGATCATGAGATCCTGAGAGAAGAGGAACAACGAGGGAAACAATTGAAGAGAAACTGAAAAGAAGTGTTACTTGGACAAATCTTGAAGAAGCAAGCTTCCTACATCCTGGAATTGTAGCAAGTTTAGAGGTCAATTGGCCCATGGGGATGAAGGAAATCATTTGCCTAATGGTGTACTTTTGCAGTCTTGGTATCTTTTGATGGCTACCACCTCTATAGAGTGCTCCTCTTTTAAGCACTGTCTTTTAGGGCCTTTTTCCTTTCCCCAAGGCTAACACTTGAAATTTTAAATAAGGAAGACAATCCTTTATTACTACTATCTCTTTCCCTTCCGTCTTACCCCAAATAAAATTTATTTTGATATCCTCCACCAAAGCAGTTGGGAAATGGCTATAAATAATATTCATATACCAGTAATTTCATTCTCAATTAGTTTTCTCTTCCTGGCCCCCAACCCACCCCAAAAGACATTGGGTTTATTTTGTTTTTCAGTCTCTTCAACTGTATCCCTTACCTTTAAAAAATTATTGGCTGGGATTTTCTTTAATTTGCTTTACTTGGTTTTGGTTTTATTATCACTGATTCATCTGGTCTAAATATAGCTCATTTGACAAAGTCTCTTGCTGCTGTTTTCAGTGAGTACAGGATGTAAGTACTCCCTGTTCTTGAGCTTTAATTTCAATATTCATATTTCTCACTTGTTGAATCTGTGGCTCTTTAATTCATGGGAGGAATATTGTATTGCTTATTTTTTAATTTAAAAGGAAAAGTTGATACAACTGTTTGGAAATCATCTATGATAAAATAGTACCAGTAACATAGATTCTTGAGTTGTTATAAGTCTTAAGAATGTTTATATACATTTCCATGGAGCAGCGATTCCCATATGAGTTGTCAAAGAGGTCTTTGAGGAGTGTTGTGGTCATTGTTCAGTAACCAGTTTCAAGGGACCACCTCCCTGAGATCCAGAATCATCTCAATTATGTATCTTTTTGTTCTCTTTTATATGTCTGTGAAATCTGGATACTGCAACTTAAAATATTTTAATTCAAGCATTTGTTGAAAACTAAATATATGTAAACCACCGTGCTGGGTGCTGATGAGAATATGAACATAATAGAGACAAGGCTCAGGGTTCAGCAAGGAACTAAGGGTGGCATTCAGAAGGAGACATGCCACCAACTTAAGAGAAAAGGTGACCAAACTCTGTAATACACTTGGAAAAGTTAACCTTTCTTGAATGATGTTTGAAATAAATTAATTAATTAATAAAACAAATTAATAAAATTAGTTAAAAATGTTAGAAATTTTTGTATACGAATGCTAAAACAATCACTATGCTTTCACTTTCCCTGCCCTACCACAATCCCAAACTTGATACCCTAACACTTATGCCCCACCATACATACATACACAAATTATAAATGAATTTACTAGAGTTTTAGGCAAATCCCTGGAAACTGAGCTTTTCTGGAGTAGAATTCTTCGGAGGAAAATAAAAATTTTGAAGGAGATTTTCTGCTTGCCTATGCTTTAAAAAATAATTTTAGTTTCATTCTTGAGTAGAGATTGTTCCATTGGGTATGTTTCTATGCTGGTAGCTAACACAATACTTGGTCCATGGTACACATTTATTAAATCCTTGTTGATTGATTGATTGATGTTTTAGAGTTTTACATGATGTAAAGGAAACAAATAGAATTCTATAAAATTATATGTTATATGAAGCTGTATGTGTGAAATATTTTCACTACATATTTTTCCCCTGATTTTAGAATAAATAGTAAGATACTGTTTAAGAAATAGAGCAAAGTCGTTTCTAATTGCCTCCTGCACACCCAGAATTTATCTCTCTGACAATAGAGCAAGATCTGTATATAGAACACATGAAATATGAGGATGGGAATGAGAATTTATGATTAACACAATACAAATTGACATTATTCTAAGTTTTGGGTTGGGAGCTAAGCTTCAGCTAGATTTATAGTCCACATTAAAGAGCTTGTGGTGAGAGAGGTAGAATGAATGATGAAATCCACACAAACCATACAACCTCAACTTGATCATTAGTTTCAATCTCACTCCTCTACTGAACCTTTTATCAGAACTATTTGGAAGTAATGACACTAATTAGTATGAATTTATGTTCCTTTTTCCTGTCTATTCTCTAAAAATCAATACCCCACCTATCATTTTTAGTTGGATCTATCAGAATACAATATAAGGTGAAAAAATATTACAGAGAACAGACAACGCAACATAAGGTGAAAAAATGTTACAGAGAATAGATAATGCAGCAAGTTAGATCTCTGTTCCTCAATAGGAAGAAACAGGGGGAGGTGGGAGATGGGACCATATTATTTGAGAACAGGAGTTTTACAATGCTAAAGTGAAGTTGGGTAAGGTATTAATGCTATCATAAAACAATATTGGTTGGAGGTTGAAGAGGACCATGCCATCAGAAAAATAATGATATGACTTGCACTTGACTTTGTTTTGAGTGAAGAAGGGCTGTGCAGGTCACCAGCCTCACTTCTCCTCCAGGGCCATTTGAATCCAGTGACCAGATATTCATCAGGATGACTGGAGATGACCCAGGATGAGGCACTTGGGGTTAAGTGACTTGCCCAAGGTCACACAGTTAGTGAGTGTCAAGTGTCTGAGGTGAGATTTGAACTCAGGTGGTTGGAGGTAACATTATGCGGGAGTATGCCTATAGTTATCATCTTAGAAACATAAAAACAGAGAGAAAGAGAGAAGGGGGGAACAAAGTACCTACACAATTCTTCAGTTCTTTAACAATATGACTATTCCTCATTCTGCCTGTTTGGCATTATGAGCTAAGCCCTATCAACTGCAGGCATGTTGCTAAAAAAAAAAAAAAAAAAAAAGAATAGACATATCCTATATTTTTATAGCATTATGCAGTTTGCAAAATTGTAAACTTATCTCATTTGATAAGAAGCCTTATGGTATTCTAAGTAAAGAGCTAGTTTCAGAGCTATCAATCATGGGATGATACATTTAGAGTCAAAAGGAATTTTAGAAGTCAATGAATCTAACATCCTCATTTTATAGATGAGGAAATAGTGAGTGTCTGAGAAAGGATTTGAAATCAAGATTTTCCTGATACATTCAACATCCCACCTCTGATTCTGCGTCTTGTGACCCTGGGCAAGCACCTAACCTCTCAGTACTCCATGCAACCATTTAAGACCATAAGTTGCAAAGGTGCCAATCTGTCTGGATGGAGGGAGTTTTCTCATCTATAAACTCTGTAAACCAATGAAATCACGGGTCCAATTATTATTTCATTTGATGACACGGTGAGGTAGGTAGGTAGGTAAAGCAGGTATTGGTATTCTCATTTTTTTTAACCAGTTAAGAAACTGAGGCTTAAAGTAATTAAATGACTTGCCTGAAGTCAGATACTTAGTATAGTTGAAAAGATGATAGTCATTAAAATTATGTGGAAGAATTATAAGAAAGTCATTATTATTTAACATTTACCCAGTACTAAGGTGTGCTGGTCATTATGTGCAACACTCTGACAAACAAAGTCTCCAACTTGAATAAGCTTAAAATTGGAGGACTCACTACTGATGGAACTAATTGATGCTAGATATTACTACAATCTCTTAATTTCATTATGGTTTTATTAAAATAGGTGAAACTCTCTTAAAAAACCAAGCACTTCTCCAAGTCCTTCCTACTCAGTTTTTTGGGTGGCTGACTAAAAAGAAATTCACTTCTTTGCTTTTAAGATCTAATCTTGTATATCATGAAACAGAAACACAGTCATTCTCACCTCTAATATAACTACAGAATTTATTGCTGGTGTACAAAACAGGTGAAAAATTTACTCCCATGAAACGAATACAAAGACACAAATATTTCTTCCTCAACCTCAGCCTTGGATTTGGGGAAATGAAACTGCAAGTATGAACACAATTCAGGAAACAGATGCTGGAGTTCCAGAATATAGACCTATGTCATAGAGGTCTGAGGAGGGTAGACTCTGTATGCTTTCATACTGACATAGAAAAGGGCTGGAGCTCTTTTTTCTTTTTTACAAATTCATCATTCTAGGGTTTGGATGGATGGAATGACAATAACTGACAACCTGGCGCTCAGCTCTCATCTGTGGGTCCAAGAAGCTGTAGTATGCACTTGGTAGACTGACTAAACCAGATTGAGTACAACCAACAGGTCTCAAACCCATCAGTGAATTAGAGGGATGTCTACCCCGAGCATGTGAAGACATCCCCCAGTGGAATGGGTGGATGAGAACAATTTGTTTGAATGGTCATGAAGGTGATTTAAGTAGGCACTATGGAACATTTAGAGCTTGGTCAGGCATTGAAGATTCCAAGGTCATCTATTGAATCCTGGGCCATCGCCAGTCATCCTGACTTTTGTCTTGCCATTGGGCTTCGATGACTCTGGAAGAGAAAATGAGGTCAACAACTTTGTGCAATTATACCTCACTTAAATCCTATTCATGCACAAGTCAAGACATCACCCCATAGTGTCATTGGTCTTCATTGAAACCAAAGACAAAATAGCAACAGACTTTAGAATTCTGATACCTGTTTGAATTCACCAATCATGAATATCTTAGATAAGATTAAATGTAGGTTCTGGCTGAATTTCTTTGGTCATAAAGGACTATAATTAAGGAAACAGCAGGCATTATAGTTATTTTAGCCCAGGAAATAGGGTGCTGGCTTTGGAGTCGGGATGAACTGAATTCTAATCCTGACTTACTAGCCATTTGATCCTGGGTGAGTCACTTAACCTCTATCAACCTCAATTTTCTTACCTGTAAAATTGGAGTGGATTGGTGGTAATAATAGGACTTGCTTTATAGGGTTGTTTTCAGGATGAAATGAGATAATATTAAAAATGCTTTGCAGACATTAAAGGATCTATAAATGTTAGCCATTACTCCTCTTTCTCCTTCTACTACTCGAACTACTCCTATCATCATACCCCTGAGGGAAAGGGTTTAATCTAACCAGCCTGAATTCCCTACAAAATTAATCTGTTTTCTCATATTCATTCAGAGGAATTTAGTGTTCCCATAAGCTATTCCCATAGCTTAGCATTAATACTTTTACAGACAGTAATTGTCAGAGGCTTGAAGAAATGGGATACCAACAGATAGCATATCACAGATTGATTTTTATTTACCTTCAGTTTATTTCTTCTTAATCCTATCCTTTCTAAAACTTGCTGACCATATGATTCTGAACAAGTCCTTTTATTTCGTTGAACCTGTTTCCTCACCTGTGAAATGGGGATAATTTTCCTGTATTGCAGGATGACTGTGGGAAAGTGCCATTTTCATGTGAATTACTATTTCAGACTCTAGACTTGTCATTCTAATTTATGCAGTTATTATTAATACATGGTTTTAGTCTACTGCATATAATATGGCTGCAATCAATGCCACTTTGCAATAATGACATTAAGACATAATCATTCTGCTACTTAAAGCTTTAACCTTACTTTTAATGTACTAGAACAATTACCTAAGAACAATCCAGCTTAGCACCAGTTTTGCCATGTTCTGTCCCAACACGGAATCCACCCAAGATCTTTAGGTGGTAGCTGAATCTCCACTCATGGCTTATCTCAGATTGACTGCATGGTTTTATTTACTGGTTCCAGTCAGCCAGTTTAGTAAGTCTCTGACTAGGATGCCCTTGTTCCCAGGTAGCTCTGCTCGACTCAGGTCTGTTTTTGTACAACTCACTGCTTCCAGTAATGTTTTGCTTATCATGTTTTCATGTGGAACTAATAAATGATGCTAGGCAACGTTTGTTTTTCTAAATAACTCGGATTTTAAGCCTACATATCTCTTTGTGGCATGAATTTTGTTGTTTCTTTGAGATGAATGATCTTGGGAGGCCAAGAAGGGAGAGAGCTTGGCATCTAGAGAAAAACTAGGGGCCAGCATGAACGCAGTATTGTTATCACTGCAGAGTAAATCTGGAAATAGATGTTGGAAAAATGTTGGCAAAAGGCCAACTTTCAGATGATTTTTCCCCTTATCTTATCATTTAAAATAATGACTCCCATCCCCACAGCTAACAACATTGTATTGATATTACCTTGGTTTTGTTTTGTAAAATAAAAAGACTTCTTTAAAGTATCTTAATTTCTTTTAATTAAAGAAGCCTATTTTAATAGTTGGTATATTGATACATTCCGTGTTTTCAGCTTCTAAGGCATCAAACGTTGTTCATTAGGGAACTATTTAAAAAGTAATTTAGCATAGACAGTAACTTCTCCTTAGCAAACGCTAAGCTATAATTCACGATCACTATAATGGAGATACTATTCTCAAACTCAGAGGCAAATTGTGTAAACAGCTAGCAAAGTTATGCTTGGGTATTTAATTGTTCTTTATGCATGCAAGAAGATTGGGCAGCGTAGGCTGGGAGATATCTTTTAAATGAGCAATGGGTGATGCTTGTAATTTTAATTTTTTCTGCCTTTATTAGGAACATGTGCCCTGGCATGAACCCAGCCCTGACTGGAAGCTCATGATTCTTGCCTTCAGCCATTGCAAATGGCTTTCAATTTCAACATGCATTTTATTGACAAAAACAAAGCTCTGGATTTCCAGAAGTTTAAATTAAATTTCATGATGTATCCTCCTGGCCCAGCTTTTGTCTCACCCAGACAAGTCAAAGTGCAAGGGGGAAGGAGTTGATCCCATTAGCCTGCTGCTCAGAAGCTGCTGGTTATTACAGCAGGCTCAGGTTTTTCAGGGCACTGCTGTGAAACCTAAAACCCAACACAAAGGGAGGGCACAGAGCCTCCAGGTGGTCATTTCCTGTAATTAATGCCTTGGGGAAAGTTCAGCTCCTTAATAGCGTAATAGCCTGGTAAGCCTTCCAGTGAAGTGGTCCTTTCTCAAAATTATGCATTTTATCTCTCTCTCTCTCTCCCCCTCCCTCCCTCCCTTCTTCCTTCCTTCCTTCCTTCCTTCCTTCCTTCCTTCCTTCCTTCCTTCCTTCCTTCCTTCCTTCCTTCCTTCCTTCCTTCCTTCCTTCCTTCCTTCCTTTCTTCCTTCCTCTCTTTCTGTCTTTCTTTTCCTATACCTTCAACATACTGAGATCCCATTAAAGAATAAACATAATAAAGGATCTACTTAGAAGCCAAGTTTTGCCCATTGTTTCTTAGGCTGGTTTGTAGTAGGAGAAAAAAAACAACAACCAAAAAAACCAAACAAACCAGGAATTCTTTATCTAGAGTGTTTGATTTTGTTCCTCACTTATCATTCTCTGGATTTTATTGGAAGCAGACTTATCCACTTAAGGTGCATAATTTGTGCCATATACAAAATCTTGTGGGGCTAATCAGTGGCATGAAGTGAAATGGAATATTTGCTTAGCACTTAACAAACAGACTGTAACAGCTTCTCTAGTTGCAAAGAGCTAATTACACCAGGAAAATTACACTGTTTGCAAATAACACGCCTGTAATAACTGTTCACTCTATGCCCCAGACTGGAATGGATATTGGCTACTGTATAGCCTAATAGAAAATAGAGGTGACATAGATATTATTTTTTATAGGCCTGGATAAAGGCTTTCAAAATCAAATTGCTCTATGGCCAGAAGAAAATTGTTTCCTTAAATTTGACTTGAAAAAGACCTATTTGGTTATTTTTTCCCTCTGCCAAAGAGGAATTATTAGAAAATAGATAATGGAATCATAGATTTAGGTTTATAGGACCTTACACATGCTCTAATTCAACTTCCCTATTTTACAAAGGAGGGAAATGAGACCCAGAGAGGTTTAAATGACTTGCCCAAAGTCACTGAGCTCTTCTTTTAATCTGCCCTCATCTAAATAGTAATAGAATATTTAGCATGTTACCAATGGTTCAGTTTCAGAATTTGCACTCCTCATAGGATCATACCTTCAGAGTTAGAAAAGAGGAATCTAACCTTTTCACTTTACAGATGAAGAGGTTTTGACTAGGTCATAAAGCTAGTGAATGCTAGATTTGAGATTCAAACCCAGGTCTCCTGACTTTAAATCCTGGACTGTTTTACACTGTATCACAATGGTAAGGCCATCTATGACGGCTTAATTCAATGATAAATCATTTTGGGCATTTTTTTCAATAACTGACTTGACTCTTTTATGGTGTCTGCTGTGTCTCAATTCCATACACCTGGCTTCCTGTTCTGTGCCATATTGACTCCATTTATAGAGATTCATTGACACCATTGAAATTAAAGAAAGAAACCTGTTTGTATAGAACCATAGGATCATGGACTTCAGATCAGAGGGTCCTTAGGGGTCAACATTCCAAATTCTTCCTTTTATAGATGAAGAAGCTAAAGGTTGGAAAAGATAAAAGATTTGCTCAAAGTCATAGACCACTATTAGGTATGGAATTTGAACCCAGATTCTTCAATAATAAATCCTAGTTTATTTTTTCCACTGCATCATGCTAACCCTCTGGATTTGTTGTTTTATTTGTTTTTAAAATGAGACAAATGGCATCAAAAGTTGAGCGATTGAAATACTGATTCTAATTCCATGCTATAAATTTTTGCCATTAAATGAGTGAAAGATATCTAGTAATAAACTTTACTTAATTATAATTCAGTCATGCAAGAAAAAAAGCACAACATAGTTGAAGTAGAAAGGAAAAGAAGACTGAGATTTCTTCAAAAGGAAGATATTCTCTCTCTCTCTCTCTCTCTCTCTCTCTCTCTCTCTCTCTCTCTCTCTCTCTCTCTCTCTCTCACTCTCTCTCTCTCTCACTCTCTTGCTCTCCCCCTCCCTCTCTTTCCCCTCTCTGGCTCTCTGCCTCTGGCTCTCTCCTATCTATTATTCTGTCTCTCTTTGTCTCTGTTTCCTCCCCCTTTTTCTTTCTTTCATAAAAGTCTAGAAAGTCCAGCATGAACAACAAGAAATCTCAGAGAGGCCTGACCGCAGCCTTTTGTGATGAAAAGAGCTTTCAAGTTAATGTTGAAGGATCTGGGTTTGAGTTTCAGTTCTGCCACTTTTCTAGCTTAGCTGAGAGACCTTGGACCAATCAGTCACTCAGCATTAATTAAGCACCTACTATGTTCCCGGTACTCTGCGAAGCAGTAGGAAGATAAAAAAACAAACAAGCATTAAAAGGCAAACCAGTCCCTACCTTCAAAGATGTCACATTCTAATGGAGAAAAGAAAGATATAAACAATTAGGTACATACAAGATATAAACTGAGTAGATGGAAAATAACCTTAGAGAGGAAGGTATTGGTAGCTTGGAAGGGCCTTAAATGAAGTTAGAAAACTAAGAGGCAAGGATGGGAGTGAATGGTGTGGGTGTGGCAGAGAAATAAATTAATAAACATATATTAAGTGCCTGTTATGTGCCAGGCATTGTACTAAGGACTGATAAATCAAAAAAAGGTAAAAGAGAATTTCTGCGTTGAAGGAAGTCACAGTGTAATGGGGAAGGGAGATGAAGCATCCTGTGTAAGAAACATGAAGGAGGCCAGTATGGCTTGATTATAGAGAATTAAGGAGAGTAAAGTAGGAGGCTGGAAGGGTAGGGAAAGAGCTACTCTCTAGGTCTCAGTTTCTGCATCTGTTAAATGAAAGCTTGAACTAGATCACAGATTCTTAATCTTTTTGTTTCATGGATCCTCTTGGAAGTCTGGTGAAGTCTATACCCCCTTTCAGAGCAATATTTTAAAATACATAAGACAAAATACATAGGATTATTTATGAAATCAATTATTTTGAAATAGTTACGTCTATGGCATGTATACATGCCAGGTATGCATGTATCTGTCTACCTACCTGTCTATCCACCTATGCAGAACCCCTGGATTAGATGATCTCTAATGTACCTTTCATCTCTGGGTCCCATATTCCTCCTTGTTCCAGGTTGGAACACTCTGCTTATGTAAAACCTTTAGGAATCAACAAGTCAAATAGGAACTGAACTTTCTTATTTTCCAAATTCTTGGTTATATGGGAGAGCAGGGTGCTCACAAGATGAAGACCAAGAGTCTAATAAAATTTCTGGAGGATCATAAATTTAGAGCTAAGGGGATTTGGCCCTTCAAGTTCAACTCCCTCATTTTATAGATGAGATTTATAGATAAGACATACCTTAAAGATTTGCCCAAGATCACATAACTAATCAATGGCTGAGGTAGGCTTTGAACCCTTACTGTTTTGACTCCAAGTCTAGTGCACAATCTACTATACCACACTGCCTCTTGAGGGACTAAGTACAGATATTAACCTTTGGATGAGATTCAGTCTTGGCTAGCTTCTAGGATTTGGTATGGGTTGGTTCTCAGGACAGTGAAACAAATTTTGCCCAAATTTTGTACATTTCACTCCCTCCTCTCCCCCCTGTCAAAATTTTGGCAAGAATCTTCTTTCAAAAATGATGAAAGCATCAAGGTATTATAATGGAAAGAGTACTCTCCTTTGGAATCAGAAGAGTGGAGCTCAAATACCATCTCTTATGCTTACTACTTATGTATCTTTGGGCAAATCATTTTACCACTTTAGCCCTTATCTGTAAAATAATAAGGTTGGACCAGATGGCCTCAGATAGCCCTCTTAGCTCTGGATCTATAATCCTATGCTCTTTAGTTAAGTGCAAATTTTTTTTTTTAAAATATCTATTTACTGCATGACTTTCCTTACAGTAAAGTTGCTGCTTGGGGAATAATTATGGCCTGAATAAGTCCTCAGTGAATCTAACCTTGACCAGATCTCCAGTCCTTCAAGTCTAGAGATCCTGGGATTATGGTCCTATCCTGGAAGCATAGACTTTGGGGATTTGGTAAGTGTATAATGACCATGTTAACTAAATCAAAACTTGAAACACATGATCTGAAAAGTCTTTTTGAAAGTATAATGCCCTTCATTGTAATCAGGATGACCCTGGAAAACACAAGATGAATGAGTACCATAGGCATGCCTCAACTCTTAGAAGCTGTAGCATGAAAGGTCATGTGCTTTTCCTTGCAAGGAAACACAAAAGCCCCTGATATGTGGAATACTTTAATGAGGCTCTACTGGAGTCAGGAATATTCATCTTTCTGAATTCAAATATGACCTCAGACACATAATATCTGTGACCCTCAGCAAGTCACTTAGCCTTGTTTGCTTCAGTTTCCTCATCTGTAAAATGAACTGGAGAAGGAAACATAAAAGCACTCCAGTGTCTTTGACAAGAAAATCCTAAATGGGGTCATGAAGAGTCAGATATGACCAAAACAACTCAACAACAACTGTGGGACAAGATTAATTCCTGTCCTGGTTCACTGATTATATCAGACTTAAACAAAATGCCTCAGATGACTTGATCCATGACCTAACTGAATGGATGTAAAAAAAATCTTATTAGTACTTGATGATTATAGTGTAAAGAATTATCCTGAAATTATAGTCTGGAAGCTTTCCACCCACTTTAACTAGCTTATTAGATTTCTTCAAAGCTAGTCTTGCCACTTGCACACGTGACATCTGGCTGCAGACAATGGGCACTCTGGCCTGCAGTGACATACCCACTTTGAAAGCTGTGCTTTCAGGAGGAGGATCTGACTTTAAGCCCTGGCATACTCTGCTTTCAAAGACTGATGACAAGGTTGCCTATTAAAGTCTGTGTTCCAATTTCATCTGAAGAAAGATAAGCAAATTTCAAATCAAGTTCACACAGTTCCCATTACCCTTAATAAAACATGCCTGCCCATAGTGAGGAGTGACATTTAAAAAAACCCAAACATCTCTGTCCCCTAAAAATCCTACTGGATCACAAAGGGGAATTTCTCGGAAAGTTGATTAACATGTAAACCAACCTAGGCATTTTAAAAGGATGAGTTCTAAAGCACTCCTTGGAAAATTCATTTCATTTGGAGCAAAGCTCTACCAGAAAATTAATTTGTATTCATCAGGCTTATACTTTCCACTTTAGAAAATGACAGGACGTGTTCTTCACAAAAAGTTAGTGGGTTTTTTTTAAACAATGTGAGAAATTGATTCTGAGGAACAAATATTTATAACTGAAGCCATGACGTTGAAAACAAAAGAGAAAGGGAAAATCAAGTAGATTTTCCAATCCTGTATAGAGTGCGCAGCTTTGCTAGTTTGACCAGAGAGGAAATAGATAAAGTCTGTCTTCCGTTAATTTGATAAAAAAAATTTGATAAAAAGCTGGTATGTGGTATTGCTCATTTTAAACATGACAGTTTCAAAAACCCTCTTAATTTCAACCCAGATTACCATGGCTACAAATATGTTTGTTAATTGCTGCTCTGTTATGCAAGTACACCATTATACTAAATCTTCAGATACTCTAAAGGATTTGTGATTAAGTCCGTGATGATATACATGACGGGTCACATGTGCCTCTTTAGACCGTGTGGTTTATGTCCATGACCCTCCAAAATTTTTCACAAACATGTTTGTACCTAATGTTCCAAAGGCCTTCTTTCCTTTCTCCTGATGTAGTGAGGACACCAATGGAGATCTCTGGCTGCCTAATCACCATTCCATGCTCTTGCCACGTGACTCAAAGCATCCTGTAGGAAATGGGAAGTAGTATAGAAAAGTGTAGGTATTTGACTTGGCCTCCTGTGAAAAAAGTGACCTGATGTTAACTGTTTTCCACTTAGAACTTTCTATTGTATATAACTCATTCAACTCATTCTTAAGGCTGATAAAATTAAGTGTTTAAACTGATATTAAACATTCAAGCCATCGAAACAGGCCGTAGCCTAACAGGAAACTTTTCAAAGGCATTGTTGGGCAGTTTCATTGCTGATTCTTTGGGCCTTTGTGCTGTACTAATTGCCTGGTTGGGAGAAATCCATAATGTTGTTTGTCATCCATCCAAGTGACTTCTCCTGTGACAGCAGCTGAAAAAGTATCACTGCCTCCAGAGAAGAGGTGTTCATGGAAAATAGCAAGCCTCCTAAACCAGTTCTCTCCTAACTCCAGAAAAAATGGCCTTGATCAAGCAGTGGAATAATGGAGGCATTCGATGACATGGTTGGCACATCAGCCTTGCTGGTGAAATGGTTTACCTCTCCCCTTGCCTTCTTCTATATATCTGACATTGCTAAGGTGATTATCCCACAGTTTTGAAAATCATTCACTTTCTAGACAAATTTTTATCACTATTTTTTTCTTTTTTTCATCAAGGTAAACATAAACCTTGGATTAGGCATATGTTATTTATTTTCTTCCCAAGAGGCAGAGAGATGAGCTGGGGGAAAAGAAATTCCCTGATAACAGCAGAAAGGTAGTGGCAGATTCAGGGACCTGCTGCAGGAATGAAAGCCTGTTTCTGAAATAAGGCTCAGAGCTCCTCCACCCATCTCCTCTTAGTTATAACTTAAACACTACCAAGGTTAGGATTTATGTTTGCTGGCTTGTTTTACCTGTGAATCCCATACCAAGGGACATTTGCTATTCTATTGAAGAGAAATGGCCTTTGGATTATAACCCTTTATAATCATAGCTCTTGCTTTGGAAGTTATTAGATTTGGGAGATGTTTAATCAAGGGGATAATTCATTCCAATAAGCAGTTAATGAGTACCTAGTACGTGCAAGACACTGGGGAAGATGAGCAAGACAGTCTGTATTCTCAAGAAACTTACCACATCACTTCCAGAATATCTCCATGTCATTCAAAGGCTAGCTCATATATGGGAGGAACCAAGTATTTTAACTTGGGAGACATTCTTCCCACTTATATTTGCCTCCTACTCCACTCTAGTCTGGTCAGCCTATCCACTACGGCCTGGAATGGTTTTTCTGTTACCATCCTTCTCATTTTCTTTCCTTCTTTTGACATGCCTATCTTTTATACACACACACACACACACACACACACACACACATACATACACACATGCAATCTCTCTCTCCATATATGTGTATGTATATATGTATGTGTGTGTATATATATATGCATATATATATATATACTTAAAGAGAGATTGTATGTGTGTAAACACACATATATTATTTTATCTTTTCCCCAATTACATGCTAAAACAACTTTTTAATCTTTTTTTAAAGTTTTTAGTTCCAAATTCTAACCTTCCCTCCCTCTCTCCCCTCCCCCCTCCCTGAAATGGTAAACAATCTGATATATTATACATGTGCAGTCATGTAAAACATTTCCAAATTAGTCAATTTGTACAAGAAGACTGGAATTAAAAATGTAGAATGAAAGAAAGTGAAAAATAGCATGCTTCAGTCTGTATTCAGATAATATAGGTTCCTTCTCTAGAGGTGGATAGCATACTTCATCATGACTCCTTTGGGATTGTGTTGAATTGTTGTGTTGCTGAGAATAAGTGAGTCATTCATAGTTGTTCATCATACAATATTGCTGTTACTGTGTAAAACATTCTCCTGGTTCTCCACTTTATATCAGTTCATATAAGTCTTTCCAGGCTTTTCTTAAATCATCTTGCTTAACATTTCTTATAGTATAATAATATTCCATCACAATCATATATCACCCCTTGTTTCGTTGTTTCCCAATTTATAGGCATCCCCTTGGTTTCTAATTCTTTTGTTTCTTATTTTCTAATGAGCTATTTCCAACTCCAGAAACATCCATTTACTCTTTTGCTATTGAGAGAATCCTTCACCCTTTAGAACTCAACTTAGAACATAATTCCCCATAAGTCAAAGTCATCCCATTGTTTCCAAACTATCTAATTTGTTCTGAATTAGTTATTGTGTAAAATATTCTAGTCCATTTTGCGGGCAGGAATAATGTGTAACCCTAAATATGTTAACTCTAATGGGTCTAGAACCGTGTGGCAAGTTCTATGAGCAGTCAATAGTTGTTTGGTGGTGATAACAATTATCTCTCCTAAAATATTAGACCAAAAAAAATGTGCTCTCAAATAACACATCAGAACATATTTCAGATTTACATTTATATTGTGATGGGGAATAGGAAAGCTACAATTGATTTAATTTCTCCAGTTTGTGATAGAAAATTAAATGAATTGATCTGTGTCTCAGAGTAGATAACATGGTCCTAATTTCAATCCATTTCTTGTTAGTGATTAACAGAGAAATATATTTCTCCAATTTCAGAGAAGGAAAAATAGTATTTCTAAGAAAATCTGTCTGAAACATCAGGAAATTGGCATATCTAAATACTGACTTTGCAAGTGAGATAGAAACTGGAAAAGAAGCTGAGGGACAAGGAATGAAAAGGGGTATGATTTTTAAAAACAATAATACTTAATTATCAGTAAAAGATAAGTAACATGATATAATGGTTATATAATGGATATAAAGTATCAGTGTCAGAACGATGGTGGTTCAAGTGCTTTTGCTAGTACATACTGGATGATGACTCATTATGTGATCAGAAGACATAATACAAGCACATTCCCAAGGTCTCTCTGAAGAATTTTGTAATTAATGGTGAGACATGGCAGACCCTGGCCAAGGACCACCCAGCATAGCTTATCGACATCAAATTACAGGCTGTGCTGTGCAAGCAAAGCAGAATTATAGTATTTCAAAAGAGTAGTGAGATGTGCAAATTGACAGGCATGTCCACCTCAATGTTCATGTGGACTTATTTGTTTCCAATTGGTGGTAGAACCTTCAGCCTCTATACGTCATTAGTCATCCATGGTCAGACACATTGTACTTTAACCCTTATATAGTGATGTCATTTTGGTCTGATTTGAACACAAAGAACAACGAAAATGAACAACTATATGACTAAATATTTTAATTAGGAAATAATAAGTTATTGACAAATGAAAGCAATCATAAAGAGAAGGCATAAGATGTTTTGACTATGACATCTTATACCCAGAGCAGCCTCAAAACCCAATGTAATAACAGATAATTCTCCTTCGGGGCAGCTAGGCGGTACAGTGGATAAAGCACCAGTCAGGAAGAGCTGAATTCAAATCTCACCTCAGACACTTGACACTCACTAGCTGTGTGACCTTGGGCAAGTCACTTAACCCCAATCGCCTCATTCTGGGTCATCTCCAGTCATCCTGATGAATATCTGGTCACTGGATTCAGATGGCTGTGGAGGAGAAGTGAGGCTGGTGACCTGCACAGCCCTCCCTCACTCAAAACAAAGTCAAGTGCAAGTCATGTCATCATTTCTCCTACGGCATGGTCTTCTGTAATGAAGGATGAATACATACATTGGATGATGCTGCTGGGCAGGTCACTTGACATCTCAGAGGCCCAGGCAATCCTGTAAGATTCTCAGTTGCAGAATACTTGTAGCTTTGTTCCTCTTTAATATTTTCCTACATCAATAAACACATAGATCCTGACCAACAAAATAGGAATTCATATGTACTTAGTGTTTTTAGGAAGTGATTTATTACTTTTTTTCAGTCTTTAGACTGATTTTTAGTGTCAGAAATATTCACATGCCCCATATGATAATACTTGTATTGTTAGTGTCTGTTGATTGAGAAAATATCAGTTTACTGTGAATTGAGTGATAATTTTTTGTATGAATTGGTATTTTATTAGTCATAATTGTACCTGCATAAATTTGAAAAAAATGTGAGTTATTTACTTGTTCTATTCACAAAATGACAATGGTTTGTGAACATACAGATACTCTTACCTTACCCTTCTGTACATCAGGGGGTGTTTGTCCTATAGATTCAAGGTTGATAACATATTTTCCTCACAACTACTCAGGTAGTAAAAATATTATCTCTATTTTACAGATGAGAATGCTGAGGCTCATGGAATTTGTGACAGTATCATACAGCCAGGAAGTGTCAGAGGTGGAACTAGAACCCTTATTTCACAATCGGCCCTTTCTAAAACATAACACTATCTCTTATTAAGGTCGGTGGTACCCATTGCTTATTTGAGTTACTTATACCAAACATTAACTTCAATTATGTTTCAGTTTGCTTCAGTAAAAAACTGAACTCGTCTCTACCTACTGACTGTCCTAGTGTCTTTTAAGTCCCAACCAAAGTCCTATCTTTTACAGGAAGTTTTCCCCAAACTTAATTCTAATGCCTTCCCTCTGTTATTTCTTATTTATTGTGTATATGGCTTGCTTTGTATGTATTTGATTATATGTTGTCTCCCCTCTCCACTCAGTCTGGGTTGCCTCTTTTTGTACCTCCAGTGCTTATTACAATGCCTGACACATAGTAGGTACTTAACAATGTTGATTGGCCAACTAACATAGGTAATACTAAAGTCTAATGAGGAGAAAAAACTAACTTAAGGTTCAAAACAATAAACCAACTGCAAAAAAGTAATTTGGCACCATTGCTTAGCTCACTTGGAGGGAGGTACTTCAGAACCAAATCTAGGGTGTGCGATGAATGAAAAACCCAAGAGACAGAGTTTCTGGGAAATTAATAATCAATTTGTCAATTAGGTTAGCTAATAATCAATAAATTGATGGTCAGTGGTTTCTCTTAGAAAACATTACTTGTATTACCAGCCTTATAGAGTTGTGAGGAAGGTGCTTTGCAAACCACAAATGTTATTAAAACTTTAAATCAATTTTTAATAATCCATGATTGCTAATAATGTGACATCCCATGCATATGTTCTTTCATAATTTGGTACTTTTAGTGTTTGTTGGAATGTGGCAACATTTAGGTGTATGATTGAAATGACCTGATGTTTGAATATAATGGGGAAAAGATCATTTTACTCCCTAGCTGAAACATTAATTATTATTTTTCAGGGATACACATTCATCTAGTTATGAGGTATTGAAGACACAGGCTGGAAATGTAGAGAATATATGATAAAATATGACAATAATTTCTTCCATATGATGATGACAGAATCAGAGCTATGTGAAAAATTCACTGGGTCAGTTCACTGCAGTTTGGAAGCCTCTAGAAAAGTATGGGTGGCTACTTCTAGGTTCTGTTTTGCTCTTGGAGATATGTAGAATGTCTTCAGGAAAGTAAAACATCTTAAATATCTGTTGTCCAATTTGGTCATCCAGTTAACAAGTAAGGATTTTGCCACACTTCTTTTTCTCAATTTATTTACTAGTCTAGAGTAAAGATAATAATGTTTCCTGTCCTGTTATAGTCTCCTTGAGAAACAGACTTGCTATTCTGGAACACCAAATATAATATGTTCTGTTGTAATTCAAAGGAAAAACTTTTCTCTGAAACCTATATGTAGACCCAAGATACTGGTGTCAGATTTTGTTATAAAGGCACAGTTTTAGTTGTTGTAGCAGGACAGTAGAGAGCAGTTTAGTTAGCTATTTCTTCAACTGAAATAGTCAAAGATACTGGTTTTCTCCAATCTGAGCAATCAGACCATTCTCTAGAGAGGAAAGAGCTGATCACTTATTATCCTTAGGCTACATCAGATGTCATGTCCTTCAATTCAGGGAAAAAAAACTTTATTGATTTGTATAGATAGTAAAGAACCAAGATAATAATTTAGAGTTATCAGTCAATATGGACAAAGGTAAGAGAGAATGTATAGGTCTTTGTGTTATCTTTAAAATTCCAATAATTGCATGTAGGTAAAAGTAGTGTATAGATTTTAACCACATAAACATTGTTTTATGATCTTAGGTAGGAAAAATATATATTACATGTAACAAGTAACAAATATAAATGTTCTGTATGGAAAATAGATAAAAATGTTCATGAAAGATTTAAAATTTGTCAGAATAGATGGCTAATATGTTGGACGTGTTGGTATGTCTTTACTTAAAACCTTTCAGAGACTCCCTATTTTCTAATAATTAAAGTTCAAAATTCTTAGTTTGGTGCTAAAAGCTCTCTAGTTTGCTACCCCCTTACTTTTATGGCTTAATATACCATTGGCCTCTGTATACTATACATTATAGCTAAACTGGACTTCATTGTTATTGTTTAGTCATTTTCAGTTGTGTCTGACCCTTTGTGATCCCATTTGGAGCTTCCCTGGCAAAGAAATTGAAGTGGTTTACCATTTCTTTCTCCAGCTCATTTTACAGGTGAGCAAGCAAACAGGGGTAAGTGACTTGTCCAGGATCACACAGCTAGTATGTGTCTGAGGACGAATTTGAATCTAGGAAGATGAGTCTTTCTGACTCCAGACCCAACACTGTGCTTGCTACCTACCAGTCCTTAAATGGACCACACACCATCATTTATGTATGCTTTCTATTTCCTTGACTCTGTATTTGTAGAGACTATTCTTTTGAGTAAAATGACCTCCTTTCCCTCCACCTTTTGAATTCTTACCCAGTATTTAAATGATAGGTAAGAATTCCCACTTCCATGTCTACCAAATGAGTAATAACCATCAGACATATTACTTGTATTCTTCTACACTTGTAATAAATTATTTTCTGTTATTTGTATTTGTGTCATATTCCTCTAATAGACTGTGAACTCCATGCTGGCAAGAGTCAAATCTTATCTAATGGCTGTATTTTCCATAGTGCCAAGTGCAGTGCTACATACAGAGCAGGTGTTTAATTCATGTGTATGGAATGGATTCAAACGGAAGGGAGTAAAATAGAATGGAATGGAATTAATTCCAAGGTTTATCTGTACAGAAGGTAGATACTCTGGTGCCCTTAAAAATTCACTAGAATATAAATTTGGTTACCATATATTTAAGATGCCCCTAGAATTAGCATTCTAAAGACTTCTTATGCTTGTTAAATAGGACCACATAATTTTGAGCAATATAGAGAATCTTTCTTTTTTCTGCACAAGAGCTGTCTACATCTGATTTGCTAGATCTGGCTATTTTCATCTCAAAGAAATAATTATCATTTGCATCCTCTACTGCACCTATCAAACATTGTATCGGGCACATAAATATTCAGCATTTAATTGTCTTTTGATTAAGACTTTGCTAGTTACAACTGTTGAAATGATAGACCTGCCCGCTATGACAATGTCCTGAAAGCAGAAAAAGCCTCTTAAAATTTAGCATTCTCTCTGCTTGCTTTTTAAAATTAAGATATTTAAAAAATAATGGATGTTTACGTTATACTAGAAATAAGGATGAGATAGTTTACATGGGATGCCATTGCTCAAGGATATGACTATGTAGAGGGCAAAGTAATAGTGTAGTATCTACACAGCATGGAATTAATTGGACACCAAACAATTTTTATACTATGACACTGTATGGCTTAGTGAATGGAGAATTGCCCTTGAAGCCAGGAAGACCTGGATCCAAGTACTGCCTGTGACATATACTGGTTGTGTGACTCCGGGTAACCTAATATTCAAGGTCATAAAAATCTAGTGCCAATTTGTCTTTCCAAACTTTTCTCAGACTATCTCATACAAATTTATTACTTACCTTATGCTTAAGCCAAATTGAACAAGTCACTATTCCCTGATCTCTATTTGTCCTTTCTTTTCTCCATGCCTTTGTGTGTATTACCCTCTCTTTTTGAAATGGATTTACCCCTCTTTTCACATTCTTTTGTCTCTTGAAATCTTTCAAGACTGGCTTAGGTAACTTTCCATGATCTCCCACCAGGTGGAAGGGATCTTTCTTCGAACTTCCTGGGACCTTTTTAATGCTCTTGTCATACTTTAATTTATATTAGTTATTTGTAAGGATGTGCTGGTAAATATTTAACAAATCTCTAGGAGGGAAGAAGCATAATAGATACACTTTTAAGTTTAGTCTACTTTGTTATAATTTTCTCTGTCATATTCTTGTCTAGAAAATAAAATAAAAACAATAAACCAATGATTTGTAATGTTTGCCAGTTTTCAAGATGTAAACGCTTACTTACACTGAGCATTTAACAATGGGCTTCCCAGATGGTTTGAACTCATTTCAGCATAACCCTTGCTATTTTTCTAAGTATTCTGTTTCCCCTCCTAGAATTTAGCTTCTCAAGGCTACCAATAGCTTTCATCTTCACTCCTATCACCTAACACTATACCTTACACATAGTAGGTACATAATACATGATTGTTGAGTGGAGTCCTTATGATTTCATCTGTATGTCCTTTTGAATCCGAATTAATAACAATTCGAATGAAAGAGATCCAATTTTAAGTATCACTCTACAGTAAGTAGCCTAACAAGGCAAAACCAGAGCATCAAGGTTTTGTGCTCTTTTATACTAACTTAATGTGTCATCACTATTTATATAGATTAACATGATACTATATTATACTGACAAAGCACTAGAATTGAAAATGTTTATTTCTTCAAATTAGGAAATCGAAAATACTGTGAGAATCCCCACTTGCTTGTGTAGTAACTAACGAGATAGGAGGTTTTCTAATTAATCATGAGAATACTTATATACCTATGCAGCATTTGTTGTTTTCTTAGATTTTAAATATTTCTGTTAGTAGGTGTTTTCTTTTTCTCTACTACATTATTTGGTTAAGCCTGTGGAAAACACTTTCCCCCATTTATTGTCATAGAAATTTGTATGACAAACACATTTTCATTATGCATGCATCTACTCAATTCCTAGTTCTCTGGTCTTATTTGGGTCATAGCCTGGTAGCTTGATTTTCATGGATACCAAAAGTGCAACAATGCTCTGTGCTATTTGAGAAAAGGTTTTTCAAGTTGGTAATTGAGAAATAACCTAAAATTGGTCCCCACCTGCAAGCACTCTAGCATGCCCAGGATGACCTGATAGCACAGGTTCTTTGATCTGCTTTTCTAAAAGGAAAGCAATTTTTGAGGGGGTCAAGAATCCTTTTAATCACATTCACCAACAGAGAAAATAGAAGTAGAGAAATCAAGACTAACAGACAGGGATTCTGTCTGACCATAAGCAATACATACATCACAGATCAACAGACAGATCCAACTGTCTGACCATTACATACATACATAGTTACCAGAGAGAGAAGTACCAACATCTGGGTTTTCAAAACTGGGGATGGGGGAAGGCTTCTTAATGGTTACCTAGAGTCTCATCTGGCACATGAACCTTCTTCCAAAGAATAAGCCCCCAAAAGCAAAACCTCACCTCAGAGTATATATACACTTTTCAGAGCTGGAGGGCATCACAGTCCTGGTGACCCAGTACCTCATTACAAGTTAACAAAAAGTTTGGGCTTTCCTACAAAACAAACCTCCCCTAATCGAGTTTCCCTTAATGGGCTCTACCTGAGGTCTATTAGTGGGAGAGGGGGGAAGATCTTTACTTTTATTATATCACCTTCATTCTTTTGCATATCTTTTTTTTTGTGAATTAGTATCAGAATCAGAGTCAATAACATTTATAAAGTGCCTAATATGTTCCAGGCACTGTACTAAAAGCAATGTAATGGGAGAAAGACCAAATGTAGCATGAAGGAATAGATGGGCATCAAGAAGTCCTCTAGATACAGTAGGAAATGATTTAAGAAGATGCGAGTTACAGAACTGAATTCATCTTGAAGAAGGATGAGTTTCTGGAGATCATGAAATCAAGAAGATTAGCGAGGTGGGAAATAAACAACAAATAAACATTGTTTTTTTTATTTTATAGCTCAAAATCATTAACATAATGGCAGCCTATTACATAAGGTACTTTGAAAACATAAAAGAATGTACATTTTGCTTACCTTTGATTAAAATGTAATATAATACATTTATACTCATATATGTTCAATAGATAAATCAAGCAATAACAAGGACTATCATTTATTGTAGATGAATCATTACTGTAGAGTTCTGTAAAGCAATTAGAAAACTTCAGGGAAACCTTACTAGAGAAAACACAGATTAAAAACATCATTTTCCTGACTACCTAATGGCTGCATTCCATTATTTTCTGATACATTGTGCAATCCAAATCTGGTATGCTAGAACATGGAGGCTTTGTTAAAGATAGACTACTTGGGTGGGCTTTTAAAAACTGAAATTATTTAAATATGAAACCTGGTACAGATGCCTTTGTCAGGGCTCAGGTTTTCCGAAGTGACCAGCATGTAGTAATAACATTAGAATAATAGGTGCTGAGGTGCACTGCTAGCAGAAAATATTGTGAATGCAGAACCATCTCCTAGTCCACTGCAGTGATGATTTCAGTGGTTCCCACAGAGGACACTGGTGGTGCTCCCAGCTGTGGTTCAGCATAGGCACTGTCTATCAGTTCATTTGTACCTGGTGGGAGGCAGAGAGACCAAGGTAAGACTTTTGAGAATTAGTGAGGCTTCTTTGTTTCACTCCCCTTCCCCTAACCACTTCTATTCCTGTCACTGTTATTCCCTTGGACAGCCAGTTGGTATGGACGACACTTGTCTGTGGTAGGCAACACTGTTGTGGAATGAATTATCTTTAATTGGGAGAGGACACAGTGCTCATATGGAAGCTATACAAGAAGAGAGCTTTTTTAAGGAAAGGAAATAATTGGAAAGGGAGAGATATTTGAGTCAGTAAGACACCACAATGACTGTTTCTTTTTTAATAAGAAAAGTTACACATCTCTGCTCAACCCCAAGTCTTGTTATGTACTGGTTACCTTTCTTTCCTGATTTGTGTAATCTCATTTAAACACACACAGACACACATGCAGACACACACATGCATTCACTTTTTGATACTTGAGAATATTCTTAAAGTTTTACTGTATTTCCCAAGTTCATTTCACATGATTTCTTAAAAAATATACGTGTGTGTGTATACATACACACATATATAATAGACATAGATAGAGATATATACTTATCTCTATATATCTTTGTTATGCTGTTTAAAAAGCTTCAAGAGAATTTCTAGGCAATTTAATAATTTTATTAGACCAAAGACCATCATGGCTATGGGCTCACAGTTTATATATCCTTCCAGCAGGGACTGATGTGACCCCATCATCATGTCACCCCTGGACAGAGAAAATATCTCTATACCAGACTGCTACTAGTCTTAGGCTATCCAGGCAAAAGGATCTGTCTCCCCGCAAGCTTGAGTGGAACACACACCTTCCCCACTTTAGATTAAATTCTTTATAAGGGGTCTGACGAAGATTGAGGAAAGGCAATGCAATCTTCTTATAAGGAATGTCCTTCTATAGAAAAACTGAACTTTTAATATGAGGAATCTAGAAGAAGGAGAGAGTCTCTGAATCTCCCCAAGACATTGGTTATTAATAATAATTTCTCATATTATTCCATTTGATTCTTGAAGGGCATGACCTCCTCAATAAATCACTAACTGATATGAAAAAGACTTCATAAAGGGTTTCTAACTATGGGACTTGTGAGGGGAGACAATGTGAGAAGAAAAAGGGAAAGATGGATGGGTACTTTGACAAATCAAAGGAGGCAATCCCCCTTTTTAAGTAGACTTTGCAGATAAAAGACACAAAGAGAAGAAGTAAATAGCAAAATAAAATTCAAAGATGTGTCTCTGTTGATTCCTCTGGAAATATCTGATGAAGTCCTGCATTAGGTTTGGGTATGACCTTAGAGCAGTTCTTGTCCAGTTGCAGAAATTCTCCTCTTTGTTAAAAATTTCCTACAAAATTGATCTTAACACAAATTTAAATTTATTTTGCCAATAACCAGGTCAAATATGAAAGTTAGCTTAAAGCTTGTCTATTACTAGAAAATCAAATTTAGAATCTTTTAGAACACAGAATTTACAACTTTAGGTTGGCCAATTGTCATGTTGATACACACACACATATATGTATGTATGAAACATGAAACTCAGATACAAACAGAAAATTACATCCTAATATTTATATTTGGCATAATTTATTCCCAATTACGATTATGAGATTCCACTAAAGAATTAATAACAGAACTTTTTTTTGCAAGACAATAGGCTGCAAAAGAAAAATGAATTCATTTAAAAGTTGCCAGATTAAATTCAAATGTAACAAAAGGTTTTGCGATGGGATATATAAATACACTGAGTAATCAATTTTAAAGCAGGGCATATTAGGTAAGTTATTTATGATAAAACATTTTCAACTTCTGGCCATGTTGAAATGAATAACCCTTAACAAAAGTGACTGTCTCTTTAGGGCATTAACAAGATAGATCACAAGCCATTCTTCTTCTAAGATAACTAATTGCATTGATATTCCTTTCACTCACACAGAAGTAAGGTATAACATTCACTAAATAACAGAACCATATTCTAGTTTCAGAAATCTTTACATCATTTGTTTAATTATCCCCATGCCACTGTGAGAAATTAAAGGATTTTAACTTACACAGGAACATATAACTAATAACAGATGTCAAGGCTAAATACTTAGTTGTTTGCGATATAGAAAGGACTAAAATTCTAGGCTAAATACCTCAGATCTCATACCTGCATTTTATTATAGTAACTCAGATGTGCTCCAGTATTAACCTATAGGCTAAAGATTTAGTATTGTGTTCATACTGATCATCTGACGTGATTATAGAAATTTGCCATAAATGAATCATAGGGACATAAGAGAAAGTGTTCCATTTTCTTGATGTCAATTCCAGACAAAAGTTATATAGATGGCCAATTATATTGAGCCAGGCTTAATGTCAGTCAGGTGGGATTTTTTTCCATTCAAGAAATGTCATATTGGGAAACTTGAGTCAGGAGAATACTACCTGAGCCCATTCTAATAGTTGTTCTTCAACATTTTTTCCATGAGAACTCCACCTTCAGTTCATGCACATAAAACACTATAGAGCTGCTGGCATCATGGATCTTTGGCTCAATAGCATTTCTTGATGATCATAGCTGGAGTCTTAGAATAATATCAGTAAACAGTCCCATAAAGTCCTAAAGAGTAAGTTCCAATAATCAGAGCTGCAGGTAGGTTCAGCTCTCAAGGACTGCATGTCCTAGATAATAAGTATAGATTATAATCTCATTGGTAACAGTTAAGAGATTCATCATGAAAAATCACAACTTATATTGATATTACTAGTACTCTTGTTAACTGGATGTTTTATCATTCCTAAGTTCAACATTGCACAAATGATTTTGCTTTAAGATGCTTAATAATTAACAACAGAAGATTTGGGATGAATAAATATAATAATCCCAAATTGTATACAGAGAACAGACTAGATAATGTTTCATATAATAGCATATAGTAAAACATGGTCAGTTATTAGCCCTGTATCAATGGACATAAACACAAACTACAGCTCTCAGAATCCTTTTAAACAACGGGAATATCTTTAAAGTGACTCTTAAGTAGTCTGCATTCATTTCTATACATGTTCTATTTCTACATTAAATAGCAGATATAAATAAAATCAGATTTCCTAATAGGGGTGACACAAGATAGTTCATAAATTACTGCTCTTCACTAACATAACTTTGTGTATACTAAAATCCTATTCCTTAAAACATAAACAAAAGAGGCTCCTGATTTTGCCTCATGACTTAATAGATTTTTATCTTTGTTTCACAGGCTTGTTTACCTTTGTCTAATTATACTCATATCATTCTCAAAAAATAAGATATTTCAATAATTGAATCTTGTACATCTGACAAGTTCAAGCACTACTTTAACTCTTGCTTAGGCCATGGAATGACAAGAAATTCAGATCAAAACCACAAGATCTTGTTCACATAGAGCTTATTACAGCAATTTAGATGCCTTAGTATTAATCTAATACCTAATCAATTCAGTATTGCAATGGCAAATTTCTGCTTTT
Source organism: Notamacropus eugenii (assembly GCF_028372415.1). NCBI lineage: Eukaryota > Metazoa > Chordata > Mammalia > Diprotodontia > Macropodidae > Notamacropus > Notamacropus eugenii. Next base: position 210,633,690 of record NC_092876.1, read on the forward strand.
TGCCTATCCTGATCATAAAAATTTGCTATGAGATTTATAAGTAACAACATGGTTATAACAGCATCTTCAAGGCCTACACCACTTTAAGTAGCCTAACTAATGGAACTAGGTAGATAGATTTCTCATATGGGGAAATGAACTAAGAAAACACTTAGTTTTCTCAAGGTAACCTCTCTTTCTTATTTCCAGGGACAGATATGGACAGATATTCACTAGCTTCAGAACTCAGATGTTGCTTCTGTTAAGCTGCCTGCTTATGTTTCTCCTAAAGAGCCCATTTAAGGATTATCCAGAGACAAAATAAACCTAAGAATGAAATTTCAAAAATATTTAGCATGCCATAAAAGCTTTCCCTTCACACAATAAAGTCTTACTAATTACAGTGGTTTTGGACACAGTTGTTATTAATGTCACAAAATTATCGCAATCAATTAGCTTACAAATAAAATTTAGTAGGCCTTCAAAAAATCACTCAAAATATTTTTTTATAAAACTTATTTTTACAAAACTTTTTTACTTAAATATTCCTTCCAAAAATATTTCTCTTCCTTTTATTATTTTTAAAATTAATAAATTTATTTTTACTTTTCAACATTTAATTTCACAAGATTTTGGATTCCAAATTTTCTCCCCATATCTCTCCTCCATCCAACCCAAGATAGCATGCATTCTGATTATCCCTTTCCCCAGTCTGCCCTCTCTTCTACCACACCCCTCCATTCTCTTAATCCCTTCCCCTTTATTTTCTTGTAGGGCAAGATAGATTTCTATACCCCACTGTCTGTATATTTTATTTCCCAATTGCATGTAAAAACAATGTTTAACATTTGTTTTTAAAACTTTGAGTTCCAACTTCTTTCCCTCCCTCCTTCCCTACTCAGTGCTATTGAGAAGGCAAGCAATTCGATATAGGTTATACATGTGTAATCATGCAAAACACTTCCATAATAGTCATGTTGTGAAAGACTAACTATATTTCCCTCCATCCTATCCTGCCCCCCAATTATTCTATTCTCTCTTTTAACCCTGTTCCTTCTCAAAAGTGTTTACTTCTAATTACCACCACCTCCCATTTCTATCATCCTTCTATCACCCCCCACCCCCCTGCTTATCCTCTTCTCCCTACTTTCCTGTCACGTAAGATAGATTTTCATACCAAATTGAGTGTGCATATTATTCCCTCCTTAAGCCATATCCAATGAGAGTAAGGATCACTCTTTCCCTCTCCCCTCTTCCCCTCCATTGAAAAAGCTTTTTCTTGCCTCTTTTATGTGAGGGATAATTTACCCTATTGTATTTCTCCCTTTCTCCTTCTCCCAATATATTCCTCTCTCACCTCTTAATTTTAGTTTTTTTCATATCATCCCTTTATATTCAACTTACCCTGTGCCCTCTGTATGTATATATATAATGTATGTGTATGTTTGTATGTATGCAAGATCACTCCAACTACCCTAATACTGAGAAAAATCTCAAGAGTTACAAATATCAACTTTTGTAAGTCCCTTATGACTTCACTTTCCTGTTTACCTTTTCAAGCTTCTCTTGATTATTATGTTTGAAAATCAAATTTTCTATTCAGCTCTGTTTTTTTCACCAAGAATGCTTGAAAGTTCTCTACTTCATTGAATAGCCATTGTTTCCCCTGAAATATTATGCTCAGTTTTTCTGGGTAGATGATTCTTGGTTTTAATCATAGCTCTTTTGACATCTGGAATATCATATTAAAAGCCCTCCAATCTCTTAATGTAGAAGCTGCTAGATCTTGTGTTATCCTGATCATGTTTCCACAATATCAAATTGTTTCTTTCTGGTTGCTTACAATATTTTCTCCTTGACCTTGGAGGTCTGGAATATGACCACAATATTCCTAGAAGTTTTCCTTTTTGGGATCTCTTTAAGGAGGCAATCAGTGTATTCTTTCAATATCTCTTTTATTCTCTGGTTCCACAATATCAGGGCAGGGTTCCTTGATCATTTCTTGAAAGATGATGTCTAGGCTCTTTTTTTGATCATGGTTTTCAGGTAGTCTAATATTTTTAAAAACATCTCTCCTGGATCTATTTTCCAGGTCAGTTGTTTTTCCAGTGACATTTCACATTGTCTATTATTTTTCATTCTTTTGATTTTGCTTAATAATTTCTTGATTTCTCATAAAGTTTTTAGCTTCCATTTGCTCCATTGTGATTTTTAAAGAATTATTTTCCTCACTGGACCTTTTTTGGACCTCTTTTTCTGTTCGGCCAGTTCTACTTTTTAAGGCATTCTTCTCCTCATTGGCTTTTTCAATCTCTTTTGCCATTTGGATTGGTCTGTTTTTTAAGGTGTTATTTTCTTCAGCATTTTTTTGGTCCCCTTTAGCAAGCAGTTGACTTGTTTTTCATTATTTTCTTACATCCCTGTCATTTCTCTTCCCATTTTTTTCTCTACTTCTCTTACTTGATTTTCAAAATTCTTTTTGAGCTCTTCCATGGACTGAGACCAATTCATATCTTTCTTGGAGGTTTTGGATGGAGGAGCTTTGACTTTGTTGTTTCCTTCTGATTGTATGCTTTGATCTTTCTTGTCACCAAAGTAAGATTCTATAGTTTGGCTTTTTTCCCCTTATTTTTTCTCATTTCCCCCACCAATTACTTGACTTTTGAGCTCTTTGTCAAAGTGGTCTCTACTTCGGTGAGGGTGGGGGGTTGTATTGTCAGCTGCTCAATCCCACCCGCCCACCAATCCGTGGGCCTAGAGCTCTAGAAATGGCTGCCCCTGTTGCTGCTGAGGTCAGACCACTCTGTTCTGTCACACAGGTCTTACAGGTTTTTTCCATTGTCCTTCCAATTTGTCCTCAGCATTTGAGGTCCTGAAGTCTGTAAACTACCACTGGTGCCAGTGATTCAGTGCCCTCTAAGGCCTGCTCAGGTCCCTTCTGTGCTAGCATGACCCATGCTGGACTGTGTTCTGCTTCCAGCCTGGTGCAATAGAAGCTTCCTGTCAACCTTCCAGGCTGTCTTGGGCTGGATATTGGCTTCACTCCATTGTTCTGTGGGTTCTGCAGCTCCAGAATTTGTTTAATTTTTTTACAAGTATTTGGCTGGGTTTGGGGGGAGAGCTCTAGCAAGTCCCTGCTTTTACTCTTCCATCCTAAGTATTTATTTTTCTTAAAAAGACTCTGATGTTAAAAGTAATAATTACTAAACTTTCATGAAATAAATTAGTTGGAAATCTCTAAAATGACAGATAGCTCTCTCTTATTTAAACTTAAAGCAAAAACAAACCCTTAAAATGGAATTTTTGAAGACTAAGTTGGTATAAAATGTCTTTAAGTAACATAAATCCCAAAGTGCTATAATAAAATAAATTCCTAAATACTAATTTTTAAGTACCACTCTCCTCTCATCAAAAGATATTTGCAATGAGGAGGAAAACCAAAAAGACCACACCCAATTAAATTATTCTTATCACAGGAACAAAATTTACTAGGCCTTTAAAAATTTACTCAATATCTTTTTTCCCCTTTGTCTTTAAATATATCACTAGAAATTAAGAAAAATTAATAAATCAAGAAAAATAATTACATTCTGGAATCCCACAGAGATGATGAATGGGATAGTTCATTTAAACCCTTAGAAAATGATTAACATATATGTATACACACACACACACACACACATATTCCTCTCTAAAGGTATTTTGTATTCATCCCTTAAAGCAAAGTGGAGTTTATTAAGACTAAGGTGCTTCAAAATATATATAACCATGAGTGATAGACAAATAACCTTATCAGGGGTGGGAATCGTGTGGCCTCAAGGCCCCATGTAATCCTTTACTTCTTCAATTGGGGCCTTTTAATCAGTCAAAGGGCTCCACTTCAGGACCTAGATGTTCATATGGGGCCTAGGGGTCACAGGTTTCCCCATCCCTGCCTTAGACTTGAAAATTTCACTCCCATTTTGTACAAGAATTCTCATTTACTTAGTAGGAATTCCACAACACAAAAAACTCTTACATAGGGTTGATAAGAATTTATGACTAGATGATTCCAAGAATCCTTCTAGGTTTACAAAGGAGATTTTGCAAGGTCTTTTTTTTAATATAATTACCAATGTTCCTTTTAAAATATCCATGTAAATATTTTATTAATACAATAACTCCAAATAAATTAGTTAACAATCTTACAATTTTCATGTGTCAGCCAAATAATTTTGGGTGAACTTCCTCTTAAATATAGACAAAATTTGGAAGTTTATAATTTCTTAAATTATACTGCTGTAATATTACAGCACACAATCAACAGGGCTGATAGAATGAACTAACAGTTTCCCAACTCATGCATTCCTTTTATTATTTTTATTTTAATTTTTAATTAATTAATTTATTTTTACTTTTCAACATTCATTTCCACAAGATTTTGAGTTCCAAATTTTCTCCCCATCTCTCCCCTCCCCCCAACCTGACACCATGCATTCTGATTACCCCTTCCCTCAATCTGCCCTCTCTTCTATCACTCCCCTTCCTTTCTTTATCCCCATTTTCTCTCTTTTCTTGTAGGGCAGGATAGATTTCTATATGCCATTAACTATATTTCTTATTTCCTAGTTGCATGCAAAAACAGTTCTCAACATTTGTTCCTAAAACTTTGAGTTCCAACTTCTCTCCTTTCCTTCCTCCCCACTTGTCTCCACTGAGAAGGCAGGCAATTCAATATAGACTTACATCTGTAGTTATACAAAAGATTTCCATAATAGTTATGTTGTGAAAGACTAACTATATTTCCCTCCTTCCCATCCTGTCCCCCTTTATTCTATTCTATTTTTTGACCTTGTCCCTCCCCAAAAGAGTTTACTTCTAATTAACCCCTCCTCCCATTTGCCCTCCCTTCTGTCATCCTCCCACACCCCACCTATCCCCTTCTCCCCTACTTTCTGTAATGTAAGATAGATTTTCATACCCAATTGAGTGTGCATGTTATTCCCTCCTTAAGCCAAATGTGATGAGAGTAAGATTCACTTTTTTTCTCTCACCTCCACCCTTTTTGCCTCCACTGAAAAAGCTTTTACTTGCCTCTTTTATGGGAAATAATTTGCCCCATTCCATTTCTCCCTTTCTCCTCCCAATATATTCCTCTCTCACTCCTTACCTTTACTTTTTTAGGTATTGTCCCTTCCTATATATATATGTATATATGTATGATCCTAAATTGCTCAAATACTGAGAAAAATCTCAAGAGATACAAAATTATCTTTCCATGTAGAAATATAAACAGTTCAACTTTAGTAAGTGGCTTATGATTTCTCTTTCCAGTTTACCTTTTCATGCTTCTCTTGATTTTTGTGTTTGAAAGTCAGATTTTCTATTCAGCTCTGGCCTTTTCATCAAGAATGCTTGAAAGTCCTATATTTCATTGAATAGCCATTTGTTCCCCTGAAGTATTAAACTCAGTTTTGCTGGGTAGGAAATTGGTTTTAATCCTAGTTCCTTTGACTTCTGAAATATCATATTCCAAGTCCTTTGATTCCTAATGTAGAAGCTGCTAGATCTTGTGTTATCTTGATTGAATTTTCACAATATCCAAATTGTTTCTTTCTGGCTGCTTGCAATATTTTCTTCTTGACCTGGGACTTCTGGAATTTGGCTATAATATTCCTAGGAGTTTTTCTTTTCAGATCTCTTTCAGAAGGTGATCAGTGGATTCTTTCAAAATTTATTTTACCCTCTGGTTCTAGAAAATCAGGGCACTTTTCCTTGATAATTTCATGAAAGATGATATCCAGCATCATGGCTTTCAGGTAGCACCATAATTTTTAAATTGTCTCTTCTGGATTTATTTTCCAGGTTAGTTGTTTTTCCAATGAGATGTTTCACATTGTCTTCAATTTTTTCATTCTTTTGGCTTTGTTTTGTAATTTCTTGGTTTCTCATAGAGTCATTAACTTCCATCTGCTCCATTCTAATTTTTAAAGAACCATTTTCTGCAGTGAGCTTTTGAACCTTCTTTTCCATTTGCCTAATCCTGCTTTTTAAAGCATTTTTCTCCTCATTGGCATTTTGGACCTCTTTTGCCATTTGGATTAGTCTATTTTTAAAGGTGTTATTTTCTTTAGCATTTTTTGGGTCTGCTTTAACAAGCTGTTGACTTGCTTTTCATGATTTTCTTGCATTGCTCCCATTTGTCTTTCCAATTTTTCCTCCACCTCTCTTACTTGATTTTTAAAATCCTTTTTGAGCTCTTCCATGGTCTGAGACTACTGCAAAATTATTTGGTAGGTTTCGGATGAAGAAGCCTTAACTTTGATGTTTTCCTCTAATAGTATGCTTTGCTCTTCATCATCCAAAAGGATGGAAGAAAATACCTGTTCACCAAGAAAGTAACCTTCTATAGTCTTATTTTTCCCCCTTTTTGGGCATTTTCCCAGCCAGCCACTTGACTTTTGAGTCCTTTGTCAAGTAGAGGGTATACTCTAGGGACCTGTAAGTTCTCAGTTCCTCCAAGGTGGCACAATCAAGGGAGAAGAGTTTAGTCCTCTCATGGCCTGTGCTCTGGCCTGCGAACAACCTCAAGCTTTTCTGTCAAGGATCTGGGAGTAGAATTTCCTCTCCAGAGCCTCCATTAGCCCCACCATGCCAGCACTCCTCCTCACTCTAGGACTGCCACTCAGAACTGAGACCCAGATCAGCAGCTTGATTCCCCCAGGGTCTTTAGACTAAGGGCTCCAAAGATGGAAGCTGCTGCTGCAGTGGCTGCAGCTGCCTGGGTCTGGGGCTAGGGCAGGACCCTGCTCCCTTCTCACCCAGGTGAAAGAGCTTTCTCACTGACCTTTGAAGCTGTCTCTGGCATTTGTGGGTTGATGAATCTGGGAAACACAGCTGCTGCTGGGGTGTTGCCCAGAAGCCTGTTTGGGTCCTGTCCCTGCCCGGCCATGTGGCCAAGGCTGAGCTGTGTTCTGTTCTGACTCCAGTGTGATAGACCTTTCCTGTTGGCCTTCCAGGCTGTCTTGGACTGGAAATCTCTATTGTTCTGTCATTTTGTGGCTTCTGCTAGCCTAGAATTTGTTTAGAATCTTTTTTACAGATATTTTATATATCTGTACAGATATTTTACAGATATTTTTTATCCGTAAAAAAAAACTATATTTTTACAGATATTTATTTTGTACAGAAAATTACAGATTTTTTTTTTTTAACAGATATTTACAGGATTTGGGGGAAGAGCTACAGCGGGTCCATCCTTCTACTTTGCCATCTTGGCTCCACTCTCCCATTCATTTTATTCTTAAAAAAAAACCCAAACAAACCAGTACAATTCTTAATCTAACAACATCTGGGTTATAAGAGAAATTGCTTTTCTAACAACATAGCTGATACAATTGTTTACCAAATTTATATAACAGAAGAAAATTTAGAAATATAACAATTCCCTAAACAATATTATGTATTTAAAACTTGAAACAAAACCAATTAATTACCAATCAGGTGACTTTAATTTAGGCAAATTCACTCTCAAATTAACTTACAGAAAAAATCATTTATCTCACTAACATTGGCATTATATACTGATCCTATCTAAAAACCCATAGAAAATTATTAAATATGAAATGATTACATCTAATTAAAGAGATAAGAAAAGCAGTTAACATTCATATAGCATGTACTCCATGCCAAGCATGTTACAATACTGTGATCCTCACAACAACCTTGAGAAGTGGGTTCTATTATTATCCACTTACAAAAAAGTAAACCGGAGTAAATACAATTTTTTTGGGACCATGCAGTTAATCAATTTCTTAATGTCAAGTAACAAACATCTTCTCATTTTAGGTTGTAATTTGTCATCATAATCCTGATAAGAAGCAAACTCTCAGACCCCTTTCTTATTTCTTTCAGGACAGATTTTTTTTCTTAAATCAATTCTGTATTTATAGTCACTAATGGAAACATTTTAATTTCTAAGGTCCAATACTCTTAGCATGTTAAAAGAAAAAGATTATTTTCTATAAATATTTATATTTATATATATTTCCCCCCTTTGGAAAAAAAAAATCATGTGGTGACCATTTCCAGTTCTGTAAATCTTTCAAATCACTTGCCTCCTTTACCTTTGATAATTTATCAGATAAATAACTACCCAGATAAAGAGTATTCCAGTTCCCTATTCCCATCCTCCTAAAATTTCAAGCTATATATACTAGGAAATACATATAGTTTTACAAACAGTCTGAAATCACATCTTATTATCAGGTTCTCTTTAAATGTGCTAGGATAATATATCCTAAAACTCTAAGTTGTACTGCTACTTTTTTTTCTGGCCCAGACAAAGAGACCTAAGGAATTTGATTTAACTGGCAAGGTGTGACATGTTTCTTTAGGGAGAAACCTCCAGGGCTTTCACAGTTACTTAAATAATTGAACAGTATAAGGGAACATCTAAGATTTTATATAATAATCACAAATCACAATAACCAATATCTTTGCCCCCATCCAATATTTATGTAGTTTTTAGATTTAATAAGGTCTTCCTACAGATTTATCCTGAAAAGTGGGTGGAAATAATTAACAAGATGATTATCTAACTTTACTCTTAGACTAAAACTGATTACAGACTGCTTTCTAGAAATCTTTTTCTTTGCATTTATTTTTGTTGAATGAAGTCAAATCACTGTACTTTAACCACTTAAGCATTGGGTGTAGATCGTGAAATCTTAAAATACTCAGTTACTAATCTCCTATTGATTTATTATTTTTTTCCATCAGTCTTTTAACAATTAAATGCATAATCCAAAAGAATTAAAGACTGACTTTTCTAATAATCTTTCTAATACAAGAAATTATCAAATTGGTATTAGGCATTAGCTTTATACACGTTATAAATCATATAACTGGGGTAACTTGGTTTAAAACCACACAACTAACAAGCTTCCTGCTATAATAAAATAATAATAACAAGAATATAATAATAATAACAAAATAAATTTCACTTAAAATGAGACCAGAATAAAACTCAGTTACACCTGGTCTATATTTCAAATCTTATCATACAGAACCTTAATTTATAATTTCAGTTATTGAGTATTATATTTTATGCAAGGTTTATTTATTCCAAGTCTTTCATATAATGGTATTCACTATTTCCATCTAATCCACTGCCAAAGATTTTTAAGTGACACTATATAACAAGAAGGGCTTGAAACCTGTGGTGTCCACTATTTGGATTACTCCTAGCCCTCTATAATTTTGTCTACTGATTTTCAATTCAAGGTATGAAATTTTCATTCTCAATCATCTGAAGCTGGCACTTAGGGCATCTGAAGCAACCATCTAGAGACAGGAGGGGCTTGGAGCACATTGGCTTGTCCCCCATATCTTCTTTTTTACCAAAAAAGTCTCAAGCCTTTATTTGTCTTTCTTAATCTGTCAAACCCATTACTCAGACTACCTAACTTTCCTTTACATTTTAACTAATCCCAGACTGAACATACTATTGTTAAACTAATGTTTTACAACAATCCTGCTTTCCCCAACAATGGAGTTAATTTCAGCCCAAGGTATTCTCTTTATTAATCTGCATATCACAAAATTCAGATGTTTTGTACGAGGATCAAAGAGCTCTAAATCTTTCATTTTCCAAAAAGGAGATAGAAAACTGCACTGTCTATTCCTAGTCCCAATATAGGATGAAGGTTGTGGGACAAATCCTTAAAAGAAATCCATTAAAATGTTTTTAGTGATTACAAAAACTTTTAGGAAACCTGAAGTAGCTTATGTTTCTGTTGAAACAAGAGTGGGGTTCTGGCTACTTTGAAATTCTGCTAACATACTTCAAAGGGTCTGACTGCCTATTTAACACAGTTTTTCCAATTAGAAATCAAACTCATCCTTTTTTTTTTTTGGTTCTGCTTCTCTTCACCTTTTAGAATCTGGAGAAAGTCAACATTTAATGATTTACAAATCAAGAGAGCTGTATTTCTCTTATACACTTCATCAACAATACTTATAAAAAACAGCTTTTACAATGTTAATATACATTTTAAACAAATTACTGAAATTCTAAAGTGATTGCATTTAAGGCTTTGTGTTTTAAGGACAAAAAGCTCATTTTTGCAGTTTTAAACACATTGCCCTGTTGTCTAGTATATTGAGATGGGGAGGGAGGAGGCAAAGACAGTTCTCTAGATTTAATTTAAACATAATCTACAAAGTTTAGCTTTGGGATCTAATTAAACCTGAATTCATCAAACTTTGAAGTAACAAAAACTCTCTTAGCTTTCTCTCATTAGCCTTTGCTGTCTTAGGCCTTCTTAGACTAGGAGAGCATCAGTATAAAGCTGCTGCTAGAGCTTATCCAAAGAAAAATACTTGATGTTTTTACTTAGAGAAATTCCTTCTTTGATTCCACTTCTCAGATTAACTCCTGGGAGAGTCTCACTCTGCTTCTTCAGTTCCCTTATTTAACAAGCTAATCTTAGAAAACCTTATACAAATGGACACAGAGACAAATGGAACAGAGCCTTAGTGACCCAGAAAGTGAAAAGTTGAGATTAAAAAACTACTTTCTTCCCTTGCTTTAATATCTCACTCAGTTTTACTCACTTTAACTGACAGCAAGAATCTTTTGGACATACCTCTGCCTGAAAAGACTAAGAACAGGGGTTCAAGACCCTTTTGGGCAGTTTTACATACCTCTGTACCTTTCCTTCAAGAGTTCCTTTCACACACACACAGAGCTTAATTTTTATGTAACCTGGCAACTCTGGTAACAAATGACCAAAGAGTCACAGAAGTTTTTAACTCCAAAAATGCCAAAGAGTTCACACAAGTTAAAAACAAATTCCATGGGAGAGAGAAATTAGATGCATGTGTTGAGGCCTCCTCTAATAGGGGATACAAGGTAGTGGGGCTAAACCTTGATTTGTATATTTGTGGCTAGATAAAGAATCAAACAGTGTAATGTAGAAACAGTGGTGATGCACAACAGCAGCATTGAGGCACGGTTGTCTAGTGACAAAAAATCCATTCATAGCAGGGCTTCTTATCTGGGTATGTTGGTGCTTGCCTGAGCTCAGGGACCATTGGTGATTTAGCTGCAGCAAAGTTCATCCAGAGTGCAAAGGATTGTTGTTATGTCAAGCTCAGGGAAAGCCTTGCTTACGAGGCCTCAGTTCTGGAAAACAGGTAATCTAAAAAGGGAGAAGTGGCCTTGGATCCTAACAAACTCCACAAAGCTTGAAAGCAAGCATTGTAGCTTCAGCGATTCTCTCACAAAGTATTAGCCTGTTGGATTACCCTTTTTGAAAGACTAGTCTTGCAAGAAATTCAGAATATATACTGGTACTTCTGGGGCTTATCAAGTAATTGGTTTTATAAGTTGAATATCTATAATACCCCAAATTTCCCAGGTGGCCCCTCTATGCACACAGGTTTTATTTTCTCTCTCTCATGCCCCTATAGCTTATTTCAGAGGATCTTTTACAAGTAGATATATCTACCTGATGATTGCCTCCCTGTAAGAGTGAAAATTAGGGAAAAAAAGCTGCAGTACAAACATTAAAAACAGACATATAGACACATATGTGCTTACTCTGTGGCTAAGTGTGGGTTATATTTCTTTTGAATTTCATAACAGCTAATGCAGCACTAGTAACTAGTTGGTATTCAATAGTTGCTAATTGATTGTATTTTAGTGTTTATTATTTATAATAATAACAGTTGCATTCCCCCTCTCTTTGGCTGACTTTCTTTTATCTAGAATTTGATGTGAGTTCAACTCATGCTTTAAACTCATTGTTTAGATTTGAACAGAAGTTTATGCAGATACATCACTGCAACAAATGTAAATGAGTAATACAGTCAACAGGACATTGGACTAAAAGGCGAGTTGTGATTAAATATATTCAATAAGTTCTCATGTGACTATAACCTCCTCTTGGGGATATAATACATTTGAATAAAGGGTCACTTCTTGCTAAAGGAATCATAGATGGCTTTGTGAAGGAGGAGGAATCAGAGCTGGGCCTTTAAGAAAAGAGAGGGTTTCAGCTGGAGATAAGGGAAATTCATTCATTTATTTCAGTCTGGCATGAGGTTGAAGAATGGCATTGGTAATAGTGAGAAGACAGGATAGGATCAGATTTTGGAATGGCAATTAATCCAGTAGACTGAAACACATACCATCTAAAGTTTCAAGCATAAAAGAATTTAAATACATTGGAAGGTTGGTTAAGAACAGTGGGAGGGGCAAGCCAATCATACTTCTGGGATAGAAGAAAGGAAAAAATGGTGTATGGAGTTCCTTGTCATGATTGGGAAAGTCAAGGAACAATAGCTCTTCTATAAAAGAAATGAAATTTCAGAAGTTCTTAAAATAATAGGAAAGAGATGGCTTATTGGTTTTGCTAAGGGAATCATAGGAGTAGTGGGAAGGGAGGTATAAAGTAGATGTTCTCATGCTAAAAACCATAAGTGAAGGAGTTATGTCCTGGTTGTCATAGGGTGGCTCAGATGACATCAGTGGTTTAGCTAGGGAAAGTGGTATGCTAGGAGGTATTTTGTTTTTTTTTTAAACAAAGATTTATTTGTCTGAGTACCCTAATTTCTAGCCATTGGTATCCTTTGACCATTGATACTGAGAGAAAAGGGAACGATTTGGAATATATTGCTCCTGATCTCATGTCTCCAATTTGTCATTGCCCTACTTGCAGTGTTCTTTCTGTCCAAGACTTTGTGTGGCTTGGCTGAATGGTCTCTGATACAAAAGTTCTCCAAGGATACACAAGATAAAACACAAAGCAGACACACAGGAAAATCTACCCAGGAACAATTCTTGCATCTACCCACTCCTCTCTATCACACTTCTACTACCCTAGAACACACTTTCACTTTTGAACAAGCAGGTCTTTTTGCTTCCATTATCTTGTCCCTCCAACTGATAATAGTGTCAGATTAATCTTTCTTATTTATAAACATAATTCAGCTACTTAAAAACTTTCCTACTAAATCTAGTCCAAAATTTCTTACCTGATATTCAAAATCCTTCACAGTCAGTCTTATTAAGTACTTACTACATACCAGATACTTCAATACAAAGTGCTGAGGATAGAAAGGCAAATACAAATTCAATCAAGTCTTACCCCACTTTCACCTTTGTCATCCTTTCTTCCATGAATTCTCTATTCTAGCTGAACATGACTTCACTTTGTCTTCAGAATGTTCCCTGTTCTCAGCTAGCTCTATGCTTTGGCTTAGGTATTACCTATACCTGGTCTTCTCTTCCCATTAAATTGCTATTTATTCTGCAAAACCTAACTCAAATATAGCTTTCCCCTGGGGAACCCTGTCAGCAATGACGTTCCTCCTCACACCTTACACAGGACAATACTTTACATCTGTCAACTTAACATGTTGTCATTATGCATTAGTATCATCTGTTTGTCTTATCAACTTACTAGACTAAGCTGTATGAAGCTTAGAGATTTTGTCATATCTAAACTGTATCTCAGAGAATGTCTAGCACAGTACTCAGTACCCAATATATTCTTGATAAATGTCTATTGCTGGGAAGAAAGGTCAGATATGAAAGCTGTGCCATGTTTTTGGGAAAAGAACTAAATGACTTGTGAACTATTTGACTATACAGTGTAATAGAGAAAGAAGAGTTAAAGATAATTAGTATGGCAAGAGAAAATCATAGTGGTACCAGCAGTTCTATTTCATTAGTGTCAGGGCATTAATTTAAGATTTCTGACAGATAAATTGGAGGCAAGAAGATGATAGAGCGCTAGGTGGAGTATTAGGCCTGGAATTAGGAAAACTTGAGTTCAAATTTGGCCTCAGACACTGTCTGTGTGACCCTGGGCAAGTCAGTTAACTTCTGTCTTAATCCACTAGAGAAGGAAATGACACATCACTCAAATCTTTTTGCCAAGAAAGCCTCACAAAGAGACAAACATGACTGAACAAACACAACAACAAAGGTAGATTACTCTTAACTAGAAAATAATTATAACTTCTCTAGTCTACCTCACAAGAACAGAATAAGTCTTCAATAGAATATCTCAAACCAATAAATTTATTTGAATCAATAATTATATATTCCAAACTAGTTATGACTAACAATGAAGTAATAGGCAAATTAATTATTTAGAGCTATGCAAGATATAGGTGTAAGAGTTGGGTTCAGTCAATCAGTCACTCTACCCCTCTGAAAACAAACTACCTTCAACAGGTCATAATACCCCTGTTAAATCAGTCAACCAATCAATAAAAGGCATTAAACTAGGTGCAAAAAGTCCTTAATCAATTTGGAAGGATTGAAATCCACTGGGTGAAATGAAATGACGCTATACAGGAGGTATACTGGGATTGATTATGAAGACTCAGTCTGGTCCTATGGGGATTGTATAAAATAACAATACAGTCCAGATTCCAAATATTCAAGTGGTAGTTAAACTCAAAGGTTGAAATTGTTCAGCCAAGTCTGTGAGAGGAAATTGTTTGGAAGGGGGAGAGGAGAAGGGCCTTTGATTCCTCTCACCACTCCTTAACCAGATAAAAACATCTGATAAATGCAAAAGGTCCAGAAGATTTGGCCTTCTTATTAGCTTTCTAGCAGTGTCCTTGGAATAAAAGTGACTGATGGCAGTGTCTGTACCTGGTGCCAAGGATGAACTAGACAAACGGAAGAAAGGAAGCTTCAGTTCTCAATATTGATTTCTGAAGTAAGCTGCACCTGTGCCTAAGGGGAAATTCATTGGGATTCTATGGATCTGAGAAAAGAATTTTCAACACCAGGATCTATAGGAGCAGTGATTCATCTTCCCCCCCACCTCCCAGATTTGCCACTTTGTGCTCTAAGCTTGAGCCCACTTACCTAGGTCTGAATGTTCTTGTGAGAGAGTGTGACCCCAGTTTGAGGGGAAGTTTTTATAACTTACTTAGTATTCTTATCATACCACCTTAGCAAATACCATTTCAAAAAAGTTAATTAAGTCTGACTAGATAAATGGATAACCAATTGGGAGCATACTGGTGGGGGCTCATGAGCTATATAGTCCTAGAAAACCACCTCAAACTCTCAAGGTTTTCCTGAGGACTCTGAGGAAAGAAGTGTTGTTTGTCCTTTGTTTTGAAGAGGACCAAAGATAAATGGGGTGAGGTCTTGATCTGTGTGTGAACTGGATTTAAGTGAGGAAGAATTGTACAAAATTGTCAGCTTCACTCTCTCTTCAAATCATTGAAGTCCAGTGGCAAGATAAAAGTCAGGATGACTGGTGATGGCCTGGGTTTCAGTGGATTACCTTGGCATCTTCAATGTTTTACCAAGCTCTGAGTGCCCCACAATGCCTGCTTAAGTCACCTTCATGACCATGGAACAAATTGCTTTCATCTACCCTTTCCACCAGGAGAAGACTTCACGTACTTGGAGTAGCCAACTCTCTGACTTATCAAAAGGTTTAAGGCCAGTTGGTTACTAACTTGGTTTGGCCCATCTACTGAGATGGTTTTTTACCAGGGTGTGGCCTCTGTATATGCTTCAGCTCCTTGGAGACACACGTGAGAGCTGGGTAAAGACAGACATCAAAGATGGATGAGCAGCTCTGAAAAGGGCTCAGTAAGCCCTCACGCTGAAGGTGCTAATACTACCTGAACACTCCAGAAACAGTCACCCACCCAATGGGGATGTAGTCTATCAGTATAATTAAGGTATTGAGAACAGTAATCCTAGTGCTATACTATATGTCCAAATCAGTTCATTATAGTCAGCTGGACTATTTTTCCTTAATAAAGAGAGGAAAATTATCTTTGTTTTTTATAACTAAAATAAAAAAAAATTGGATCACTCCTCACTTATATTTGCCATTTAAAAAAATTCCATATGATAAGATTCTCAGAAAAACTTGATCCCAAGAATCAAGCATCCAAATTACATTTATTAATAGTCTCTGAAAGAAAGAATACTCTCTTGGAATGCCACATGATTCTGACCTTATTTTCATAATCTATTTTCTTTGGAACATCATCTTTGCTCTATTCTACAATCAATGTTCTCAGAAAAATAAACAACAGAGTTAATAACTTGTAATATTTTTTCTAGTTAATGCCAACCCTTTAACATTTAACAAATTGTTGCTAGAAGTAATCTCATGAAATTAAGATATTGGTGAGTATAAAATCCCAGAAAAGACAGTAAACACTAATACCATGTCTTTGAATAAGTAATCATTTAGACTTTCTGGGCTCATTACGCTGACCAAATAGTGGTCTAGGAATAATTTTAATGGACTTTTCCCCCATAGACCAATTACTTTTAACATATCAGTTAGTCCAATTCATTTCTCACCATCAAGGCTAGTTTAAAATCTTCTTAAATATAACATGGTTTTTTAACTAGTTATTGGAAAATTTCCATTCCATTCCATGTGAATAGATGGAAATGAAATCCTCATTTCTATGCTACTCTTGCTGCTAGCTACTGTAACTAAGCTCTGAGAGTGAACTGTATGTTTGTTCATTATCCTGGGTGGTGGGGGTTGGGGGAAAAGGGGAAGAGAGAGAAGTAGGGGATTATTTCCTGGGGGTCCTGAGAGAAGCTTCATATCTACAGCTGGGTTTTCCACCTTTGAGGGGATGAGGATTTCTCAGTCTTACCTAATGTTATTTTTATCCTTGCTTAACTGTATTGGTTTAGCAGATTTCCAGTAAAAATAGAAGTTGTCCTCAAGTCTTTTATTTATGTAAAAATCTAGCTCCCAGTATCTTCATGATCTTTTCTTCTATTACTGCTGATCAGATTACAGTCAATTTCTACCTGACTTCTTGCTTTTCTGCTGTCTCAGATCATGTCACTCTTCTGGTCAAAACCCTCCAATGGCTTGATATTACCTAAATAGAAAGGATTAAGTTGTTCTGCCTTATGTTCTAGGTTTTCTGCTATTTGAACAGCTACATGACAAAACTTCTACACCTTATCCCCTCCACATCTCAGACTTATCCAGATTCTAAAGAGGATATTACATTAGTATTTGATTTTCAAAATAGATTTTTATTGATATCTTTTGTTTTTCTGTTGCCTAGATTTCACTCTGCATTCCTTCTCCTCCAAAATGTAGAGCCATCCTTTACAACAAATAGTTTTTTAATGAAAAGAGAAAAAGAGGAAGAGAAAAAAAATTAATTAATAATATTTAATATGTTAAAAAAATCTAATATTATATGCAATTTTGCAGACCCAGGCATCTCCCACCTCTTCAAAGGAGGTGGTCATTCATTAGCATGTTAAATATAAATTAGTCACACTTCAGTATCAAGACTAACACTAGATAATGGGTTTGACTTTACTGTCACACACATGTCTTTTAGAACAATGAACAGGGTCAATGTACAGGGAAAGAGGGCATCCATTTCACTATGAGAATGTGTCCAATTCAACCAATAGTTATTAAGTTCTTTTTTTGTGCAAAGCTCTGGGACCATGTTGTAGAAGACTTTAAATGTCAGAGAAAGAAACTTAAGCTATTGTTAGGAGATAACAGGGAGTCATTAAAGAGTTTTGTTACAGAGGAGTTACATAATGATATCTGTGCAAAGGAAGCTGAAAGACAAGCTATAGATAGAAGGTAACTGATTTCTGACCATCAATGAGAGGAGAAAAAAAGAAGAGAAGAGGCTAGAAGCTGTATTTCTCCAGAAGATCTCATAGATAATAGTTGGGTATAGTTTCTGTTTGGATTAAGGATTGGTCTGGAGTCCTCTAACTATGTAGCAAGTGCAACTGTTGCTGTTGTTGTTATATGTCTTTCATTCTCAAAGAGGCCCATGGCATCAGGGAGGTGATGTCTTGACAAGCAATTGAATTGGACTTAAGTGAAGAGGGTCTATTCAAAGTCACCAGCCTCACTTCAACCTCAGGAGCCATGTGAGTTCAGTGGTGAGATATAGGTCAGGATGACTAGAGACAGCCTTAGATATAGTGGGCGACTTTTTATGGTAAGTTATTTGAACAGGTTTCAATTTGACTGAGGCAATGCTCATTCAGTGATTAAATCTAGGTAAGAAACAAGGCAGAGAATGGCCTCTTTACTAAGTAAAAAAAATCAGTCTGGGAGGGGAAGACTCTCCATATTTTTTGTCCAAACAGAAAACAATTGCTGTTTTCATTCATTCTGAGCCCGTCAGGGTTCAAACAATAATGACTAAGTGATGCTTGGGCTGGGATCTATTGTTGGCTAATCAATGAGAGCCAGAGTGATTTGGATTTAAGGCTTGGTCCTTAAGAAAAAAAGGTTTTGGCAGTCATTTCATTCCCTTTGGGGAGAGCACCCTCAGGTAAGGATATGATACCTTATGTGAACAGAGGGACGGGAAAGAAAGGAAGGAATCAAGGAAGTGAAGAGAGAGAGAGTGAAGAAAGAAAGAAAAAAAGAAAGAGAGAAAAAGAAAGAAAGAAAGAAAAGGAGAAAGAAAGAAAGAAAGAAAGAAAGAAAGAAAGAAAGAAAGAAAGGAAAGTAGCTATGTTTCTCAATTGTTTAGTTCCAGTTGGATCCCCAGTGGGGCAGTGAACTTTTGAACCTCCTTTTCCATTTGGCAAATTGTATTTTTAAGGAGTTGTCTTCTTCAGTTAATTTTTGTATATCTTTTCTCATAAGAACTTCCTTTCCCTTCCCCTTTTTCCATGATTCTCTTGTATTACTCTCATTTCTTTTCCCAATTTTTCTTCTATTTCTCTTATTTACTTTTAAAAATTCTTTTTGAGCTCTTCCAGGAGTTCTTTTTATGGCCTGAGATCATTTCATATTTTTCTTTGAGACTTTGCTTGTAGCCATTTTAACACTGATGTCTTCTCCTAAGTTTGTGCCTTGATCCTCCTTGTTACCATGGTAATTTTCAATGGTCAGGTTCTTTTTTTAAAAATTTTATTTGCTTCATTATCTGCCTATTTTGTAACTTTTTTACTTTATGTTTAAGTTGGGGTCTGCTCCTGGAGTGGGGAAGGTACTGTCCCAAAATTCTTGTGCTGGGCTTGGGGTTTAGCTGCTATCATGCACTTGAGGGGGGCCTCCCTTCTGGCCTGCCCTAGAGGTAGGGCCTTACTTTTGGTTTACACTGGGGATGCTGCCTTGTTGGTAGCCTGGGTGGTAAAGGGGGAGGACCCACTGCTGTTCTGCACTGGTGGCTGTCTTGACTGGGGAGCTCTGGTCTTTGCTAGTGGTTTGCACTGGTGTCAGGATCTTGCTTGTATCTTGCCCAGGGGCTGTGGGCCTCACTGATAGCCTTGTAGGGTGTGGCTTGCTGTGAAATCACTCTCCTCTCTCACATCAGCAAGGAAGACCTGTCCGGTTGACCCTCTGAGCTGTCCTAGACTGGTAAACTTCTTTACCATTCAAAAATTAATTCTGAGGCATTATTGTAAGGTTTTTTGGAGAAGAATCCGGGAGGGCTCAGGTGAATTCCTGCCTCATTCTGCTATCTTGGCATCAGAAATTTTAGATCACATGTTTAGGTAATGTTTATTCTCTATAAAATCTTTCTTTTAAGTTTTCAACATTCATTTCCACAAAATTTTGAGTTCCAAATTTCTTCTTATCTATCCTCTCCCCCACCCCAAAATGCCTGGCATTCTGATTGATTGCCCCTTCCACTACTGTGCCCTCCCTTGTAACACCTCTCCATCTCCTTATCCCCATTTTCTCTCTGGTCCTGTAGGGCAAGATAAATTTCTATACCCCATTACATGTATTTCTTATTTCCCAGTTGTACACAAAAATAATTCTCAACATTTGTTAAAAAATTTGAGTTCCAACTTCTCTTGCTTCCTCCCTCCCCACTCATCCCCACTGAGAAGGCAAGCAATTCAACATAGGCTATACATGTGTAGTTTTGCAAATGACTTCCATAATAATCATGTTGTATAAGACTAACTATATTTCCCTCCATCTTATCCTGTCCCCCATTTCTTCTATTCTCTCTGTTGATCTTGTCCCTCCCCAAGAGTGTTTATTTCTAATTGTTCCCTCCTCCCATTTGCCCTCCCTTCCATCATCCCCCCACCCCACTTATCCCATTCTCCCCTATTTTCCTGTAGTGTAAGATAGATTTTCATACCAAATTAAGTATGCATGTTATTCCTTCCTTGAGCCAAATGTGATGAGAGTAAGCTTCACTTTTTCCCTCTCACCTCCCCTTTTTCCCCCTCCATTGAAAAAGCTTTTTCTTGCCTCTTCTATGAGAGATAATTTGCCCCATTCCATTTCTCCCTTTCACCTCCCAATATATTTCTCTCTTACCCTTTCATTTTATTTTTTTAAATATGATCCCTTCCTATTCAACTCACCTGTGCTCTCTGTCTCTGTCTCTATGCTTGTCTGTCTGTCTATCTGTCTCTATATATGAGTGTGTGTGTGTGTGTGTGTGTGTGTGTGTGTGTGTAATCCCTCCAACTACCCAGATACTGAGAAAAGTTTCAAAAAGTTACAGATATTATCTTTCCATGTAGGAATGTAAAGAGTTCAACTTTAGTAAGTCCCTTATGATTTCTCTTTCCTGTTTACCTTTTCATGCTTCCCTTGATTCTTGTGTTTAAAAGTCAAATTTTCTATTCAGCTCTGGTCTTTTCATTAAAAACGCTTCAAAGTCCTCTATTTTATTCAATTATCATTTTTCCTGAAATATTATACTCAGTTTTGCTGGGCAGGTGATTCTTGGTTTTAATTCTAGTTCTCTTGACTTCTGGAATATCATATTCCAAGTCCTTTCATCCCTTAATGTAGAAGATGCTAGATCTTGTCTTATCCTGATTGTATTTCCACAATACTTGAATTGTTTCTTTCTAGCTGCTTGCAATGTTTTCTCCTTGACCTGGGAACTCTGGAATTTGGCTACAATATTCCTAGGAGTTTCCCTTTTTAGATCTCTTTCAGGAGGTGATTAATGGATTCTTTCAATATTTATTTTGCCCTCTGGTTCAGGGTAGTTTTCCTTGATAATTTCATGAAAGATGATGCCTAGGCTCTTTTTTTTTTTTTTTTTGATCCTGGCTTTCAGGTAGTCCCATAATTTTTAAATTGTCTCTCCTGGATCTATTTTCTAAGTCAGTTGTTTTTCCAATGAAATATTTCACATTATCTTCCATTATTTCACTCTTTTGGTTTTGTTTTGTAATTTCTTGGTTTCTCATGAAGTCATTAGTTTCTATCTGTTCCATTCTAACTTTTAAAGAACTATTTTCTTCTGTGAATTTTTGAACATCCTTTTCCATTTGGTTAATTCTGCTTTTTAAAGCATTTTTCTCCTCATTGGCTTTTTGGACCTCTTTTGCCATTTAGATTAGTCTCTTTTTAAAGGTGTTATTTTCTTCAGCATTTTTTTGTGTCTCCATTAGTAAGGTGTTGATTCACTTTTCTTGATTTTCTTGCATCACTCTCATTTCTCTTCCCAATTTTTCCTCCACCTTTCTTATTTCATTTTCAAAATCCTTTTTGATCTCTTCCATGACCTGGGATCATCACATATTTATTTTGGAGGTTTTGGATGAAGAAGCCTTGCCTTTGATGTCTTCCTCTAATGGTATGCTTTGTTCTTCCTCATCAGAAAGGAAAATATCTATTCACCAAGAAAATAACCTTCCATAGTCTCACTTTTTCCTCTTTTTTGGGCATTTTCTCAACCAGTTACTTGACTTTTGGGTCCTTTGTCAAGGGTAGGGTATACTCTGGGGACCTGTAAGTTCTCAGTTCCTCCAAGGTGGCACAATCAAGGGAGAGGAGTTTACTCCTCAGCCTGGCACATGGTTGAGATTCATATCAGCTGCTCAATTCCCTCAGGGGCTTTAAGCTGAGGATTCAGCAATGGAAGCTAGCTGCTGCTACTGCTGCCTGGGGCCAGGGCTAGGAGAGGAACCTACTCCCTTGTCAAGGAGGTGAAAAAGTTCTCTCACTGACCTTTGAAGTGTCTTTGGTGTCTGTGAATTGAGGGATCTATGAGGCTTCAGTGCTGTTGCTGGGGATTCCATCCCTGAGGCCTGCTCCTGTCCTGTTCCTCCTGGCACCATGGGGCCATGGCTGGCCTGTTCTCTTCTTTGCATACAGAGTGACAGACCTTTCCTGTCGGTCATCCAAGTTACCCTGGATTTGGTATCTCCTCCACTCTGTTGTTCTGTGGCTTCTGCTCCTGTAGAATTTGTTGAGAGTCTTTCTTTACTGGCATTTTATGGGCTGTGGTGGAAGAGCTAGAGTATGTGCAACTTTCTACTCCACCATCTTGGCTCCACCCTCTATAAAATCTTTTTTTTTTTTTAATTTTTATTATTTATTTTTAACACAGTTTATAACAGATAAAGCAATTCCAACTTTTGGTCAGGTGATACTTCTTTTTAAAGCATTTATAATACGGACCACAAAAGAAATTTTTTTTTTAAAAACATTAACCAACTGAGACACAAATAATATTTATGTTGCTAACTTCACAAGCTCTTGATCTAATTGTCTCCACAGTATTACTAAGAATTAAAGGATCCTAACTTATTGTTGTTGGTCTAAAGTCCTATGCCTAATAGCTTAATTTTAGACAACCTCAGATGTTCCCCTACCCATAATCTATAATTGAATAGATCTGGTATTAAGCTTACAAATCTTTTGACTATAGGAAATTGCCACCAATAGTAAGGACATTGCAGGGATACATTATCACCCCAACTTCATGTCATTTCCAGGCAGGATTAGATTATCCACTTGCATTCAGTCAGGCTTAAAGTCTGCCAGGTGTCAGTAGGGAAATTAAGTCAGGAGAATCCCACCTCAGCCCAGGCTGAACAGCCACTCTCCCATCCTTCCCTTGAGATCACCTACGCGGTTCATACCAGCATCTCATCAGCTTACTGGCATCATGTATTGGATGCTCAGATAGCCTTTCTTGCTACACATACCTGGAGTTAGAATCAGAAGAACAGTCCCTTAATAGTCCCATAGCATCTAAAAATGGCAAGTTCCAATAACCAGGTTTCAAATATGATTATAGTTTCACTTTGGCTAAGGAACATCTTTTGAGGCAAGTCTTAAGTGGCTTACATGCCTGTCTGTATATGTTCTAGTTCCTGATTAAATGGCAATTATAAAATCAAATTTACCATTAAAACCTTGACTTTTCCATCAATGCCAAATTTTACCTGAGGTTACCTTCCTCTAGGAAATTTAGACTGAAATTCTTTTCCCCAAACTAAAGATGTCATTGATTTATTCTCAGTAATTAATTCAGTCTATTGTTTTAATACTAATTGCTTTTACCTCACTTTGTAACATGTCCAATTTTTCTCCCCATCACTCCCCTCCCCCAACTTCCTAATACCTTGCATTCAGATTACTCCTTCCCTCAATGTACCCTCCCCTCAATTACACTCCACCCCTGTCCTATCCCCATCTTCTCTCTTTTCTTGCAGGGCAAGATAAATTTCTGTACCCCTATCCCTGTAGTTCTTATTTCCCGATTATATGCAATAAAAATTCTCAACGTTTGTTTCTAATATTTTGAATTCCAACTTCTCTCCCTCCCCCCACTCCCTCCCCAGCCCTACTGAGAAGGCAAGCAATTCAATACAGACTAAATATATGCTGTTTTGCAAAAGACTTCCATAGTAATCATGTTGTGTAATACCAATTATATTGCCCTCTGACCTACTCTATCCCCTCTTATCTTTCCCCCCTACAATTGACCTTGTCCCTTCTCCAAGGTGTTTATTTCTAGTTACTCCCTTCTCCAACTTGCCCTCCCTTCTAACATTCCCCTCACCCCACTTGTTGCCTTCTCTCCTACTTTCCTGTGGTGTATATAAATTTTCATATCAAATTTAGTGAACATGTTATTCCCTCCTTCAGCCACACATGAGTAGAATAGCTTTGTTTTTCCCCCTCTCTCCTTCTTCCTTATCTCCTTCATTGAATAAGATTTTTCTTATCTCTTTTATGAGTTATAGCCTATCCCATTCCATTACTCCCTTTCTTTTCCCAGAATTTTCCTCCTTCACTCTTTAATTTTTATTTTATTTTATTTTTTTTTGTGTGTGTGGATATCATCTCTTCTGATATAACACACTCTGTACTCTCTATCTATCTATGTGTATGTGTGTATGTGTGTGTGTGTGTGTGTGTGTGTGTGTGTGCGTACAATTTCTCCAACTACCCAAATACTGAGAAAAGATTCACGAGTTAAAAATATTTTCTTTCCATGTAGTAATGTAAATAGTTCAGCTTTAGAGAGTCTTTTATGATTTTTCTTTTCTGTTTACCTTTTCACACTTCTTTTGATTCTTATCTTGGGAAGTCAAATTTTTCAATACAGATTTGGTTTTTTCCTCAACATGAAATCTTAAAATTTGACTATATCACTGAATGACCACTTTTTCCCTTGAAGTATTATATTCAGATTTGCTGAGTAGGTGATTCTTGACTTCCATCCCAGTTCCTTTGACTTCTGAAATATCCCACTCCAAGCCCTTCAATCCCTTAATGTTGAAGCTGCCAGATCCTGTGTTGTCCTGATTGTATTTCCACAGTACTCAAATTGTTTTTTTCTAGCTGCTTGCAGTATTTTCTCCTTGATCTGGGAACTCTGAAATTTGGCCACAATATTTCTAGGAGTTTCTCTGTTTGGGTTTCTTTCAGGAGGTGATCAATGAATTCTTTCAATATTCATTTTGCCCTCTGATTCTATAACATCAAGGTAGTTTTCCTTGTTAATTTCATGGAAGATAATGTCTAGGCTCTATTTTTGGTTATGGCTTTCAGGTAGTCCAATAATTTATAAATTATTTCAGTTTATTTTTCCAATGAGTCAGTTGTTTTTCCAATGAGTTGTTTCACATTATCTTCTATTTTTTTCAGATTTTTGGTTTTGTTTACTAACTTCTTGGTTTAACTCATAGTCATTCATTTCCCTGAGCTCAATTCTCTCTTTCAATGAATTATTTTGTTTAGTGAGCTTTTGAACTTTCTCCTCCATTTGGCTAATTCTGCTTTTTAAAACCTCCTTCTCTTCATTGGCTTTTTGCACCTCTTTTTCCCATTGAGTTAGCCTCTTTTTAAAGCTGTTATTTTCCTCAGCATTTTTTTGGTTCTCCTTTAGTAAGCTGCTAACTTGTTTTTTTAAGGTCTTCTATTGCCTGAACCCATTTTAGGGGGCAGAGGCCTTTACTTCCTCTGACAGCATGCCTTGTTCTTCCTCATCTAAAAGGATGGGGGGAGACACTTGTTCCCCAAGAAAGTAACCTTCTATGGTCTTATTTTTTTCCCCCTTTTTGGGCATTTTCCCAGCCAGTTAGTTGACTTCTGAGTTTCCTCTCCACAACCACCTCACTTCCAGTTCTGCCTAGCCAGTGCTTGGGGGCTGATTCAAATGTGCTGCTCCCAAGTCTTAGGGGTTTTTGGAGGGGTTGGGGCTGCTATTCAGTGTGAGATTAAGTTCAGCTGCTCAGGTTGGGGCAGGGCCACCACACCAGGTTCAGTTCCCTTGGGGGTTTAGGAGGAGACCTTCAACAATGGATGCAGGATCCTGCCTGCTTTGGGAGCCCTTGTCTGCTGCTGCCTTCGCTGCTGCCTCCCAAGGGGGCCTGAGTCATGGGGACACCCCACTCCCCTGTTGGCCAGCTGAAAAGACCCTCTCTCTGACCTTTGGCACCTGTGGGTTGAGGGATCTGTGCTGCTGCTGGGGATTCCATTCCTGACGTCTGCTCGGATCTCCTCTATAAAATCTTAAAACAATGATACAGGACCTAAATTCTTATTGGTATCTACGATATCAGCACATGTGCTGACCTCTTCAAAGTTACATCCATCCTGAGGATTTTTTTATTTAAAAAATATAACTAGTCTTTTACATTACTTATGTCTCTGCAGTTTTATTTCATTTCATTTGAATCAGTTTTTACTTTAAATTATCTTTGCATTCTGCTAAAATTCTCTGGATCCTAATCTTGTATCTGATATGAGGTCATATCAGAGCAATTCTAATTGGCTTGCATGTCACCTTCAGGTTTAATATCTTCATTGGTTCCATTGATTTCATTCTTAGTATCCTTTCGATTCAGTATTTGAATTTTCATTTTCCTTTTTGTCAACTAATAGATCTCACACTTCTTTAAAATAATTTAGACCATCTTTTGTCTTTTTTTCTTAGATTTCCTATATTGTTCTATATTCTGACTGTTGAATTTGAGCCAATAATTTCCAATCTTGGCTTTTTCATCTTTTTTGGTTTCCACTACCAGATTTGCTTTTTTTTATTTGATATTTCTGCTTTTTCATCAATCTGTATTACTGCTTAGTATTTTCTCCACCTCCTGACTGTTGTTGGTCTTAGGGCTTTGCTGCATTTCTTCTTAGAGGTTCAGTGCATTGTCTGCTTGAGAAAAACTTCTCTCTCATGAGTTTTCTTTTTCCTCCTTTCTTCCTTTCCTTTTTATATGTTTCTTTTCATGTATTTCTTTTCTCACTCTTCCTCTCTCCATTTTTGCATTTGCTTTTTAAAATCATCACATTCAAGTCCTTCAGTTGTTTTTTTCCTTAAAATTTATTTAAATTCCTCTATAGTTCTTTAATTTTGGCAAAACATATACGTTGTTTTCCCATTAAGAAATATTATACCCAGTATTGTGCATATCCTACTTCTAAGCAGGCTTCAAATAATTCCTTCTCTTTCTTGAAATGCAAAAATCAATAAATGATTTTGTGGATCTAAGGAATTCTCTCTTATATTAAGCTGTTCAAGCTTCACCTTCAATATTTTGCTTCTGAGCCCAATTTTTAAATTTTATACAGGAATACATCAAGTTTTTTAACCAAAATTTAAAATTTCTAATTCTTTCCCTGCCCCTCCCATAGACCCAGCTACCCCAGAAGATTATTGGATTTTATTCAGTGCCAAAATGAGGAAGGCCTCTTTGAATTCCTCATTCCACTTTTGCATATGAGCTTTTTATATTAAGAAAGTCACTTTCATAACCATTCTCTTGCATAAGAGTTCTTCTCATACTGTTTCCATAGCTTTCATTGTATATTTTTTTTCTCAAGAATTCAAGTCTGAATTGATGTTTGTAAGCAATTCACTGGGGTAAATTCACAAAAATAGCATTTAATAAAAAAAAAATGTTCATGTTCCCAACATGTATCACTAAGCTCTAGAGGAAACTGTTTCTTTTCCTTGTTCATTAACTCAAACAACTTCAGCCTAAATTAGATGCTTCTCTTAGGTGGTGACTTGTAGGCCAAGGATTTGGACAAGAAATCCCCTTAGCATTGACTCCCTCCAGCCCACACAAAAGTTGTTGTGGGGAAGGAGATAAGAGAAACCTATAGACTGATTTTCTAAAGCAATCTGTTATTTAAAGGGAGAAAAGAGATAGCATAGTACCTTGGGATTGGAAGGTACATGGAAGAATTTTTTTTCTTAGAATTGTGAAGATGAGAGCATGTTTAGAGGCAGACCCTGGACAACCAATAAAAAGGAAAGGGTTTACAATATATAAGAGAGAGGGAATGATTGTTGGAACATGCAGGAAGAGGCTGGAGAGGATAGTATCAAAGGCAAGTGTAGATAGAATAGCATTGGAAGGAAGTGGTACCACATCTTCCCATTAGATAAGAAGAATGAGGAGGGAAGACACTGAGACGTTTAAACATGGTATAGGAAAGGAATTAAGGACACATGCCTTGGGTGACCTCAGTGAAGAGTGATGTCATCTGCTTTAAGTGTGATTTGAAGAACTTTGAATTGAGGATTTGAGAAGAGAGGAAATGGTTTGCAACAGCCTCAATTCAAAATGCTCAAACACATAGGTAGCCTCACTGATTTGAGTATCTCCTCCAACAATGTGAAACATAATCCATCCTGGGCAACTCTTTTCCATGCCCTCTGATAAGGTTACTAAAGAGTGTTCAACATTGTACACAGCAGCAGCAATATTGTGCAATGATTTATCATGATAAGACTTAGCTCTTCTCAGCAATTCAGTGATCCAAGACAATTTCAAAAGGCAATTGATAGAAAATGCTAGCACATGCATAGAAAGAAGTAGGGAGTCTGAAGGCAGATCAAAGCTTACTACTTTCACTTTTTTCCTTTCTCGGGGTTTTTCCCCCTTTGCTCTGATTCTGCTTTCATAACTTGACTAATGTAAATGTTTAACACTGTTTCAGCATTCATTTTTGTAAAATTTTCAGTTCCAAATTTTTCTCCCTCTCTCTCTTCCCTCTCCCCTCCCCAAGACAATAAAGCAATTTGGTATAGGTTATACATGTAATTGGGAAACAATACTAATACTATTAAAAGGGGGAAAATGTGTTCAGTCATGTTGCTGTGGAGTCTCCCTTACTTTCTCTTAATATGCTGAGTATACCACTGGAGAGCATATGCGGTTCAGTTACTATCTTCTACTCTTTGTCACTATTTGTGTGACTGTCAACTTTAAATCTTTGAAGACTGAAGTGTTGCTTAAATTGAAGCTACAAAATAGGACTTGAAGGATATTAATTATTTTTTAAGATGGGTCTTAATTTCAGGGAGAAGTTTAGAGCTGCTTAAATGGCTTTTCAATTTCCCAAAGACAGTTCTTTTCTTTTTCTCCTGCTCAATTCTGTTTATCCACAGTAGGTGCCTAAGATATTTGTGCTGAGACATAGAGACTGCCCAACCAACTACTTACCACAGTCTGAACAAAGTGGATTTTTTTATCTACTTATTTTTTTCCTGGATACACAGATTAAATTTTTGAGGTTTATAGATCTCTTTTTAATTTTTTAAATTTTTGTTGCTTATATGTCTCTTGAAAAGCATTTTGATATTTAATCTAAAATTCCATTGGCAAATAGGAGCATCTAGAAGACCTTACCACCTAGAGTAAATCTCTCTCCGGCTTGGAATCTACCATGCTAACAATCTACCATGACAGTGAGGAACATCTTCAATAAGCCTACATTTCCTTATTTTATGTCTTCCCATGATGGCCTTTGAATACTTTTATTTTGTTTTTATATTTTTCAAAAGTGTTGGATAATTGCGTGTAACAGTAAGCATTCCAACATACACAGGGATCCTGCTATCACAGGTTTTTAGCTCTGCATTCATAAAAGGAAACATTTGAGGGGTTAACAATCACTTTTATCAAGCACATGTAATGTTTCTTTAACCAAGCACATATATCATTCACCTAATTCGGGGTAGTGAGCCCCCTGAACTTCAAAGAAAATACGGAGAAATCAAAAGATAAACAGACATGGCTTCCTGTGCCTGAATTCAACAGACAGTTGGACTTCCAACTGTCTGACTATAGTTACCAGGGAGGGAAGCACTGACATCTGGGTTTTCAAAACTGAGAAAGTCCCCTTTAGCAGCTTCCCAAAGTCTTCATCTGTCAGTCAAACCTTCTTACAAAAACTAAGCCCCAAAATAAAACCTCACCCTCAGCGTATTTATACACTTTTTAGAGCCAGAGTGCATAACGCTCTGACCCAGTGCCTCAATAGAAAAAAACAAAAGGTACTCGGGACCCTCCTATAAAACAACTCCCCTAATCAAGCTTCCCACGATGGGGAGGCCCATCCATGGGTGGGAAAGATCTTCTTTAATCACATCATTCAATCAGAGGAACCTTTAGTAAAACAAAAACATCAAAAGATCCTAATTTGATTGCCATCACAATGTGTTACAGATATCTTATTTTTGAGCCTTAATAGTGGTGATTTCCTTTACTGAATCAAACACATTTTTTACAGTCAACAAATAATAAACACTGTTTTAACCTCTACAAATTTCAGCCCTTCACAGTCTGGTTCCAGTCTATCTTTCCAGGTTAATTCCATATTACTTTCCCTCCTAAACTTCAGGCTCTAGTCAAGTTGGCTCTACTTGCTTTTCCTCATATGTTCCATTTTTAAATCATGTCTGTCATGGCTATTTCTCATGGCTGAAATTATTTCTTTCATCACCTTTGCCTCCTGGAACCCTTAGAGGACTTCAAGACTCAGTTGACATGCTACTTTCTTCCTTCCTTCCTTCCACCTGATTCCCCTGGTTGTTATTTTCCTACTCCCTCAACTTGTCCCCTAATATAGAATGTAAGTTCCTTGAGGGCAAGGACTATGTCACTTATGTATTTGTATCTCTATTTTTTATTTGAATTCTTCAACAAAGAGCTTGGCATGTAGCAAACACTCCCCTCCCCCCCAATATAGTGCCTGTGACAAAGTTGGTACTTAATAAATGCTTATTGATGGGAAAGATTTGGCCTACTGTATGATACTGCTTGTGAAAGACTTCTTCCCTTCTAATACACTAATCAAGGATGCACTTGGTGTTTTTGTGTTTTGTTCTCAGGAAAGTATATCTACCACTCCAAGCAGCCTTTTTTTGTTTTTAAGTCAGGGGTGGGGTAAGATGGTTTGAGGTTTTTCCATTGCTTTTCTTTTCACTGCTTTTCTTTCTTCAACCTTTCAACGTCTTTAAAATTGTGTTCTCTCTAGCCCAACATATCTTCATTGTGTATACTTGGTCTGGTTGGTCCAGCTACTTTTTACACCTTTATTTTCTTTAGTACTATTTCTGCTTCTAATAAAACCAAGGCAGGGATAATAGAGAATGAATGTGATAGTTCCATGGTCTATAATGGTAAAAAGTACTTTGTTGCAAAAGTCCTTGAAGATTTTAAAAATCTTTAATTTATTGGCTATCCTTTCTGTCATTCTAGTCTTAATGAATTCTGGATGAGTTTGCTTAGTTGGGTCTCTCATCATATTTTTGTCAATTTAGTGTTTTTTATGTGTCTTATGCTTTATGAAGTGATATCCTTCTAACTTTTCACCATTTTTCTCTGTAAAGTTTTACAAGCCAGTTGATCCAAGTCAATGTGATAGATAATTGCTATGTCTTTCTGTTGGAAATAATTCAAGTGTTTGTTAAGGTAATTTTTGAGGAGGAGGGGGCTTGTTCTTTCACCTTTCCTTTTATGCCAATTAATTTAAATACTTTCTGCTTCTGTCTGAAATTATTTAATGGCAAGATAATTTCTACCATCAACTCTTCCCCACTTTGGGGGGATGTCAGTAACTCATTAAAATAGATTAGAATTGTATTAGTTACTTCATATTTCTCTCACATTTTTTTCTAGGTTTGTATGAATTTTGGTTTTTATTCTAAGTCAATGGACTGACTGACTATACACAGAGTTGATTCAAGAATGAACATATCTCATCAGTAATAAGTTGTTTCTGAACTGTTAAAATAGAAAACATTTGGGGGGGAGTAGAGAGAGTAATATTGTTTGGTACTTGCCATGCTAGCACTTTCTACTTATTTTTTACTTGAAGAAAATATTCATAATTTATATGGATGAGGCTACTGTGTAGTTTGCCAGTCTTTGACTTCTTACATACTTTCCAAGACTATCTTTGCCATCTTTGAAAATTCCCTACTTTGCCTTGAAGTCATCAAGTATAAAAGAATGTTAAACTAATTTGTAGTGTCTTATATAGTTATCAGTCATATGTCTTGTTGGTAAATAGGCTGCGACTATTTTCATGATGGACTTTTTGTAAATATTTACCCTTTATTTCCCTCTCTAAGGATAACATATGACCCATCTTTACCAATGAATATTCCTCAGGATTCTGTCTTGAGTTTTCTTCTCTTCTCTCTATATTAGTAATATAAATTGAAATAGAAATGGGCTCATTAAATCATACACACGGATCCCTGTAGGAAGCATGTTCACTTAGAAAACCATATACTAACATTAACTATATTTTATTGCATTTTATTTATTTTATTAAATATTCCCAATTTTATTTTAATCTGGTTCATGTTGTACTCTGGAGTGCTGTAGGCTCTACGTGCCCTCATGCCCTCTGTCTTTTGTTATTTTATTTGATGATCTCATTAGCAGCTAAGGATTCAATGATCATCTCTATGCTGATAATTCTCAAATCTGCTATTTCAGTCCTAGCTTCTCTGTTGGCCTCTATTCTTTTACCTCCAACTGTCTTTCAGACATTTTGAACTGGATGTCTTATAGAAATCCTAAATTCAACTTTCCTAAAATTGAATTCATTGTCTTTCCCACCAAAAAAATTCTCCTTCCAAATTTCCCCATTACTATCCACTGTGCTTCTAGTCACAATCTAGTTGTCACTCTCCATTTCTCATGCTGTCTCATCCAATCTGTTGCCAAGGTATGTGAATTTTACTTTTTAAAACCTCTCTCTCCTATGGTTCCTTATGTCCTCTGAAGCTGACATCATGCTGGTATGAGTCCTTATCACATCATGCCTGGACTATTGCAATAACCTGCTGGTTGTTCTGTCTGCCACAAACGTCTCCCCCTTCCAGTCCATCTTTTACTCAGCTGTCAGTGATCTTCCTTAAGTGCAGGTCAGTTCAAACTTTAGTGGCTCTCTATTACCTCTAGGATCAAATATAAAATTGTTTAATATCCAAAACTCTGCATACCTTTCTTTGACCCGTTCTTACTTCTTACATCCCCCTATATACTCTTCTATCCAGTGACACTGGTCTTCTTGCTGTTCTTCTAAGAGACTATATCTCCTGACTCGGGGTATTTTCACTGGCTGGCTTCTATGCTGAGTGAATGCTTGCCTTTCATCTCTGCCTCCTGGCTTCCCTGGCTTCTTTCAAGTCCCAGTTAAAATTCCAGTTTTCTATTGGAAACCTTTTCTAATCTGTCTTAACTGCAGTGCCATCGCTCTTGTGATCAGTCCCTGTTTTTCCTGCATATGGCTTCTTTGCACATAGTTCTTATCATGCTGTCTCCCCCATTAGATTGTGAGCTCCTTGAGAGCAGGGACTTTTGCTTTGCTTTTCTTTGCATATCCAGTGCCTGGCACATTTCTTGGCATAGAACAAGTGCTTAATAAATGCTTATTGACATATCTGGTTTCATTACAGTGAGAATATCAAGACTGTTGCGATTCAACTCCTCTAATAACGTGTCTACTTGGATGTTTGGCAAGGATATCACATTTAGTTTCAACATCAAAGTAGATGTTTATAGATAGACTGAAAATGTATAATTCTTAGCACCTTTTGTGCAACTTAAGAAACAAAGAAAAATATCAACTAGACCTGTACCTTTTTTTGTTTCTTGGATTGTGACCTGAAGAACTTGTCACCAAGCATTTATCTTCCTGATGATGACTGGTCTTTGGGGTGGGGGAAAAGGATATAATTTACTACTCACGTTGTACTTGGAACCATAGTTGTACCTGCTAGAGCTGCTTTTCTGCTGCCAAAGCCTTTGATAACCCAGGGTCATGTCCGAACCATGCTGATAGCACCAGTTGCAATGGGAAATAAAATATGTATGCAGTAAATGCTGAATAAAATTACCAGCAGTAATGAAGTAATGAAGGCAAGTTCATACAGTATTGATTTCAAAGCAGATAAAATAAGTAAGACTCATTAGGGACATTTGACTGTAAAAGAGTAGGAAAATAGCAGGAGAGGGTGATTGAAGTGACTGACTTTGGAGCCAAGACAGTTTGTGGAAGTGAATGCAGAGTGTGGAAGAGAGATAGATTCTGGCAACAGAAAAGGATCCAGAGATCAGAGATCAAGATGTCGGGAAAGAGATGGTTTAATTTGTCAGAGTAAGTGGAAAAGCAAGAAGAGAAAAAAAGGCTCAAGAGAATTCAGACAGGTGAACAAACCTGTAAGTCTTTTTCTTTTCCCAAGGAAAGACTTCTGTTTGATTCAAAGACAATCCATGCAATTACAAATCAATAACTACCAAGTTCCTTTAGGGAAAGCAATGTTATTAGTGGAGCTAATTGAGATGATTAGGGAAATAATCAAGCTTCTTTGTATTCAAAATAAAACCATTTAGTGTGACAGTATTATTTTATTTATCCTGATTAGTGTTTTTATTTAGAACAATGGTGGTAAGGTAAATGATAATATAGCACTACAAAATTGTAAGGTGAAGGGGACAGAATTATCACTATCACATCTATCTATGTAGAAAGCAAAAGCTGCCCTCACTTCTCTTTGGAATCTACGTTTTGATTGGACACAAGTGAAATCACTTACATAGAAAAACTAAATAAGCATCAGCCCTCCTTGCTGTAGAACTCCTACCTTGACATCACAATCATCTTAGTGCTTTCTTTAATAAATTGGAGAAGAGACATCGAAAAAAAGAAAAGATGAGCTAAATAAGGTACAAGTGGAACACAACATTCATTATGGCTTATTATATATAAGGGAGATGTATAAGAAACAGCTATACTCGGGGCAAATCCTCAGGGACCAATAAAAAGGGGAAGCAAAGGGAATGATTATTTTGGATAACTGGAGAATATTTTGTGGATGGAGTGAGGAGCGGAATTTTCTCAAATTGTCTATTCTCTTTGTCCTAGTCATAGCTCACTTTTGGCCTACTTTAAATACGTTTAGTAGATATCATACGCTATTTTGAAAATTCAAAGGCTTTTCTGATTGTCTTATTTTCATCCCCAACCTTATAGTGGGATCATTGATGAAAGGCAATGTGGAATAGTGCACTTAGGGTTTACCCTATAATTCTAACAAAGTGAATCTTAAATATCTTAAATTGAATCTCACATCTCATTTGACACATATATTATTGTCTTTTAAGTCAGTTATTTTTTTCATAGGGATATTTCTTGTTCTTACAATTAGATTTTAACATCCTCAAGGAAAGGAACCAGGTTTTATTTAATCTTTGTATTCCCCAACAGTGATTAGCATAGTGCCCTGAACTTAGTATATGCTCAATATTTATTTGTTGATCAATTAATACATTTCTTAAAATGACAAAACATTTACTCTCAGTCTTATAAATTTTGACAACACGACTTGATTTCAAGTCTATTTGGAAATCTCAAAACTAGAAGAGTCTGGATTAGAATTCAGTCCTTACATGTAATAAGAATTTAATAAACACGTGTTGACAAACTGGATTGAACTAAAAGTTGGAACTACTGTCCTTGAGCTTAATCTAGGGCACCATATTGTAATTCAACTTTTAACTGGACTAGTAGTTTGTTTTCTAAGGCCAGAATAAGATAATATGCCAAGGGTGGGGAACCTGCAGCCTTGAGGCCTTATGTGGCCTTCTCAGTCCTCAAGTGTGGCCCGTTGACTGAAGTCAGATTTCACAAAACAAATGCCCTTAATAAAAGGATTTGTTCTGTAAAACTTGAATTTAGTCAAAAGGCCGCACCCAAGGACCTAGAAGGCTACATGTGGCCTTGAGTTCACAGGTTCCCTACCCCTGTGATATGCCATAAATGCCTAGCATGTGATAGAAAATAAAGGCTTATTCGTTCATTGATTTTCACATATCCAAATTAAATAGATTTTTATAAATCTGAACTGTCCCAGGGCAGAAAAAAAAGATGAAATAGGACATTCAATAACACAAGCTATCTTTGACTGTGAGTACAGGGAAAGATCGCTGATTCTGGAGTCAGAGACCTGGGTTCCCAACTCACCTGTGCTCCCTTGGGCAAATCACTTAACTTCCTTTGGCTTCATAATATATAATGTATAATGTGGATATTGGGATAACTTCTGAATTCCTTTCTTGCCCTAGTTCGATGATTCTATATAATGTATAGGATGTACATGATATAATGTGGATATTGGGATAGTTTCTGAATTCCTTTCAGCCCTAGTTCTGTGATCCTATGTGTCAGGCAACAGTGATATTTATGCAACTCATAATTCAGCATCAAATCTAATGGGTAGTGGGGTGAGGAATTTGCTTCTCACTGATAATACATAATGAAAGACAGGCACAAGGTTCAGGAAATCAGAGGACTCTTTTATTTAGCTTTTGTTCTGGGTCAGATTCATCTGAATGCAAGCCAAAGAAATGGGCTTTGTTCAGTACCAGAGAGCTTTTGTTGTTTCTTTGACAAAATTCACCTCTTTATTCTTGCCCCAAATTGGTACTTGGTGCACCGGATTCATAGGAGTGATTAAATGGATGTCATGCAGAATTTATGGCCTTAAGTCATATAGATGTCTGGAACAATGTATGATTCAATTAAGCCATCAAGCTGAAGACCTATATATGGCTAGAGTAGTAGGGGGTGGGGAGAAGGGAAATAGAGTTTGAAGAATTGGAGATGGCTGATCTGTGGTTCTTCCCTAACATCATTTCCCTACATGTTTTCCCCCATAAATATTTCCTTATCATTATCATTAGATATGTATGTCCCTCTCACTGCTGGCATTGTAACTTATAGGAAACCACTTGATATGCACATCATGGCAATCTCATATTGTCACGTTGCTTGCTATGTTATTTGATTAAATATTTTTGGTTTGAACTGATGTTTTCTGGTTAGCTGGTAAAATCAAACACATCTATTTGTGTTTTATTATGGTTTTAACTAAGTGTTGACTCAAAGTATCTTGAATCTGAGAAATATTTCTTGGGGGCCAGTGTATAACCAAAAGTACTCCAGGGGGCACTCTCACAGAATCTACTATTTTGTTGTGATATTAGCTAGGCATATCTGATGCACTGTCATGACATAAAGGTGATCTTATGCTTTCAATGGTAATGAGAGGTCTACATAAACTCTAATGAGGTTATACCAAACTGGAAAGACTAGGAACATTGGGCTTAAGATGGGATTGTATGGCTTTTGTCCAAGGATCAGTCTAGCTGAATTTGGGGTGGCTCAAAATCAAAAGTTTGGCTCTCAGGAATACACAGATTTTTCAAGAATGACCATCTACTGCTGCTGATCTCTTCCTAACCTCCCTTTCTTCTCTATTACTCTCCTTTCTACACTACTCTAAAAATTAAGGACCATTCTTAAGCTCAATAGCATGAAATATTTATTGGTCTGAATAGTGCAGATAATTGCTTCACCTAAACATATTACATTGGCTATACAACGGGAGTCTAAATATAATTGACCTGAATGCATTATGAATTTTAAATACGACAAATTAGAAATGTTTAGGGGAGACACTTTTTATTTCTATTGGTATTAATTGAACCAGGGTTCAAATCCTACCTTTGACATTTACCATGTGACCTTAGGTCAGTTATCTATGGTCCCTAGGGGTTCGTTTCTTCATTTATAAGATTAGGGAGTTGAACTGAATGGCCTTTGAGATCTCCTCCAAGTCTAAATCTTTCATGTTTTGTAGGGATAAAAACTAGGCCTGTGTGATTTCATTGGAATAGGGAACTCCCAGAGGAGAATACAAATCAAATCCTTCTCTGCAATTGCTACTCAAAGAGCCCAGGCACATGAAAGATTACATGACACATAGCAAGGATGTGTGAAAGACGGAACTTGAACTCAGGTCTTCCTGGCTCTGAGGCCAGCTCTCTAACCATTGTCCCAGGCTGCCCCTCATGATTCCATGTAATTGTAATGAAATCCTCAATAAAAAATACGCCAAACGTGTCAGACGTTCCATACCATAAACCTTGACTCCTTTGGGCATTCAATCAGTGTTAAATTCTACAGTATGAAGAATGAAATATCATCAACAAATAGAAATTGCTACAGCTTGCAGACTCCAAGCTAAGCAGACTTATCTATTTGTATTTATTAAGTCAAATGAAAAAGATCTTTTCATTTAGGAAACATACAAAATTCAAAATGTAATGCCATTATATCCAGGTAGCTGGTCCATAAACAAAGGATGAATTCTGACTTTTTTTTACCTAACCATATTTCAATCTATTTGAGAAATCTTTTCATTTGTTCAGGTTGCTGCAGCATCAAATTCAAGAATATAATAGACAGTGTGCCTCTCATCTGCTCTAAAGCCAATTTGAATTGGATAATTTTATCATGCTATTTTCACAAATAATCAGGCTTCTTAAAAAAATGCTGCCCATCTTACGATTAGATAGAAAGAACTCCTAATACTTCTACTTAGTAACCATTGCTAAGGAAACCAGCTTCTTGGTATCCATGCATTCCAGAGTTCAGAACATGGGTCTTTCCTAAGCTTCCAAAATATGAAATGAGAGAAGGACAAGGCCCAAGATATATAAATAAAAGCTATATTTTATTTTCACACCCACACTCTGCTTTTTTTCTATTTGTAGGACAAAGGAGCTATTTGTTTTCTCCATTTACTGAAAGAAAAAAATCTGTTTTATTGGATTTAAAAATTGTATTAGCAATTTGACTGAAGTTATTATTTGGAACTATGAGCTTTTGTCAACTTGGGTATTATTCCTGGGAAAAAACCAAATCCCTGATTGAAAGAATGGAGTCATTCCTTAGGTTAGGGAGTATATTGTAGCATTTATAGTTATAAAATTAGTATTTCCATCTATGATCCTATGGTTGATTGTCTGCAGTAACTCCTGAGTGATGTTTAATCTTTTATTTTTCCATTGCTTGATCTCTAAAAGGGGCCAAGAGCAGACAGCACCTCTATAAGGTCATAGGAGGGTGAACATAAAGATTCTTTGAAGAAGCTTGGCTCTTATACTGTTCAAAAGGCATGTGTAGTGAGAAGACATTTCTCAATGTTTGTATTTAAATTCAGTATGCAGGTCAATTAAAAAAAGGTCATTGGAACTGGAATCTTTCTTCAGATAGATGGATTTAAGATGCTTTGGGAGAGAAAGAAGAATATTTTCTAACGGGTTGTAGATATTTGAGAAAACATAGCCCAATGATCAAAAGTGGGTGGATGTGGAAATGATGTAAAAATATACCCAGGGCAGAGTTTTAAACTGAATAGAAAAAACTTTGGAAAAGAACAGATTCTGAGGAAGTCTTGATAGTAGATAGAAATTTTCTTACCCTGGTTTGCAGAATTACAAGGCATTTTTCAAAGAAGGGAAAAGGAATCAAAATAGATGAATTCTGTTTTGTTGGCTATATTCTTGGTACCCAGTGGGAATTCTCAGTTTGGGAGATCTTGGTTGGTTACTTTGGAGCTAAATGTGTCACAAAATAAATGGTGATTAATTAACAGGATCACATGAAGCCTGGGGACATTCTTTCCCCATAAAAATCTCTCCAAAGAGCACCATCTAAAGGATCTGATTCTGAAATGCTGGAAGAACCTAATAAGGGTACTAGTTTTAAAAAATTACTTTTAGTTTCCAGATGATTTTGGAAAGGAGGACTACTCTTGAAAGATTAGGAACTCTATATATAAATGGGAGAAATTTTAAATCATTGTAACCACTTTTTTTTATGACAAGAATTCAGGAAATTACCTCAGAACAGAAGAAAAAACAGAGTTATGAAAGTAGAATTGATAGAAGCCAGTAAAGATAATTGAAGTTAAGCCTCATGCTGCATTTGAATGGAAGCAAATCTTTATTTGCACCATTGTTGTTTGCTATTATTTTTTTAATTCCTAGAATTTAACAAAGATGGGCAGGGATAATGAATGGGCAGGAGCACGTAGGGGCCGAATGGGAGTGCAAAATGTTTATTTCTACGAATTCTTGTTTTTTTTTTCAAACTTCTACAAAGGAAACCTCAGTCTTGCCATCCATTAAAGGAGAACTACATTCTCTTCGGGCTACAAAGCTCTAAATTCTGCAGTGTATGTTCCAGCAGCAATCACTTATTAGATAATTGAAAAATACTGGAGCATTACAAGAACATCTTCCCCCTTCTGCTTCAATAGAACAGGCATTGAGTGCATATGTCAGGAAAGCAGAGAAAACTTTCGATCTTAACCTGGTCATCAAGGGCTGGGAAAGGAATGGTTGATGTCTTTTTAAAATTCCTCATTTTTCTTAAAGAGGAGACTGCACTGAGTGGAATGTCAAACTTGCTGAAAAGAGGAAATAGATGATAGATGTTGTCTTAAGATAATTGGGGACTCTATGAAAATCATATACTGAAATTCTGTTCAAGAATACTGGCTCATTCCTGAGTTTCTCATTGAGATAAGTACAATTAATAGCCCCCTGACATTTTTATGTCTTTTTGATACATGCGGACTATGATGTGCTCTGAGCAGTGGAGTCAGGTGGCATGACTGAAAGGGGTAGAAAAGGGTAAAGGCTGGAGGATGATTTTATTGCTCTTCTCTGAAAACCCATGACATTTCACTTATATTTCTAGACAAACTAGTTTGGGGAACAACGCATGCTCCAGCTTGGCTTGACTATAAAGTGCATGGTAGGGACTAGATGAACTAATGCTAGGAAGTTAAATTGGGACCACATTGGAACAAAAAAAAGTGAAATTCCAAATAATTATAGCTCTTTGTAGGAACAACATCAGTATGTTCTAAATCATGTTCCCTAAGGCAATGTCAGTGCAAGTTTGACAAAAATGTAATTTTTCTGAGCTTTATTTTTCTCATCTGCAAAATAAGGAAGTTGGACTAGATGTTCTTATGGTCTCTTCAAGATTCAATATTCTATTTTGTTTCATTCTATTCTAAATCATCTGCCTGAGACAAGGCTTGTTACCTTGTTTCTTCTCCACTAGGCAAGGGGTAGTGGGTGGAAGACAGGAGGGGAAACAGATAGCTAGCCACTACCTTCTTTCTTTTATCCATTCCAAAGAAAATGGGCATCTGCCCTTCAGCCTTTCCAAGCTTGCACTCCTCTTTTCTCTTCACTCCCTTCAAGTGTCACAAAAATAATAGAGTTTATATGACACTTTAAAGTTTTCAAAATATTTTCCATACATTATCTCATTTGATGCTCACAACTTTATGAGGTAGACACTATTATTATTTCCATTTCTCAGACAAGAAGACTGAGGTTGAGAAGGGTTAAGGGACTTGTTCAGAGTTAGACAACTAAATAAGTTTGAGAGGCACAATTGAGACCTAGCTTTTCTGGATTTCAAGTACAGTCCTTTATCCACTGCTTCCAAACTGCCACAGAACCCATTAGGTACCAATTGTATGGACAGTGCATCAGTCAATCCTAAATTCATTATCCCTGCCCATCTTTGTTAAATTCTAGGAATTAAAAAAATAATAGCAAACAACAATGATGTTAATCCACACTTACACAGCAATTTCTATTTTTCAGATTGCATTCTGCATAGCAACCCTATGATACTGATAATACCCAGCCCACGAAAGCATTATGAGAACGACACGGTGATTCCATTGGATATGGAGTCGAAGGACCAGGGTTGACATCTCAGTTCTGTTTCTTGTCATTTCTGTGATCTTGCCTAATGTCATTTTGCTTCTCTAGGTCTCAATTTCTTCATCTATCAAATGGGCAGGTTTTACTAGACAACTTCAAATGACCTCAAAGTTCCTTTCTAGCCCTTTTGTTATTGATGTGTCTGACCCTGTGATCCCTTTTGAGGTTTTCTTGGCAAAGATACTGGAGTAGTTTGCCATTTCCTTTTCCAGCTCGTTTTATAGATAAGGAAACTGAAGCAAATAGGATTAAGTGGCTTGCCCAAAGTCCCACTGCTAGTAAGTGGCTAAGGCCAAATTTGAACTCAGGGAGATGTCTTCCTAACTTCAGGCCTAGCATTCTATCCACTGGGCCATCCAGCTATCCCCTTTCTAGCCCTAAGTATTCTGAAATAGTTTAATGACTAAGTTTGTTAAAAGGGGGTGCTATTTCTAGAGGTGTCATGTTTTCTTTTATGGAAATAGGCTCATTATCAGCAAAGTTCTTATCTGCAAGGGAGATACTGCTGAAAATTCTCATTGCAGTTTAACAAACCAGAAAATGTTCACTTCCATCAACATATAGACATAAAAATCACATTCTGTATTAGTTATAATGCTGGAATTAGATCTTTTACTTATATGTTTTCCAGACTTTAGATTTCAGTTATGTTGTGTGTTCATGTGTACACAGAGCAGATTGTTTGGAAAATTAGACAGTTGCAAGTAGTAGCACTTACTGTTATAAGACACATTCTTGTAGCTAGAGGATGAGGTGTTGGTATTTTGGGGATTTAGTAGAGGAAAGAAAAGTAAAAAAAAAAAAAAAGATGAACCCGAGGTATTTAAAAGAGATGTTCATTTTCCAGGCAGCATAGACTATAAGAATAAAATATATTTCATATGTAAAAATGACATGTTTCTAATGCCTGGATTATTTGGAATGGTAAAAGAGACATATACCTTACATATGATGCTTTGCAACATGTGGTAGGAATTGCTATTGGAATTTTTACTAGTCTTGTGACCATAGGATAGTAGGGTTTAACCTTATTTATTAATTATGTTACAGAATCATATAACTAATTTTGAGAGAGAAAGGGACTTTAGAGATAATTTACCTAATTCTCTTTAAGGGAGCTAAGACACAGATAGGTGGTACAGTGGATAGAGAACCAGGCCTGGCGTCAGGAAGACCAGAGTTCAAATCTGGCTTCAGACACTTATTACCTGTGTGATCCTGGGCAAGTCACTTACCCCTCTGCTTGCCTCGGTTTTGTCTTTGATAAAATTGGGATCATAATAGCATCTGACTGTTAGGTTGTTGTGAGGATCCAATGAGTTAATATTTGTAAAGTGTCTAGCACATAGTAGTCTCTATATAAGTGCTAGCTATTATTACTATGTATCATGTGTAAAATGACTTTCTCCCTTTTGATAAAGTATGTTAATAGCAAAGCTAGGACTATGTAACACTCCACTGGAGATTAGTGAAGGAAAGACACTTTGTTTCTATTTCAGAGCAAGTGGTGACATCTTATTGCTCCCTTTGCTAAGAGGACACTTTCAATTGCTTATTAAGCTAGAACCCTATGGATACATGAAAGGGGCAACTTCTCCCCATTCCCCCTCATGTTTCTCTTTCCTGCTGGCCTCAAGGTGTAACATTGACTCTTCTAGCCCTAGAGGATCAATGTGGAGGATGCCTTTACCCAACCTGACTGGCCCACGATCTCCAAGCCTATATCTGGAACGGTGTAACTGCCTCCAGTTTGTGTCTTCCTTCCTATGAGATCTTGAAATGCAACTGACTCAGGTATCTGAGCAATAGGGTCCTGGCTGCTAGAACAGTTGCTAAGAAAATTGACCAAGAGAACAACAGAAGTAGGTGACTCAATTTACCAACCAAGAGGAAAAAAGTTACCCACAGAGAATGAACACACCAGAAAACAGTTCATTTGGCGTTCATCAATCAGGCTGTACTCAGGAGAGGTCAAATGGAAAATGGCTCTTGAGAAGCCCCATTTCAAAGGTCCTAAGGAGACTTACATATAAACCTCTCAATTCATTGTAATGATCCTATGATTTTATTGCTTAGTATTTATTTGCTTCCTTTGTGGGTTTAAAATTGCCTGTCCTGCATCTGAGACATCTTTGTACTCCTGGTACTGCCCAGGTAAGGAGCAGCCTTTTGAGTAGTATCAAAAATAGAATTTTCCTTCAGGAATCTGAGGTAAACATGGAATTGGAGTACTGGTGAGGAGTTAGAGAACCCCAAAACAATGTCCTAGGGTAAACCTTTAGGATTGGTGAAGGTCACCAGCCCCTGTGGCTTCAGCCTTATACCTTCCTATCTGAATTGTTAGAATTAGAACCCATACATTTTGATTCCCATTCACCTCCCAATTCAGTGTTCTTTCCTTGACCCAATGGTGGCCCTCACTACTGAAAGGGCCCATAGGATATATTTAAGAGTTCATAAATCCCATAAGAAGTAGTTATTGATTGTAATGTACTTTTTGGAGTATCAATTGTATCT
The DNA here is from genome assembly GCF_028372415.1 of Notamacropus eugenii. Lineage (NCBI taxonomy): Eukaryota > Metazoa > Chordata > Mammalia > Diprotodontia > Macropodidae > Notamacropus > Notamacropus eugenii. Next base: position 210,677,329 of record NC_092876.1, read on the forward strand.
TGCAAGCCCACCTTTAGAGAGAGTTCTCTCTCCTCCTCCTTTATCTCACACCAGTTTGATGCCTGTCACTATTTTTTATCTCCTCTGTCTCACATATTGAATTGGGCCTTTTTCTTTGCCAGTGCAAAACCCTTCTATGTACACAAGAGATCTCATTTCATCCTGGCATCTCCAGCATATTTCTTCCTCTATCATCCCTACTTGCTCACTAATCCTTAATTACTCCTTGTCAACTGGCAGCTTCCCCCTTCCCTACAAACTTGTCCATGTCTCCATCATTTTCAAAAAATCCTTACCTGATCTATCTACCCTCACTAACTCTTCTCCTATATCTCTCCTCCTTTCTATGGCTAAACTCCTTGAGAAGGCCATCTACAATAGGAGCCTCCATTTCCTTTTCTCTAACTCTTTTTAATTTTTGCCATCTGGCTTCCAATCTCATCATCCAACTGAAACTGCTCTGTCAAAAGTTAGTAGTATTCTCTTAGTTACCAAATCAATGGCCTTTTCTCAATCCTCATCTTTCTTGATCTTTTGCTATCCTTTCACTATGTCAGCTACCTTTTCCTTGATGATCTCTCTTCTCTAGGTTTTGTGATACATGTGATTTCTCCTGATTTTCTTCCTACTTATAACCATTGGGGTCATACAAAGCTTTGTCCCAGGTCCTCTTCTTCCTCTGCACTATTTCATCCCCTGACCTCTAATCTCATATCTCCAACTTGATTTCTGGTGTTGTATTATAAGTTGTGTTATAGCAAGATTCATTGCATATGCCTAGATTTTTAGCTGTGTGGAATTATATACATTCAGACTGTAAGGTTAAAATTATATACAGGATTTTATTCATAAGCCTATAACCAGTTAGCATCTGACTGACATACTATACACATATGCTATAGAAGCTTATTTCTCACAAGCTTTATACTAATAGCTTCCTTTTCTAGCTAATCATTTGCTCAAGGTTGATTAGCTATGTTTCCCAACCCTGTGCCATGAATCCCCTCCTTAATTTTTAATTATCTAGTGACATATTTGGTGTTGTATTTTCCCCGAGGCATTGCATTCATCAGGGGGTGGCTCACTTATGTGTCTGTGTTGATCCACCCAAGTGTGCTGTATGGGAAATAACTAGGAGAAGCAGCTCAAGAGTGAATGAACTGATTTATTAGCCAAGAAAAGAGTACAAATGAAAGACAGATGGATTAGAAGTCAAAAGACATGAGTTAACATTCTACTTCCATTATTTGCTACTTGTGTGACTTTGAGGAGGTCACTTTGCCTCAGTTTCATCAACTGAGAGCCAACTCAAAATGAGCTAGTCAGAAATGATAACTGGCCAAATGATATAAAAAGGAAGGTTTTAGATAAAGAAGTCAAAGGTATCCGTAGTCATATGAAAAAATGCTGTGAATCAATATTGATTAGAGAACTGCAAGTTAAAAATAACTCTGAGATACCACCTCATGTCAATCAGATTGATTAATGTGATAAAAAAGGAAAATTATAAATGTTGGAAGGGATGTGGGGAAAACTGGGACACTAATGAACTGTTGGTAGAGTTGTGAACCATTCTTTAACCGTTCTGGAGAGCAACTTTTAACCATGCCCTAGGAGCTATAAAACTGCATACCCTTTGATTCAGTAATTATCACTGTTGGGTCTATATCCCAAAGATATCATAAAGAAAAAAAGGAAAGAGACCTATCTGTACATAAACATTTATAACAGTTCTTTTGTCATGATTGAGAATTGGAAACTGAGAGGATGCCCATCAATTAGGCAAAGGCTGAATAAGCTGGGGTATATGATTGTGATGGAATATTATGGCACTATAAGAAATTGACAAGCAGGATGATATCAGAAAACCTGGAAAGACTTACATGAACTGATGCAAGGTGAAATGAACAGAACCAGGAGAACATTGAACACAGTAATGACAATATTGTATGATGAAAAACTATGAATAAATTAGCTATGAATGAATGAATTAGCTACTCTCAGCAATACAATGACCCAAGATAATCCCAAAGGATTCACGATAAGCATACTATCTACCTATAGAGAAGGAATTGGTATGGTCTGAATATAGAGTGAAGCATGATATATTTTCCTCCCTCCCTCCCTCCCTCCCTCCCTCCCTTCCTTCCTTCCTTCCTTCCTTCCTTCCTTCCTTCCTTCCTTCCTTCCTTCCTTCCTTCCTTCCTTCCTTCCTTCCTTCCTTCCTTCCTTCTTTTTTTAACTGTAGAAGAACTAACATACTTTAAAAAAAGAGAGAGAAGGAAGAGAATTTAATCTGAAGACTCTTGAGTCTTGAGTTACATTTCTGAAAAAATTATAGAACATATCATTTAAGGGATGAGAAGAGAACACATGGATGAAGGGAGAGCAGTGACCACCATGAACAAGCATGATTTCATTAAGAACAGATAATGCCAAGCTAAATTGCTTCCTTTTTTAGGCAGATTAATTATACTGGTAGATAAAGAGAATGCTTTAGTTATTTACATAGCTTTTAGTACAGCATTTGACAAAGTCTCTCATGCTATTTTTCACAAAAAAAAATCTCAAAATATCTCAAAAATGTCTCATGCTATTTTTATGAAAAGGTGAAGAGATGTGTAATATGCCACAGTAAAATTAGTCCCCAAACTGGTTGAACAGTTGAACTAAAAAAGTAGTCATTAGAAATTTGATGACAACCTTGTCTTTAGCTTCTATCACAATTAAAACTGCTCTCTCCAAAATTATCAATTTTCAATTTATTGAATAAAACAAGCATTTTCATGACATAATACAATAAAAAGATCATTGTACATGAAAGTGCAAATCTACTATGCACAACTTGCTATTTCTTTCAAATATACCACAAATTTATCATGTAAATTTCTTCTTTTTCTTTTTTTCTTCCTTCTCCTCTGTCCTAGAGATGGCTACCATTAGACACAGATAGGTATATCTATCTATATCTATATCTATCTATCTAAATTATTCTATACATACTTTTATTTATCAGTTGCAGATAACATCTTTCTTCATATGTCTTTGTAGTTAATTTGGGTATTCATAATAGACAAAATGACTTATTTCTTCAAAGTCTTCCTTAAAATAATATTGCTATTACTACACAAAATGTTCTCTTAGTTTTGCTCATTTCACATTCCATTTTTTATAGCACAGCAGTATTCCATCATAATCATATACCACAACTTGTCCAGCCATTCAAAATTGATGGACATCCCTGCAAATTCCAGTTCTTTACAACCACAAAAACTGTTGCTATAAACATTCTAGAACATATAGGTTATTGTCCTTTGTCCTTTAAGCATCTTTGGAAATAGACCAAATGGTGGTATTGCTGGATCAAAGGGCATAGGTAATTCAATAACTCATTGGATATAATTCCAGATTGTTCTCCATAATGGTTGGATCATTCCACAATTCCACCAACAGTGAATTAGCATCCCAGCTTTTCTACATCCTCTCCAACATTTATCTCTTTCCCCTTTTATCATTTTAGCCAATCTGATAGGTGTAAAATGATATCTCAAGGTTATTTTAATGTGAATTTCTCTAATCAATAATGATTCAGAAATTGTTTGACTATAACTATAAATTGCTTTGATTTCTTCATTGGACCTCATATCCTTTGACCATTTATCAACTGAGGAATGACTTGCATTCTTATGCATTTGACAAAGTTCTTTATATATTAAACTTTTATCTCATAATCTATAATGGCTTTTCCAGATTTTTTGCTTTCCTTCCAATCTTAACCGTATTTGTTTTATTTATACAAAATCTTTTTTAATTTAGTGTAATCAAAATTATCCATTTACACCTAATTTTGTCATCTCTTGTTTATTCATAAATTGTTTGCCTATCCATAAGTCTGACAAGTAATATATTCAATGATTTCTTAATTGACAAATCTTATGGCTTCTTGTCAATCTTCAATTTTCATCCTCCTTGATCTCTAATTTTGAGTATAACTTCAATAAAATCTGAACAATTATTTTTTCAATGAAAACAAAGTTCAGATCAAAGTGAGACTAACAGTGAATTTGCTCTGTCAGACAGCAAATGGTACAAAGCAAATATTTAATGCTGTATGTGAATGAGGTAAAAACTATATCAATTATGCCCAATCTCTTTGTAGGGTAGGTAGGTGGTACAATGGAGAAAGCGCTGGAAGTCAGGAAGACCTGATTTCAAACCCAGCTTCAGACATTTACTGCCTGTGTGACTTGGGCAAGTCAGTTTATTTCTGTCTATCTCAGTTTTCTCATCTGAAAAGTGGGGATAATAATAGCACCTACTTCCCAGGACTGTTGGGAGGGTCAAATGAGATAATATATGTAAAATCATTAGGTACTGACCCAGCACATAGTAAGCACTACAAATATCACTGTTAGTATTATTAGTTAGTTATTATGGTTAGTGATATGTCACTGTTTTTGTCATTCTCCATGGGCTTATGATGCAAATAATTTATGCTATCACACTACTTACCTTATTTGTATTTTAAGTTTATTTAGGGGGGAGAAGTTAAAATACCATAATATATACTATATTTTCCAATGTCATTCATTTTGTTTTATATACTGTAATATGCTGTTATTCTCCCCTAAAATACTGCAACTTTCAAAAAATTGAAATTACTAAAGAATGGTTATAAATAATATTTGAAAATCTTAACAATTAAATTTAATTTTCTTAAATTTTTATTTTCTATATTTTAAATACAATAATAATCCCTCATAATAGATAAATGCATATCCAGATTGAAATGGAAATGCACTAGTATAGATGAACCTAGTACAAATAGGTAAGACAGTTTAAGTAAAAGAAGTATAGAAACTAAAAGACCCAAAACTAGAAAGTATGATCAATGCCATCTATCCTCCAGTGTCGTAAGTATTGTTATAGGGGAAAACAGAAGACTGTTGTTTAATTTTCATCATTCCTCTAGCCACTGATAGATCCAAACCCAATAAATCTAACTGATATCTTAAAAGTGCATATTGGAGGCAGAGCCAAGATGGCGAAGTAGAAAGACGCACATACACACAGCTCGGAGCCCACAAACCACAGAGTGGCTAGAGGGGACCAAGCCAGGGCGAATTCTGCACCCAGAGACCACGGAGTATTGGAGCGGGGGAGATTCCTGCTCCGGAGAGACCTGCAAACCTCTCGTGGGGGGTCCTTCGCACCGTTGACTGGGCGCCGGGACGGGGAGCAGAGTGCAGTCCCACCGCGGCCACGACACCGAGGGGAAGAGATCCGAGAGGGCTACGGGGACGGGATCTCCAGCGGCCACGTGGGTCCCCCCACCCACAGAGGGACCTGCAAACCTCTCGCAAAAGGTCCGTCGCGCTGCAGACGCGGTGCCCAGCCCAGACCTGCAGCGGCGGCAGCGGCCACGGCTCTGAGAGACATGGATCTGGGAGGGCTCCGGAGGCGGGATCTTCAGCGGCAGCACAAGCCCCCCCCCCCCCCCCACAGGTGACTGACGGGGGTAGGTGAGAGAGTCTCTTTGGCGGGTTGAGAGGGGAGTGGGGTGCTCCCATGGCTCGGCCCCCCCAGGAGATGGAAGCTGAGAGGCGGCTGCAGACAGGGGCTCCCCAAATGGGCGGGAGCCTGGATCCATTGTGGAAGGTCTATGCATAAACCCCCTGAGGGAACTGAGCCAGAGAGGCGGCCCTGCCCATGACCTCAGCACCTGAACTTAATTTAACACTGAATAGCAGCCCTGCCCCTGCCAAAAACTCTAAGGTGGGAAGCAGCATTTGAATCTCAGTCCCCAAACGCTGGCTGGGAGGACCAGGAGGCGAGGTGGGTGTGAGGAGAACATTCAGAGGTCAGGCCACTGGTTGGAAAAAATGCCAAGAAAAGGGAAAAGAAATAAAACTATTGAAGGGTATTTTAGTGGAGAAAAGACACTTCCTCCCTTCCTTTCTGATGGGGAGGAACAATGCTTGCCATCAGGCAAAGACACAGAAATCGAGGATTCTGTGTCCCAGCCCACCCAATGGGCTTGGGCCATGGAAGAGCTCAAGAGGAATTTTGAAAATCAAGTTAGAGAGGTGGAGGAAAGACTGGGAAGGGAAATGAGAGGGATGAGGGAGAAACATGAAAAGCAGATTAGCTCCCTGCTAAAGAAGAATCAAAAAAATCTTGAAGAAATTGGCACCTTGAGAACTAGCCTAACTCAGCTGGCAAGGGAGGTGCAAGGGGCCATTGAGGAGAAGAATGCTTTCAAAAGCAGAATTAACCAAATGGAAAAGGAGATTCAAAAGCTCACTGAAGAAAATAGATCTTTCAAATCTGGAATGGTACGGATGGACGCTAAGGACTTTTCGAGAAAGACAGATATCTCAGAACATACCGCGCAGATTCGAAAAATGGAAGATAATGTGAAATATCTTATTGGAAAAACAACTGACCTAGAAAATAGAATCAGGAGAGACAATGTAAAAATTCTGGGACTACCTGAAAACCATGATCAAAAGAAGAGCCTAGACATCATCTTCCATGAAATTATCAAGGAAAACTGCCCTGAGATTCTAGAACCAGAAGGCAAAATAAATATTCAAGGAATCCGCAGAACACCGCATGAAAGAGATCCAAAAAGAGAAACTCCTAGGAGCATTGTGGCCAAAATCCAGAATTCCCAGGTGAAAGAGAAAATATTGCAAGCAGCTAGAAAGAAACAATTCAAGTATTGTGGAAATACAATCAGGATAGCACAAGATCTAGCACCTTCTACATTGAGGGATAGAAGGGAATGGAATAGGATATTCCAGAAGTCAAAGGAACTAGGACTGAAGCCAAGAATCACCTACCCAGCAAAACTGGGTATAATACTTCAGGAGAAAAAATGGTCTTTCAATGAAATAGAGGACTTTCAAATTTTCCTGATGAAAAGACCAGAGCTGGAAAGAAAATTTGACTTTCTAACACAAGAATGAAGAAGAACCATGAAAAGGTGAACAGCAAAGAGAAGTCATAAGGGACTTACTAAAGTTGAACTGTTTACATTCCTACATGGAAAGACAATATTTGTAACTCTTGAAACATTTCAGTATCTGGGTACTGGGTGGGAGTACACACACACACACATGCACACATGCACACATACATAGAGACAGAGTGTACAGAGTGAATTGAAGAGGATGGGATCATATCTTAAAAAAAAAAATGAAATCAAGCAGTGAGAGAGAAATATTGGGAGGAGAAAGGGAGAAGTTATATGGGGCAAATTATCTCTCATAAAAGAGGCAAGCAAAAGACCTATTAGTGGTGAGATAAAGAGGGGAGGCAAGAGAAAAACATGAGGTCTACTCTCATCACATTCCACTAAAGGAAAGAATATAATGCACACTCATTTTGATAGGAAAACCTATCTCATAATACAGGAGAGTGGGGGACAGGGGCACAAGCAGGGTGGGGGGAGGATGGAGGGGAGGGCATGGGGAGGAGAATGCAATACGAGGTCGACACTCATGGGGAGGGAAAGGACCATAAGAAAATAGAAGTAAAGGGGGACAGGATAGGATGGAGGGAAATATAGTTAGTCCTATACAACTCAACTAGTATGGAAATCATTTGCAAAACTAAACAGATATGGCCTATATTGAATTGCCTGTCTTCCAAGGGGAAGGGGTGGAGAGGGAAGGAGCTAAAGAAGTTGGAACTCAAAGTGTTAGGACCAAATGTAATGTTCTTACCACTGGGTAACAAGAAATACAGGTTAAGGGGTCAAGAAAGCTATCTGGCCCTACAGGACAAAAGAGAAGACGGAGACAAGGGCAGGGAGGGAGGATAGAGGAGAGAGCAGATAGGTCACAGGGGCAATCAGAAAGCTCGGGTTTGGGGGGGTGGAGGGGATAAAAGGGGAGAAAATTTGTAACCCAAAATTGTGTGAAAATAAATGTTAAAAGTTAAATAAAAAAAAAAAAACTAAATAAAAAAATTTAAAAAAAAGTGCATATTGTTATCTTTGGAGAAGGTACCATGGCTGAAGCTGCATGGAGTCAGCAGTCTCTGCCTCTCTAGCTCCTGACTCACTGTTTTTCACTCTCTCTAAGGAATAAGTAGGTCAGGAAGCCACTATGCTGCCATAGCATTTAAATATACGGGCAAGACACTTGTGGAACCCTAAGTGACTGCCTCTGCATTACCCTCACCAGCTGCAATGTGAAATTACTGGAGAAAGTGTATGCTGACCTAATTAGAGGAGACAAAGAAAAGAATTTGAAAGTGAAGGGACCTATTTGAATGCCCACTAAGACACTTCAAATCATAACTTGCAGTGAAGGCTCAAAGACATGGAATCAGTTCCAGAAGAGAATCCACAACCACCTTATTGATTTGCACAGTCCTGAAACAAATAACATCTATCAGCATTAAACTAGGTGTAGAAGTTGAAGTCACCATTGCATATGCCTAATCAATCATCTCTTTTAATAAATTGGCTGCAAAAAAATGTGCATACCCTTTGACCCAGCAATATCGCTACTAGGACTATATCCCCAAGAGATCATAAAAATGGGAAAGGGTCCCACATGTACAAAAATATTTATAGCAGCACTCTATGTAGTTGCCAAAAACTGGAAGTCAAGGGGATGTCCATCAATTGGGGAATGGCTGAATAAATTATGGTATATGAATGTAATGGAGTACTATTGTGCCATAAGAAATGATGAACAAGAAGACTTCAGAGAGGCCTGGAAGGACTTATATGACCTGATGCTGAGTGAAAGGAGCAGAACCAGGAGAACTTTATGCACAGCAACAACCACAGTGTGTGAGAGTTTTTTCTGGTAGACTTAGATTTTTGTAATAACACAAGAACTTCTGAAAAAAAAAAAAAATCCCAATGGTGGACCTCAAGGCAAAATGCCTTCCACACTCAGAGAGAGAAATATGGAAGTCACTCACATAATGTAGCAGATCATGTTTGTGTATGTGTATCTGTTTGTGTATCATGTTCTGATTTGTTATACGGATTCTTTCATTTATCTTAGTCTGACTACATAGCATGACTATAGTGAAAATATACTCAATAGGAAAGTATATGTAGAATCTATACAGAATTGTATGCAGTCGTGGGGAGGGAGGGAGGTAGTGGGGGGTGGGTGGGGAGGGATAAAATCGCAATTGTATGGCAGTGATTGTTAAACATTAAAAAAATAAAAAAATTAAAAAAAAAATAAATTGGCTGCAAATATTAAAAAAAATTGTATATTGACTATGCTGACATATAAGAATGTATTGACAAGATGAGAACTTTTCCATATAAAATTGTATGCATGCATGTATAAGCATGTATGTATAAACAAAAAGACAATTTAAAACAAAAATGAAACCACATCTTTAACATCCAAAGAATTGCTTGTATTGTATGCTTCCACTGTACAGAATTAAATGCAATGGGCAAACCCCTTGTTACTACTGATTTCGTGTAAACAGATCTTGGCAAATGCTATTGAATGCAAATTTGTATATTTCTACTTATAGATAATATTATGAGAAGTATTGCCCATACATCAGAATACCTTTGCACTTGCAAAGTAACAAAAATAAACAAACAAAAAAACCTTTCTATTTTGGATTAAAAGTAAATGAAACAACATAGGTAATTAAAATACATTTGATGACATTAAGCTATGCTATTGAAATTAAATGATTTGGAAGATCTGTTACTTTGTAAATCTATGTCGATTCCACATTGAGAGAAAATTTCAATAGAATTTACTTTGTTAATGAAAATTTTATCATGTGGGGGATTTTCTGGTATTCTAGGGTAACAGTTCAATTAATGTCAGTATGAAATTCAAGGACTCTCTCTGAACAAGAATGACTCCTGTTAGACTTCTCTAATGCTAGTACACTGAAAAAAGTATATGAACCTGAAAATCTTACTTTGTTTTGGCTATAGGTAAATAAAGAGATTTCTAGCTTCATTATCAATTTTCTAAAGAGAAAGATACAAATTCCATTACTGTTCATTAATACCTGTGATTAATGAGTTTTTCTGTTATAACTATTAACGATAAAACATCAATCCTTATTAGTGGTTAAAATTATGAGTTAATGATATAATGATACCGTATTTTGAGAAAGTCCACTCTTCTATATTAGTTACCCAATTGAGTTAGGAGGATGGCTACTCCAAGCTGATGAGAATAATTTGATCTAACAGCCATGAAGGAGGTTGAAACAGGTTTTGTGGGGCACTTAAAGTTTGGCCAAACATCAAAGATACCAATGGCATTCACTGCTCCCTGGGCTATTCCCAGTCATCTTGACTTGTCTTGCCACTGGGTTTCAATGACTCTGGAATACAGTGAGGCTGATGACTTTGTGTAACTCTGCCTCATTTAAATCTACTTCACATTCAAGTCAAGACATTATCTTGTGATGTCATTGTCATTGGCTTTCAAAAGGAAGGATGAACCATAACACTTGATCTTAGCCAAAAGACTGAGAAGTGATAAAGAGACCCTAATTGTAGGTCATGGTGCACTCTTTTCACTTTTTGTTTTCTGTCCTCTGATCTTGAAATTCAGACATCTGGGAAACAGAGAGAGAGAAGCGTTCAGTATGATCAGGGACATGATGGAAAGGCTCAGACACCACAACCAATGCTGACCAGAAGATGTGGTACCATGACAATATCTTCTGAGTTTGGAACAGAGATGGCATCTTGGGTGAATTTGGGAGGAGTCAGTCAATAAAGATTTATTAATCACCTATATGCCAGGCCCTGTGGGACATGGGGATATAAAGAAAGGAAAAAAAAGTCCTTGCTCTCAAGGAGCTCACAGTTTAAGGCAGAGACAACACAAAGCAACTATGTAAAAACAAGCAACATACAAGACAAATAGGGAATAACCAACAGAGGGAAGGTACTAAAATTAAGGAAGATAAGGAAAAAGCTTCCTATAGGAGGTGGGATTTTATCTGAGATTTGAAAGAAACCAGGGAAGCTAAAAGATGGAGATGAGGAAAGAGAGCATTCCAGGCATGGGGAATAACCAGAGAAAATGCCTGGAGTCAGTAGATGGAGTGTCTTGTTGGAGGAACAAGAAGGATGCCAGTATTACTGGATCAAAGAGTAGCATAGGCTTCCATCTATTATGAATCCTATCTGACTAGTGACTTGGAGAAATCCATTTTCCCTTTAAAGTCTATGAGTGTGAGATGGGAAACAGAAGCCCTCACTGTCCTGAGAAGATGATCAAACATCTCTCTCTGTGCACACCTGAAGGTCTGGAGGGAACAGATGGTTAGACATGAATGTCTTTATAGCAATGTTTCATGTAATTTATTTTTCAATTAATTCTATATTCAACAGACTATGGGATTCAAAGAATGTTAAATCTTTATAAGGTTACTGGGTATATCTCTATCTCCTGGCTTCACTGGATTCATTCAGGTCTCAACTTCTGAAGAAAGTTGTTGTCCTCTCCCTTATTAAAATGGAAACTCCTTGAGAACAGGAGACTGTCTTACTTTTCTATTTTGTGTCTCTTGTACCTGCTTTGTACACAGTAAGTGCTTAATAAATTCTTTGTTCATTCATTCATTCATCTTAGTGCCTTCTCTTTGAGATGATCTCCAGATTTCCCCAAATATATATATATATATGTATATGTATATATATATATATCTATATCTTGTTTGTACATGGTTGTTTGCATATTATCTCTGCCTTTATATTTTAACTGTTTTTAACCTTTCTTTGTATGCCTGTGCTTATCATATTGTCTGGCACGTAATAGGTGTTTAATAAATGCTTCTTGACTTCACTAGTGACCTGAGAGAGTGAAATTCTCTGCAGAATTTGGTCCTTGAGCTAGGTGCAGACAGCCAATGTCATATTTTAATATGGAGCAATAGTTTATTCTGTACCCTAGATAATATTCAGATTTGATCGGTAAGCTGTAAATCAAAGCAGTTTTAAAATTGTTCTTCAGTGGGGAAGCAGCCTAAACTTTTGCAAGGTAAGTATCCTGTGATGTCAAGTGGGAATACTATGGCCTCCGAGTAAAGGTTTTTTTCTGTGTGGGCCAGAGAGTAACAGTCCTTAGCTGATGACTTACATAGAATATCACTTACTGGTCAATTCAGATACTGAACTCAGCTAATTAAACTCACTTGCTGGATAATTTACACAGTGTCATGCTATTTTTTGGTGGGCTTAAGGAAAGCAGCACTTGAGTCATAAAAACCAAAGGGTTCCATGTGAGATCAGTGTCACAGATGAACATAAAAGAGTAGAGATTTAGAGAAATAATAATGCTGCAGTTCAGCTGCCAAACAGATTTATCACCAGGGTATAATAGACCGTCTGCTGTTCACAGTTTAAGTACAGATATGGCCAACAGCTTGGGATAACATGGACATATTTTAAAATACATCTTGTGATGATACAGGCTTTGAGGCACTTCTTCTGGCAATATTACAAGTAGCTTTCAGAAGAGCTGGTACAGTATTCCTCCTTAATCTGTCATTCTGAATTTGAAAGATGCAATATGCTTTAAGGGAGGGATCTTAAAACCAATTCTATTTTCATTAACACTAGGACTTCCTCCAGGATCAGGAAGGAATTTTAAAATATAAGGCTGAAGTACCTCCATTTCATTCTCACTAGGAATGAAAATTAAGACAAGATCTTTATGTTTTTTTTTCCTGTAGCTGTTTCTTCCAGCCCTTGAATAAAAAAATAGAAGGTAATATATGCTACTCTAAGCAGTAGTTTTCTACATGGTCAGAAAAGGTGAATTTTATTGTATTGTCACTGTATAAGCTTCTGGAATGGGGCAGAGGTGGAGTTCAGGATGCTCACATCCTCTCATCCTAAATATAAATTAAATATGCTGCTATGTAATTTATCCTTCAGAGATAGTCTTTGAAGGTCAGGGTCAGACACATCCTCATGATCATGAACACAATGAAATAGGAGAAAGGATCTGTTGCTTCCTCAAATTCTCATTCCTTGTCCTTCCCCATTTCAGATTTCTCCTACTTGTCTAGGTGTATAGCTTACCTTTCCTAATTTCTAATTCAGTTTCCTAGCCAATTCTTTCCCAGCATATGTACCATATGCATTTCAGACATTCATGGACCAAGATAGAAGCATTGGCAAACTATTGCTAATAATGCCAGTTTTTGGATTTAAGAAGCTACAACAATAGTCCACATGAGAGATAATGAGGGTATTGGCTATATAAATTTAGAGAAGGAGGTAGATATAAGAGGAGTGGTCATAGTAGAAGTTATACAATTTTGCAACTGATTGCATATGGAGAGTGAAGGGGGAGTTGAAGATGACCCTGAGGTTGTAAACCTCAGGGATTAGAAGAATGGTGGTACCCTTGACAGAAACAGGGACTATTTTTGAAGATAGATGGACTTTGTGTGGGGGGGGCGGGTTAAGGAAGATAATAAGTTCTGTTTAGGATATATTGAGTTTGAGGTTTCTATTGGATCTTGTTTAAAATGTCCAACAGGTAGTTAATGAAAAAAGATTGTTGCTCAGAAGAGACTAAGCCTGGATATAGATCTGATACTCATTGGTATAGAGATGACATTTGAACCCAAGTGTGATTATTAGCAGTCATTCCACTGATATAGATGGTAAAGGTAAACATCCACCACTGGTTTTCACTGAAGCTTTTTGGATAGGTTTACTCCTAGCTTTGCAGTGTATATTTTGATTATATCATTAGCCCAGTCAGTATATCTTTTGGGAGCACAAACAAGATGTAGTTTGTACTGTCATAGGTACTCAGAGTAGATTGTAGTGAATACAGTCTTCTCCCTACATTTCCTTTTTTTCCCAGTAAGAAACCAAACCCAACAAGCACATATTCTATAGAAAGGTACATGTGTGTGTAACAGCCCATACATATAAACTCACCTATTTGTACATCAACGTATTGAGTTGTAGACAGAGATGCTAGGCTGTAGTCAGAGATATTGGGCTATGGTTTTACAGAGCTGTAGACAGATAGCAGATCAGCTTTGTGTTGGATAGTCTTTTCCTAAATAAAGAAAATATTAGTGGTCCTTCAGAAACCAATAATTTCAACTTATAGATATAATTTTTGTGTCAAAGACAATAATATAAAGGGCCAGGATACAACTCTCTACAGGTTTTTTCCCCCACTCTCCTGGCTTGTAGCCTTAATAAGAAACCAGGTGCATATGTGTGAGTATAATGTGTTAGAAAGTGTATTGAACTTGGGAAGATTTTTAACCTTTTAATTTAGTTATCTCTAAAATAAGCATAATGCTAGCACTAACTATCTTTCAAGGTTGTTGTAGGTAAACTTTTGTTAAACTTAAAGTGATATAAAATGTGAGATTTTTTAATTGTATGCTCACTCAGAGAGAAATTTATTTTCCAAGTTTGGAAAGTGTTCATTTGTTTGGTATTGGTTTTGCATACATACATACTATATACATATACACACATATTTAATATATATTTACATATATTATATTATATATATGTATGCACAAATACACATATTGGTAGTATGGTTAGCTGGCTTGGTGAAAATGGAGTTCAGGTAAGTTTACAGATATTTAGTTGATCTGTGCTAGGTACTCACTGGTACAATGGATTAAAATGCTGGATTTGGAGTTGAAGGACCTTGGTTCAAATTCTAGCTTTGCTACCTACCACCTTGAGAAAATCTTGTAACTTCTCTGGGCCTCAGTTTCCTCATCTGTAAAATGACAAAGTTGGATTTCACGACCTCTGAGGTTCATTCATCTCTAAATCTATGATCCCCTAATTAGGGCCCATTGATTTCCAAAATACTTTACAGTGAGTCCACCATCTGAAGAAATCTAGTATGCAATGGAATACATTAGAATGTATTCTACTGCACTAGAATGAGCACTTGAATGAGCTATGCTAGAATAAGCAACCGTTAGTTGCCAATTTGTATGTAAACCCCGGTCTCCATCAGGTCCCCCCTCCCTTTTATTTATTTATTTTTTACAATTCCTGTTTTGTCCTGTTATGTCCTGTGGATCAAAGTTGGAGAAGCAGAAGGATCTTTGTTGACACTTATATCTTTGTGGTCCTGCCAGTCAGGATTTTGAAAATTTCTCAGAAAAATCATTGGCAGATTTAATCTCCTTGTACCACTCCTCCTTATATGCATTATAGACAAAACCTATAAATTTTCTTTTCTTTCAGGTTGCCACTGTTCTCTTTTTGCTTCGCTTCTATAAGAAACTTTCCCTTTTCTCTCTTTTTAAAAATCCCTTCTAGTTGCCTGCCTCACCTGTCACCATACATTGCGGCAAATAAACTTTATTTTCCCAGTTACTTAAATGGGAAATGAAAGAGGAAAGTAAAAAAAAATAAAGCCTTCACCAAATAAGCATTTATTTCATTAAGTGTTATAATCTATGTGCTTAAAGGCTATATAAGTGAAATGTTTCTTCTACAAAATACAAGCACACTAAGGAAGAAATCCATTAGCAATTTAAATTTAAATGATCTGTATTTGTAACATTCACAATAGCAAAAGAAAGACACGAGATAATCAAGACTTTGAGAAGTTGGCTTCGAATTGAGAAAGAGGAAAAAAGCAGAACTAATTCCCATTTTGGAAGGGTTTTGTTTATCCTGCTTATTTGAAATCACTGCCGATAGTCTTAATTATTTTGAATAAAAATTCTTCAAATTTGGGCTGACCCACAAATTTGTGCTTACCACAAATGGTCTGGTTTCTGCATATGGACAATGATATACTGTTGGTTTATGTGTTAGCATTTGAGAGCCAGGGTGGCATACAGGATAGACAGCTGGCCTCAGAGACAGGAAGACCTGGTTTCATATGCTACTCTTTGATCCAGTAATACTGTCATCCTTCTTGTTCCTCCAACAAGACACTCCATCCACTGACTCCAGGCATTTTCTCTGGTTATTCCCCATGCCTAGAATGTTCTCTTATACATATTGCCTATGGTCCTCAGCAAGTCATTAACTTCCCAAGCAATTCCCCAAGACTATAAGTTGCAGAGAAAGTCCCCATATACATTGGCAGATAAAATTCCTTGATAGGTGTTCTCCAACACTAAAGAAATCACAGATGTAGTCCAAAGAAAAATGTGTAAGCCCACATAGTAGTACTAAAGTACATTGAGTGGAGAGTCTGGGATTGTGTTCGTGGCTTCGAGAAAACATAGTGTTAATCAATCAGTTTCTTCAATTCCAGACTCTCCTCCTTAAAAGCACATTAAGCTGTATAGCATGCCATATAATATATGTTGTAATCGATATGAAGTCTGCAAATTGCTCAGTACATCAGAAAATGTTTCTTCTCATATAGTCTGGAGTCCCATTTCAGGGAAGTAATTTCACACAAGGATGAATAATGTGATCGTACAGTGAGTTGGGGAACACTTGTACAACAAAAAGTGACAGAAGATTTGACAGAATGTAAGACCTGCATTTCTATTGGTAGATATGAAATACACAGAGGTTTCATTAGGTCAAGTGATGATTTTCAGATTGACTGGTGATTTGTCTTCCATTGGGGGTGAGAGTAGTAAAGACTTCAACTTATTAAAAAAATGGTGTTTTTTTTTCTGTTTTCTTTAATCTTTACCATTAAGATTCATTAAGATCCTGGAAGAGCCTACCCTCAGTCAAAACAGAAGCATCCCATGATTGAGAAGGCATTGGATGTAAGAGTTAAAAGTCAGGTTTTCTAACAATCACACAGCTGTGCAAAGAGTTTAATTATAAAAATTAACTATATTAAATTTATTATTAATTATATTAAATATATTAAATTGTATTAATTATATAAAAATTAATTATAAAAAGGAATAATAACATGATATACCACAGATTGAAAAGATATGAAATCACATATCTTTCCCTGAATTACAAGTAGAAGCATGAACTCAAACTATGAATTACATTGATTCTAGTATCATCAGAGAGAACTTGATTCAGCATCTTTTGTTCTCTGCACTACATTTATGAGCATCATTGCTGATGGAGATCTATTCACTAGATTATAGGATTTCAATTTCTAAACCCTATTTAATCCACTTCAATTCACTTCAATAAATATGTTGCTCATTAGAGTTCAAATGTCTAGCCAATGTTGCTGGGGCCAGTTGCTGCTCTAATGAAAGATGCCCTTAAAATTGTTAGGGTCAAATATTAAAATTATGTTTTCATATACTCTGCTTAGGGGAAAGACGTATCCCAGAAGTACTTTGCATGAGTGTGTCCTTGTGCCTTTAAATCCGCTTAACTATTGTCCATAAATTATACTTTTATCTCAGCAGCCAGGTGCCTTTGCCTTATTTGGTCATGAGGATTAGTTAGTGTGCACCAAGCTCCTTAACAGAGTTATACAAAGCAAATGATAAAGCTTCCTGGACTGGCTGTGGGAGTTTGATGTGGGAAGAATGATGCTGTTGAACACATGGAGGTAGTGAGTGAATGGAGTAACCTAGTGCCTTGGAACAAAAGTAACATCAATGGCAACAATGATTAACTTTTCTAGAGTGCTTTCAAGTGTACAAAAAACTTGTCTCATTTGAACCATAGAATAACTATGTGAGGAAGGCGTTACAGGTATGTTTATCCCCATTTTACAGGGGAGAGTTTAAGTGACTTATCCATGATCACACAGCTAGAAAAAGTCAGAGATTCAAACCTAGGTTTGTCTTTCTCCAAACCTAATAGCTTATCTGGCATTGTCTCTGTATGTTGTATGTGGTAACTGAATAATAAATGTCTGCTGACACAATCTGCTGATTAATCTCAACATCTATACATATATATATATGTATGCTGGATTAACAAAATATATTAGATTAACATTTTATTATATCATAGGAATATATTTTTTAAAATCTGTACATATGTATATAGATTTCCATCTATCTATATATCCATCCATCCATCTGTCTAACTATCTATCTATCTATCTGTCTGTCTATCTATCTATCTATCTATCTATCTATCTATCTATCATTCAGAAGAGACTAGGCCTAGATACATAGATCTAGGTCTCATTGTTATAGGGATGACAATTGAACCTAAGGGTCATTATTAGCACTCATTCCATGAATCCTTGGCCTGTAGCAGGCCTGGATCTAAGAGTAAACGATCACTGGTATTCTCTGCATTTTTGGATTGAGTTCCTTCTAGCTTTACTGAGCACATATGTTGAATATATCATCATTCAGTATATACATATTCAACGTATATGTACTGATAGATATATTTTGGGAGCCCCAAAAAGATGCAGTTCATACTATTTTAGATTATACTTGTGTATCGACATCACCATGTTTTGTTTATACACAGTTGTTTATGTGTCGTTTCTCCTACTATATTGAGAACTCCTTGAGAACAGGGACTGGGTCCTGCCTTTCTTGAATCCCTGTCTTTGTTCAGTGCCTGACATCTGTTAATAAATGTTCATTGACTAAGGACAAAGTGGGTAAATGAGTGAAATAATGAATGAGCAAGGTCTTTTTGCTGCCAATTTGAATGTTATACTCAAATTTATGTTACAGAATTGTCACCAATTTGGGGAAAAATGGAACATGAAGTTGAGGAAAATGTGTAGTAATCTGGTTGCATTTTAATGTCATACATTTGTTCATGCTGTTTGTCATGTCTGAATTATTCTGCTTTTTAGCTTTCTATCATGGGAGATGGTATAAAATGGAGGAGCCCAAATACACATATATAAAATATCCATTTGGTCCATTCTAGCCTTGGGCACAGAATTTACTCCTTAAGGTGCTGCTTTTATGATATGCAGGCAGTTCCCTAGGGAATGTGATTTCATAGGAACTGCAGGGAGGAAGAGAACATGTATTAAACACCTATTATGTGCTAAGCATTTTAGAAATGTTATTTCATTTGATCCTCAGAAAAACCCTGATAGGTAGGTGATATTGTTATCTCTGTTTTACAATTAAGGAAACTGAGGTACATAAAGATTAAGTGACTTGCCCAGGATCACACAGCTGGTAAATATCTGAGGCCAGAGTAGAACTCAGGTCTTTCTGCCTCCAGGTGAAGTGCTTTATCCACTGTGCCACCTAGCTGTTTCAGAAGCCCCATATTCAGAAAAAAAATCCTCCCCTGCTCCTGACTTAATTAAATTATATCCCTCATTCCTTAATTTGAGCCTCTGATACCCATCGAAATGAAAGTTTTTAGTCTGAGTCTTGGTCAGGAAACCAATCCATGAGGATAAACAGGAATAAATGAATAGGAAGGACCAGGAACAGATAGGGAAGAGGAATGAATTGAGAGCAGGTCCCAAATAGAGTTGTGGTCTTTAAGCAGGAGGATGATCTATAACATCTCAGGATGCAGGGATGTAATTGCAAATCCATGAAAAATGGGAATCCAGGGGATTTGGATGAGCACTACAGAGCTGGTAGCTAGAGTATTTCTTTGGATATTTTGTACTGTGAGACGTCTCCTTTTAAAGACCTCATATATGTGGTACTAGCGCTCCAACAAATATCATCTGGATCTGATGTTATGGTATCGTGAGACTTTGCATCATGTCATATGTCATAAAAAGGTAAGAAATATGTCCAAGACATCGAGCCAAGAAGGCTTCAGTGGCCTTAGAACTTGTCTGATGTAAGGCCCCCTGGAAACCTACGAACTCCAGCTAAGGTTGGAAAAAAAGGACTATTCATTCAAGGTTAATGTACAAAATAATAACAGTGTAGTTTCATAATGAATGGAGAATATGTGTCAAAAACGTGTATATTCAGTGCTAAAACATGAAACAAGTGATTTAAGAAAATGGAAAACAATGCTTATTCAAAAGTCTTAAAGATGTAAAAATGTGTTTTACTGAATAAGCCCAGTTTACATAGTAATTTTACTTTGCCCACTTAATTTGCTCTACCTTTGCTTATGTAATTTACTATATTCTTTTACAAGATGTAGTCATGTACCTAAAAGTGATTCTATCCAAATATCTCTGGAAAATGCTATTTCTAAGTAAATAACAAGTGTTAGTTCTCTCTCTTTTCCCAATCCAAGTTTAGAGTGCCTGGGGTCCCAGAAAATGTGAATCAAACATAGATGGGATTTTTTTTTCATCCACAAGATGAAACTGAGTGTGTTTCAAGACTATAAAACTTGAAATTTAAAGACTAGTGTCTATATTTTGTGCTCTTGGCAAAATGTCAGTTAAGGGGCACCTGAGGATAGCAGTTTCTGGTTTCTCTACTTCTGATTTTTCCAACTGCAAATGCTGAAAATTCCTGAAAACAGATAAGAATTTAATGACAAAAGAAATTGATTTCAAAACTCTTACTTGGCCCTGAGCCTGTTAATAAAAGAAGCTAACAATCTGGCTAGAGCCTTCATCTAAGCACTATCATCTTTTTGTGTAAAGACAAATCAATCCGCTCTTAAAAGAAGCACAGTTATTACACTGATGAAGTTACAGGTGAAAAGAAAGAGGAACTATTACATAACAAAGAAAAGACTGACAGATCATCAAGTGACATGAGTGGTATCTTTATCTATCCTGTACTGAGGGGACAGACTTTTGTATCCACAGAAACAGTTTGCTATTGATCATGTTCGTGCCTTGACCTTTCATCATCTTTAGCATTGGGCCCCAAGATTAGTGGCCATATTTTCAAGGTCCTTTGGGGGTCCACATCCACTAAAACCAGTTGCTGATGAACTCATGAATAAAAATTGATGTTTCCTATTTTCCTCTATTCATCTGAAGGACACAATTAGTTTAAGCCAAAACATTTAGTGAAATAATATTGAAAAACTACTGCATAATTTTCCCCTTATAAACCTAGAATACCATTTCCCTCTCTTCCCCCACACACTACGAGTGAGCTGTGTGAATTTGCCTAGGGACACCTGTGTGTGGAACATGTGTGTGGCCAGGACATACACATGAAAGGATGACTCATACCTCAGAAATTCCAGAACCATTGATGTCTTCTGGTGATCTTATGGTGTGTTCTCCCTAGGCCTGTTCCCTGCTGGATGTGGCATACACACTGGGTAAATTTTTTCACTAGTTGCTATTCTGTTTAACCTTATGATGACTGATGGGTTTGAAAGTATTTACTCAACCATGTTCCATGCTACAGCTTCTAAGCTTCATTTTTTTAGGGTTTCAAGTAGGTCCTATCAGCTCTGGCATGCTAAGCAATAGGGGCAAGAATTTCTATCTGATAAGGGCAAACTATAGGTTGTTTGCTATTGCCATCATATAGCCAACAAAAGTCCAGAAGAGTACTCTTATGTTAAGATACTTTTTTGACTCCTAGGTCTAGGCAGAAATTACGACTTTCTCCCAGGCAACTACCTTTAATTAGTATTAGACATTTCCAAGAGTCTCTCTGGCTTTGCATTCCAACAACTTTTAGCAGGAAAAACCAGGTAAGGTAAGGAGACAAGTTTACTATTCTTCACTCAAATAACCTTCATTTCTAACATTTTGATACACATCTGCAAGCAGTGAAACCTGTTGCTTTGAGGTAGTATCATGGCCAGTAAAAACTTTGCTGCTTACCTGCACATGAAAGAAAAATATGCTTATTCCTTTAATAAATATTTGTGAACATAGTACGATACTATGCTTAGCTTCTAACCTGTCACAACCTCTGATCTCAGGGAGTTTATGATCTTGTTAGATAGACACAACATGAAAAGAAATTAAGAAATATTACAAGATTCCAGGGCCACTTCACCCTTCATAGTACCATCTTCATATCACCTGACAGTGCCTGGAGCACAGGGTGAATATTTATAAATGCTTGTTGATTGATTGAGTGATCTAGAAAGAATTCTAATAAACAAAACAAAATATGAATGGAAACCCACTATTAAGTAAGAGTTTGACTTCAGCCAAAATCTTGATCCCTAACTTAACTGCCATTCAGATTTCTAACTACATCATGAGCTTGGGAGGGAATTGGAAAAGGACTTAAAGAATAAAATAAATAGCTTTTGCAAAGATCATATGCCTTATTCCCATGAGAAGAGTCACTTCCAAGTCCTCAGATTAAAGCCTGTTGATTTAGTATTGTCAATACAATCTGGAAAAAAAATAATTTTAGGGTAAGTTGAAGAAACTGGACATGGTTAACAAGGAGAACAGAAGACTGGGTGTAAGAGGGCAGATATTTTGCTGTCTTCAAAAATTTGAAGGACTGAAAGGATGATGGACATGGTGGGAAGAGAGCAGACCCTGAGGGAGACAGGAAGTCAGGTTCCAATGTCACTTCTAATGCACACTGCCTGTGTGACTCTGGGAAATGTCACTGAACCTCTCAGTGCCCCAAGCAAGTTCTAATGGATCTAGGTTACAGAGAAGTTGTAGATCTGCATTGTTAGAAAAAGTTCTTCTCCAGGAACTTTCTACACTGATAAAAGCTCAAGTCTGATCCAGGAAAAAAAAAAAAAAAACCAGAGCTCATGATAATGTGGAAGATAGATTGATGATTTGGACTTGTGTTTGGCCTCAAAGGACAGAACATGGAGCAATAAAGACATGGAAGTCATAAAGATTCCAATTTTGACCTATGTCAAAATCTGCCTGAAGTAGCTTTCCAAGAGTAGTACTCCCTGCTCTGAAGGACAGTAGATTCCCTACATTGGAGTTCTACATACAGTGGCTGGATGGCCGCTAGTTTGATTTTTTTAATTTTTTCCCATTAGTTACATATATTATAGTACAGATTTCTTTCAGAGCATGAATTAGAATAGACGGCTACTGAGGTTTCTCTGAATTCTCAAATTTTTTGATGCTGTGTATTATTATAAAAGCATGGCCCTAATATTTTCATTTCTATCTTTATTGTATTAGTATCTTCCTTCATCCATCCTTTTTGGCTTAGGGAAGTTACAGGCATGGGAGATGCAGACCCAAAATAATCATACCCCAATGCTCAGGGACAATAAATAAAGAAATGATTGAGTGTATCTTGTCAATGTCTGGGCCAGTGGGACATGGGACACTTGGCTAGTGCCAGGAAGGAGGAAGGAGACTAAGAGTTTTGTTCATTTTACTTGAAAAAAATGAAGTTTTCTTGGGAAATATGGTACAACAATATTGCAGACAAGCTCTTTGGAGAGGATTTGTAGTGACATGAAGACTTTGCTCAAGGCTAAGTCGCTGTATTAAAAACTTCTGATACAGATATGGTGTGGAGAAAATCAAAGAACTCAGAAGGTATGGAGTCCGTTGCTTATTAACTGTGTCACAGGCTCATTACTCTCTCAATATCTTTTAGTGCTCTCTGTGCCCAAGATATCAGGCAGCTTACAGTGCGGCCTAGCACAGAGTACTTCAACATGAATTCATATAAGTCCACAAGTAAGTGCACACAGACACACAGAAGAAGTCATCCAGTAGCAACAGAATTCTATATCCACAATAATTTACTATAATAAAGATCTCACATGGTACACTATATTTCCTTCCTTTCAAGACAGCCCCTTTTGCAATAGAAACAGAATACTGTTGTTCAGTCATTTCAGTTGTGTCTGACTCTTCATGATCCCTTTTGTGGGTTTTTTGATAAAGATAACAATGGTTTTGCCGTTCCCTGCTCCAGTTCATTTTATAGATGGGAAACTGAGGCAAACAGAGTTAAATGACTTACCCAGGATCACACAACTAGTAAGTGTCTGAGGCTGGATTTGAACTCAGATTTTCTTGAATTTAGGCCCAGTGCTCTATCCACTGTACCACCTAGATGCCCCAGAAATAGAATGGGCTAATTGAATATCACCTGCTCAGAAGCTCCACTTCTTCCTGCTTTTACCTGCAATTTGCAGACAGCTTCAGAATAAGGAAAAGAGGTTGTTAAGAGCAGTTCTTAAGGCTGTTGCCCTCAGCTGCAACCCACCAACTCCACAGCTGTTATTTTCCTTTTGAGGGACAGAGTTACATTGCTTCACTGTGTACTCTGAGAATTTGAGTGGGAAATCTCAAGCATCTTTGAAGATCCCTCTTTTTGATTATTATTCTGGGCTATTATTATCAACTCACTTCTCCTGACCCAGAAGTTATTATAAATTAATGGCTAATGGACTAATGTTTCTTTGTTTGGAACTTTTTTTAACCTTTTTTCTATTGTTATCCTTTCAGAGGACTAGATTTTGCTTGAGTCTATTCCAATTATTTCTTCTAATCTTTAAGTCCTGTCAAAAGAATTACCATCTAGTGCCCTTTTAGGAAGGAGATGAACTAAGAGATGAACTGTTGACTTTTGTACCCTGCTCTTTTATGATCTTTCTATCTGGTTTGCAGGAGTGAACTTAAAGATTTTGTCTACTGGGAATTTCTCCTTGGTCCTACACATGAGGAATCTCAAACCGCTTCATTCTTCACCTAGAGGACGGTGATTGGCTCCATATGATCTTGTATCTTTGGAGAGGTCTTTGTATTTCCGATTTCCCCTCCCAAGAAATTTTGAAATTGCTTCCTGTTAATGTCCTATTGAGGGAAGGACTCAGATCCCATCCCATTATACCTCTAACCCCCTGCAATTCGACCTGAGGGAGGAATTGATCTGCAATTCCATTAGATTGGGGTGGGGAGTAATTTGATCCAATTATCAGGGCTCACACACCAAAAATAAGAATCCCAAACATGTCAAATGGCTCTGCCATGGACACTACAGTCTGAACCTTTGTCTTGCTCTAGTCATAACATTCCTCTGTTTTTTTCAACATAGCAAGGGTAGTGTTCCATTCAAAAGATCTGAGCTCAAATCTTGCTTCTCCTACGTATTACTGCTATGTGATATAATCTTGGGCTCATTTTTCTAATCTGAAAAATAAAGGGTTAGACTAGATTATCATTAAGGACCCCTTCTACTTCTAATTCTAAATTCCCTTCTAATTCTAATTCTAGTGCTAAAAGTTCAACCTATGACCCAATGATGCTAACTCTATGCTTTCTAGCTCTGACAAGTTAGATAATCCTAAATCAATACAGATTATGTTGAACTCAGTGATGCCAACAGTGAACTCTGTCATTTTCAGGTAACCTTCAGCTTCATGAATCAAGGTTTCAGTGATATCTCCCTTCTTTTTTGGTTCTAATCCTTGTCCCACTTCTAAACTAATTGGCTGTCATCCAGCTAAAGGAATATGTCCAGGAGACTAGTGAGAGGTGATTGCCCTGCCACTAAGACATAAGTTCCTAACGTAACCCCTTAAAGATTTTAATTAATGTTGTCTCTTCCCAAGCTCAAGTAGCTCTCAATTGGCAGAATTTATTTATGTAGGCAAGCAATAATATCTTTCTTTGCCATATACCTAATAGTATAACCAAACATTGTTAGGCATTCTGCCTTAAAATATTGGTTATCTCCAAATCAGGGATTAGCTACTTTTTTCCATTAGAAAAATTGCTCAATCCATTATGCTCCATCTAAATTTTTCTCATAATATAATCTTCACTTGGAAGGTCTATTGCCATGGTCCATGACTGAGTCTTGAATATTAGTTCACAATAACCTAAGAATAGCTGTGTTTGTTTAAGTTACTGCTAGAACTTGTGCAAGAGTAGAAAGTTATCCTATATCAGCTGCAAAGTCACCATAGCCTGGAGTGCAAATAGAGTGAAATGTAGTCACTTCTATGAGATACTTCTGAAATGTCACAAACTGAGCAACCCCTCTCTTCCCTGTAGCGTCTGTGCTATTCTCCCAGTCCCTGAGTAACTTTCATTAGACTCTTATGAGAAGGAACTATATTGGAGGGTGCTCTACATGGTGCTGGTACAGTATTACTGTCAGAAAGCCATGACCTTTGATTCAGGCATACCTAAAAGAATATAAAGGTTCAGGAGACATTGTCAAGGATTCAACTTGTTGCTAACAGACTCATTCATGACCAGCCAGACATTTCATTCTTCACTTGCAAAATACCTAGGTGAGCACACAGCATGGGGCAATACCCAAGACTTCATGGACATACACACACACACACACACACACACACACACACACACACACATACAGACAGACAAACACAAAGCTGAACACAGAGATACTCACAGAGATCCACTGAGGCATTACAAACACTCTTGCAGCTGGCATTATCGGTTATGAAGAGTTCTCATTTGGCATATATTCTCTCATGTCTCCCTTGATAAACAACTCTGAAACAGTAGTATTGTGGGCCAACCTAAAAACACTAACCCAGATTTTCTGCTTCGCTTGATGCCTGCAGGCACCTTCAGAGTAGGGAAAAGACAAGTGTAGTCCTCTGGGCTATTGTCTATAGCTTTTATTTCCTACCTGCATATCTCAGCTGCCCAGACTCTCTTATAGTGGTAAAGGAAAGATTGCTTATTCCTTCAGGCTCTGAATATAGGTATTTTATAGGCTTCAAATCTCTGCCACTTTAGCATCCTTGCCCTTCAATTGATTGGAATTTTTCAAAGAATGCAAACTTTATTATGTGTGTGGTGAAAATCTACAAACTTTGAAGCTAGTCTAAAAATATGGAACTCACAGGGGACAGTGGGAATAGAAGAACAAAAATGGCATTAAATTTGTTTTTCTGTCTGCTGTCTGAAAAATTTAAGTGAGAAAGTTTAGGCATGTTGAGTGGTTATGGTGGTGAGATGTTTTGAAATAGACCATTGCTAATTGGGTTTGGAAGAAGTAAGCATCTTGATTTGGAATGCCACCAAACTGGGAAAAAATGTGTTTTGTTTTTTTAATTCATCTGTTCTCTTGCCACAGTATTACAAGGTGAAGCCATGATGAAAATAACTAAGTGAAATTCATGCAAGTAATTCAAGAAGGAAAATCTCATCACCAGTTAATGGAACCAGGATTTTATTTATACATAAACATAAGGCATATTGAATGCAAAAGATAACGGGAAAGGACTTCTATATTTAACAGATAAGAGTTATTTGAAGGGTAAGAAAACAACCTCTAGTTTTCAACTTTCTTATAAAATACGCTATTGTCTCCCCCATCTAGTTCTTTCTTTATACTAAAAAAAATTACAATTTTCTCTCAATATTTTAGAACATAGAGCTTAAGATTATCAGCAGATTCAACAGACCTTATCCACAGGACTTGCTGTACCTTTATAAAATCAACATACATTAAATAGTGTTTTGTGTCAATGAATGAGATCAAATGTGAACATATGTAAAGTATTTTTCCAACATTGAACCATGAATGATGCTGCTGCTGCTGTAACATCATGTAATGTTCATGTTAATGTAACATTCATGAAATTCCAAAGAAAAATGTGAATTTTTATATGTCTGTGGTCTTCAATTGTCTTTCTGTCCCTAGCAATAGAGGTGCCAGGCCCTTCAGGAAAGTTCCTTCCTGTTATAACTTTTTGACTTGTTTCCTTAACACATCAATTTGTCCTTTTTGTGGGATTTGCTACTTGTAGAAATGAGAGGCGTTTAGGTTCATTGGACCATGGAAAACCCTTCAGGTTTAGTGATGAGTCTTCAGCATTAGGTCAATAATAAACACTGTTGCTGTCCATCCCTCACAGGACTAATCCTCATTAAAGATGCCAGGTGTGGGCTGGCTCAGTCAAGGTAATGGATACCAATAGACTGAACCTAGTCAATTTCCTCTAATTGTGCCACCATATAGCTAGAAGGTTATTATAGTTGCCTTGTGAGAGACAAACAACCATTCTAATTCAAATGGTCAAGAGCAACGGGTGTAAGTATTTCAACCAGCAGGGCTCCTCAAACTGTCCTCAATGTTATAGTATCCAGGAAATGACTCTCAGCATTGGTTTCATTTAAATCAAATAAAATGCCCAGGTTAGGCAGTGAGCAATCCTTTAGTTCCAAGCTATTGAGGCCAAATTTTAGTTGGTTTAAATTAAGGTCTGCCATTCATGTTAGAACATGTTGCTATGATCGCTACTATAGCTAATAGCCTTTCAGGATGGATAATTTTTCTAGGAAGCTCACAAGAGTTTTAGTTCATTCCTTGAGTCATAAATAAATAAAGCTAAAATGGGTTCCAACAGAATTAGTGCTGGAAATGAAATATAGATATAAAAGTTATTTATAACTAGAGTAATAACCAGAGCCTTTCATTTAATTAGTCCATGGTTTATAACCAGTCATTTTATTCTATATGCAAACTACGATTGCATTAAGACTAAAGGAAATTATTTAAATGTTTGCTGGAAAAAGTTAAGACATCCAAATACATATTCCTGGCCTCGCTGTTTTAAGATAGCAACCCATATGTGGTCTCCCCTTTATGTTTCAAATTTTTGGGATTTGAGCCAGTATATGAATATTAATAAAAATAAAAATGAAGCAAAATAATTTACTTATCACTTGTTGGCATCCTTGATATAAACTATATGAATCTTTCTGCCAAGGGTCCAAAGGTATCATATGGCACACTGGCATTCTAACACTTTAATGCCAGGATGGGTAATTCTTTTTTTTTTCCTCTCAAGGACCATCAACTCAGAAAAAAAGATCAATTAAGTGTCACTGACAAATGAGGAAACACCAACATTAGGGTCGTTTTTTGAGATTTTTGTTGACGTAGTTTTTGTTTTGATAATGAAAAAGCAAAATGTTTCATTCTCTATTATGCCTTTTCTTTTTTAAAAAAAATAATAGAAGATACATTTACTCTATATTATTGTCAATGAAATGGGTAGATAGGCATGAGGAAAGGATAGGCATGGAAGAAAGAGAAGAGAGAGGAAAAGTATATTTTCAGGCCATACATAGGGAACAGGGAGTGAGACAGTGAAAAGAGAAAAGCCAATATTTCGACCAGGAAGAAGTAAGTACAGATGTTTAGAGGGATGGTTTGCTTCCTCTGCATTTGGAGGTGGTTGGCTTGACTGTGATAATCAGTTGCACTTGACCTACAATGATTTCAGCTTCTCTTCACTACAGGAACGTAATGCTCATGGCTCTGGCCTCTTGGACCAGTGATTCTCCTGCCAGGGAGCTTCCAATGAAGATTTTATGTTGCCCATTAGGAAAGTCTCTCCACAAGAGACCAAGCTTGGCCTCCTAACTTGCCCAATCCTCCCCCCACCATTTAGACAAAGGGGTTTTTTGCATTAAAAGAACAAAGGGTTCTTTTTAATATTAAACAAAGTCTAAAAGTATATTTTATTGTATGCTGTATTTTGTCTTATTTCCCATAGACATAGGTCTCCATTAGTGACTACTTTCATATTTCATACATTGCTTTGAAAATATTTTAATTTTCTCATTTTCATCTCTATGAAGTCCTACTTTAATTCTTCATTGTGTGATGGAAGTGATTCATAGGTGTCTAGTGGAATGGAAACTGGCAGCTTCTACCAACCTGAAAAATGGGAACCATACCAGTTCATAATTACATTTCTTTACAGGTGATGAAAAGAGAAAAGAAGATATCCTTTTCAATTCAGAACAGGGAAATGTGACCCTGCTGTATTAATCATGGGGAAAGTGATGACAAATTGATTTTCCAGTACATGAATGCATTCTAGTTTGTGTAACGGAAAGGTAGGATCACATACTGGTCAGTGACTTCAGGACTTTGACTCTCTCATTTCACTTAGAAAAGGACTAGTTTTCCAATTTATGCATGATTATATCAATCATAGCATGAAGGCAGTTTACTGGTGGTTGAAGAGAGGGGAATGCTAATCTGAATTTCTGCTTTCCATCAGACTTTTTCCTCCAGTGTTATGTTACATTCACAATTACAGAATGACACTGCACTAGAGTCAGAGGACTTGGGTTTCAATTCTACCTCTGACTTACATGGCTTTGGGCAAGTCACTTTAACTCTCTTGGCTTTGATTTCCTTATATTTAAAACTAGAATTTTGGATTAGATTTCTTTTGAGGTTCCTTCTAACTCTAGAAATAATCCTATATTTGAGAATCAATCCATTCTCTGCGTAGGTCAGTGATTTAGCAATATGAGCTGGAGAAATGATTGACATTAATGGCTAAGAGTAAAAGATGTCCAATGACCAGAGAATCTCTGGGGATATCTCAGGTATCTCTCAGATGATCTTGACCAGTGAATAGAGAGCTGGAGCAGAACTACCAGGGGGTGTAGTAGGAGGAGAAGAGAACAAATTTAGCTGTTTATAAAGGTGGTCTGACATGAGAACAGCAAAAATGAGAACAGCATGGGAGAAGGAGATGGGGAATCAGGTGCATGAAGAATAGTCAAGTCAACAAGCATAGGTTAAGTGCTTGCTATGTACCAGGCACTACTGAGAATACAAATACAAGCAGAAAGAAAGACATCCTTTGTCCTTAAGGAGCTTACATTCAACACATTAAACTGAGGTGATATACCTGAGCAGAGGCATAAGTGGAGAAAATCCAGAGAATTAAGGGTGGACACCAGAGAATAATAAAGACATGGTTGGCCTAGGAACTTTCCTTAAACAGGAGGTTCTGGGATTAGAGGAAAGGACTGCAGGGTTAGAATGTATTGGCAATGTGAGAAGGTCAGGATTCATGGGCAGAGTGAACTTGCTGGGTGACAAGGCTGCTGTGGCATGATGGAAAAAGTCTAGATGGTCAGAAATAAAGCCTGGAGAAGAATTTACTACTCAAAAAGACACTGGAAAGGTCACATGGCAAGAACGACATATGGCAAATCACAGCATTACAGAATCTAAAAATGTTGGTGTGAGTACAAGCAACATGGGATTTTTTTCTTGGAGTTCAGTTTCCCAGGCTCAGGTTAAATTGTAAATATCTGAAGGATTAATCTCCTTTGAACCCTAGTAATTCACAGCTGTGCTGAGTCAGGACATGTATAGGATGTTTAGATGTTATTAAGAGAGCCCCCCTCCCCCACTACAAATGTAAACCTTAATGTTTGTGCTCTCTCTCAGTCTGGTAATGTATAGGGAGAGGAGATCTCTGATACCAATCCTTGGGAAAACACTAGAACACTGGACTAGAAAAGTATGGGGTTTAGTGAGACTGGGATAGTTGTCTGTTGTTTTCCACTTGTATTATTTTGCTGTGCTGAGAGCTCAGACTAGAGTGACCCCTCTCCATGTGAAGCTGGGAAAGGATGAACTGCCCCAGAATTGGGGTGGTGTGGGCCAGAGACAGGAACTAGAGGCAGGAGTCTCTGGAGCCTGCTGTGCCTGGACCCAGGCAGGAGCAGGGAGAGCTGAGAATGGAGCAGTCACTTCCCCCTTGAGGTGAGACACGGAGCAAGAGTGGAGAGTTGCCTACTTATGAAACCAGGCAGTAGCTGAGAGTGTTTGGCTCCTGAAACTGTAGGAGGAGGAATCCTGGAATTTGAGACTCAGGAGATGGAGGCTTTGCAGCAAGGTAGGAGCAGTGTGTGTGATTTCCTGCTGCATTTTTCTGGGATGAATTGGGATGGGGGTGGAGTGGAGGGTGGAGCTATCTGTGGTGGGATGGGAGAAGGGCTGTGGCCCCCCCCCCCCGGGGACCACCCAGTTGGCTTTGTTACGCAGATGACCCTCAGGACTTGAAAGAGGAAGCTGGAGTGGGGTTAGGACCTGGACCCTTTGGCTCATTAGAACCTGCCTGCACCTGAGAGTGCCAGGTGGGAGCCTACAATAATGGGGTGGGGAGATGTACCCCCCAAGAGGACTTTACTTGGACACTCTGGATTGAGGGGATTGTAACCTATTGTGACCTAGGGGTGGAGTGTGTTGTATTATCTGCTACCCTTGGAGAGGTGTTGTGTTAAGAAAAGACCTTGGCCTGGGATCCCCTGATTGTTTAAACAACTATTTTGGGATTATATTATGTTATATACTATTGTGAATGCTTTTGTGTCTGTTTAAGGTCATGTGGTCACCTTGGTAATAAATTGTTAAGTTGTTATTATGATTTGTGAATGCTTTAGTTTCTTCAAGGTTTAGTTTTGTATAAATAGAGTGCTCATTATACTTCATGATTCAACCCTAAATATATTCACAGTAGCTGCCCTCAAGTGTGCTGAGTTGCTTGGCATTACAGTTGGGGACCTCAGAGGCCATCTATCTAACAAAGAAGTCCTTCTATCACCTTCAAAAAACATCCAGCCTCTGCTTGAAGACTTCCAGTGGGGGAAGATGCATTTGTCACCTCAGGAAGCCTATATCACTTTGAGATAGAACTGTTATAAAATTTTTCCTTACATCAAGCCAAAATCCATCTCTCTACATATTTCACTCGTTGCTCTTAGTTCTTCCCTCTGGGGCCAAGAAGAATAAATATAAATCTTCTACCATATGATAGCATTTCATATGCTTGAAGACATTTATCACAGGTCTATAGCTAGAAGGGAATTCAGACATCATCTAGTCCAGCTCTCTGATCTCTGGGCTAGACATCCTCAGTTGCTTTAATTAATTCTCAGCTCACTGCATTTTAAGTTTCCTCGACATCCTGATTATCCTCCTCTGGACATACTTTTCAATGTGGCATCCAGAACTGAACACCATACTTCCGATGTGGCTGAGTCAGGTAAGATTATAGTAGTACTTTGAGCACTCTGGCATTCAAACATGTCAGCATCTTTCTGGACCCTAGTACTTAGTGAAAGCTTAAGAATTTGATAATTTAAAGACAGTCTAATAGCCTTATTAAATTTGTATTTCTCTAGCTAGCTCCTTTAACTTTAATCTCTGTATTATATTAGATCAATTCCCTGAACTATTTTTAAGGATTCCTAGAGTTCTGCCTAATATATTGGTAGAGTCTGTGTAAGTAAATTTTGATACTAGAAAAATCTAAACAAACTGGAATTATAGAGGGATCGGTGTCAAACATGAGACCTACAACAATCCTGAATGCTGCTAGAACTAGATTAAAATGTAACTGGGAAGTGTTTAGCAAAATAAGTGAAAATACCATATAATATGGACAACATTACATTTAAAAACTAAGTCAGTATGTTGCCTCACAGTGATCCTTATATATGGCTTAAAGGTGCCCATTTTTATTTGACTTTGACACCACCAGTCTGTGGTACTATTTATGAAACTCCTGGAATGAGATCACGGTAATGCCTTTCATTATCCTTTTCTGGGCTAAAGATTCTCTCTCTTCACACAATAACTCTATCCTTTCCAATATCCATTCTCTGTTTCCCATATGTCAAATCTATACCCCTTAGGCACATGAGTATTTAAGACACATGTATTCCTCTTCTCCTTGTATATGTACAAATATATACATGTTTACACATGCACATAAACAGTCCTTCTATGTATAGAAATATGTACATGTATAAACATGTATGTATGAATATTACAAGGCCACTCTCAAGGTCTCTCTGAAGAACTTTGTAACTGACTGCATTCCAAGGGAGACGCTGATACAGAACAACCCACTATGGGGTGCCCTCATTGAAGAAGGTGCTATGCTCTATTAGCAAAGTAGAATTAAAGTAGCTCAAAAGAAATATGAAATGTGCAAATTTAGAGTATCCACCCCAAATGTTCACATGGACTATTTGTGGCTGATCTATGGTAGAGTATTTTGAGCTCATATTGGTCTGGTCAGCCACAGTCAGACACACTGCAACTTAACTCTAACATAGTCATGACATTTTGATTCTCTTTGAGAATGAAGGACAACAGCCACTAACTGTGTATGTATACGTACCCATGCAAACATGCCAGCATCCTCTTTCAAACACCCACAATCTGTCTTCATACTTTCATCTTGCTCAATGTATCAGTTCACTATCCCTGTAATTCTGGAATTTAGATACTTCATTCCCTGACTACAACTTCCATGTAGACATTGTCTTCATGTTGTCTTTTCCCCTTATCTTATAAGCATCTAAAGTGCAGGGACTATCCTATTTTTATATTTATATCTTCAGTGCTTTGACTAGTGCTTAATGCATAAGGCTTAGCAGCTATTTTTTCATTCATTTTTTCATCACCCTATCACCTCTCATAATATGTCTCCATCACAACTCAGTCCCCTTCATATCTTCTCCTCTTTCTCATCCCACATTTGCTGTGTCTGACATGTAAAATTGAGATTCATCATCCTACCACCTTGTCTTATAAAAATACACTGTAGACATTTCTCAGATTGTGTCTCTCACACAGACACAGACACACATACACATTGCAATCTTTCCTCTAGAATTATATGTTTAATATCCTCTACTAATCCCTTCATATACCATGTATGAACATGCATCTATGTTACCATCTTCATAATCCTTCTTATCAATTTTTTCAATATTCTTTGGTTTTGTGATAATTTTTTAATGTTTTGAAACCAGGAATTCCATTTCCCCACCCAGATCCCATAAATCAAAATTTAAGGGTTCCATCACAATAATTTAAGCTTCAAAGTATATATTTCAGGATACATTAACTAGATAAACTCTATTAGATAATCAGGGTTATAAGAAGATAATGATATTTCTGCCCCCTACACAGCTGCCTTCAATGAGTTAAGATTTAATGTTATAACCTTTGATTTTATGGAGGGTAGAGAGGAAGAGAGTGTAATTGAAGTGTGTCTGTCTTTTTGCAAAACTATGGTTGAAGACAATTTTGTCACCTACTCAACATCCCTTAAGGAAGGATCAGTATGATAAATTCCTTCTTGAATCCAGTGCCAGGAAAAAGTGAGTCTTTCCAGATAAATGTGCATGCCTTATTTTATCAGACAATGGGGATGATATCACCCAATATATTTCTCTTTTCTCTTTAGCTGCCAGGAAGGTCAGAGTTAAGTACAATCCTTAACTATAGTAATGAAGTCATTCTAGGTTTCTGGTAATATCTATTTTTCTGCTCTGTGTAACTGCTGAATTGCTTTATTTTTGGTTTTAATTTGTATGGTTATATATATTTTAACCTTGTATGTTGCCCTAAATAATTTTTGGAAACAAATTAGACATAAATCATAAAACATTCAAGACACACAAAAGCTATTTCCCACCCAGTTCTCATTCCCTCAGACTTCACTCCACTCTGATTTTAGAGCATTGTATTACTCTTTTTTAAGGTAAAAACTTGCTAAAATCTTTCTCTTCTAGAGTATGAGCTCCTTGAAATATTTTCCTGAGGGGAAGCTACATGGCACAGTGGATAGAGCACCTGGCCAGGAGTTAGGAGGATCTGAGTTTGAATTTGGCTTCAGATACTTCCTAGCTATGTGAACCTGGACAAGTCACTTAGTCCATATTGACCCCCCAAAAAGAAAAAGAAAAAAGTCTTCTACTTAGGCCTCTACTCCATCCTGAGTTTTTACCCTCAAATCACCAAAAACCTGCTCCTTAAAACTTTTGCCCCACAGATATAGATTACAGTCTCAGAAAAAAGAAAAAACTCAAATCTGTTCTATCCAATAGCTTGCCACAATCCCCCAAAGATGGGCTATTTGCCCAGGATGCATTGCAACCAATGTGCATCCAAGCTCCTTCTCACAGATGGGCCTCCCTGAAAACTAATCCATGATCAAGGCATATTGAGTCAGCATCCATTTAAAAATATAGCTTAAGAGCCTGTACTGATGTGTTTCTTTTACCAAGGAGCCAGAAAGCAAATCATTTCAAAGTAAAAGACATTTACTTAGCAGCATAGTAAAATAAGTAACAATAAAGATCCCTGCATATCCTTTCTCATAGGTTATGGTGTCATCCTTAGGAGAGGAGATGTAAACCAGTAACACCCCTGGGCAAGTAACATGTATGGAGGCAGCACACATGAAAGGAACTCACATAATCAATAAACTTACAAAGCCAAGACAACTCACACTGCTGTGATGGCACCCCCACTACAATCCTTCTCAATTTTCATGACTAATGCTTGTTTCCTTGTGGAGTCATGAGATCCTCTGGTGATGTCATCCATCTGTGAACTGCTTTGTCCACACAGCTGGGCTTCAGCTATTCTTTCTTGTCAAATGCATTGCTTTCTCCTGGAATCTCTGTTGAATTGCTCTCACCAGCTGCTTCCACTGAACTGTTCTCTACTGCTTTCTTCTTTGGTCCTTACTGATCTAGCTTTTCCATTGTTCTACTCTCTGCTGCTCTTCCATCATCTACTGGTCTTCAGTTACTATGTAGTTTCTTCTTCCATGATAGGGGTATTTGTCCATTAGATATAACTCCTCTACTGCTATTCTAATCATCTGTCTTAAATTCTTGTTTAAGTTATGATAGAAACATTATTTTCAATGCGTTTTATATTTCTAGTCACTTGTCTGAAGCCCTGAAAATTATCTCAGGAGCAAGACCAAAGGGGCAAGGTAGAACTGGGGACCTTTACCCTAATTTCACCCAGTAACCAAATTATCCCACTC
Organism: Notamacropus eugenii; assembly: GCF_028372415.1. Classification (NCBI taxonomy): domain Eukaryota; kingdom Metazoa; phylum Chordata; class Mammalia; order Diprotodontia; family Macropodidae; genus Notamacropus; species Notamacropus eugenii. Next base: position 210,713,657 of record NC_092876.1, read on the forward strand.
TTTACACTAAAGATCCCACCAAACTTGCCTTCATGTAATCTGATCAGCATAGATCTTATTGCCGCAGGTAGCCATCATCAGATCTCTTTCCTCTGGCAATCTGACTACCTTCCTTCCAGTCCTCCTGTCTGGGACAAGGAGGTTACCTATGGGACACTGAAATCTATGTCTTCTTATGGAAATTATCCTCCACATATACATACAATACAGCTTTTCTAGGTTAATTATAGGAAGTTGACACACCTGATAGAAAATTAAAAAAAAAAACAACTTGATAAAGAGTAGTTGAAATTTGAAAGTCTTCTTTGAAGAGAAACTGGGAGTAGGGAGTCTATAGGTCTTTCACAGATGTTACAGTATAATAAGTATATTTTTACTGTTAGAGAGCATTGGTGAGGGCTTTGTTACATGAAGAGATGAGTCATTTGCCTCATCTATGATTTTTGAAAAGTCATCTTCATATTACCCTTCTGGGATATTAGTTCAACAGAATATCTGAAGTAGGCATATAAACCAGTAGAATTCCTCAACTCTCCAAGTATTATGGAACTATTGCAAACAGCTAGTGAAAAGAGCATAATTTCACAGCATATTTTTAAAGAATTGTGAAAAGAAAGAATTGTGGATTTATTGTCCCTATGACTAACTACTAAGGGGAAAATTAAGTGCACATGAACTACACATGACTGAGGTGGAATTCTTCATCAGGTAAATGTTGAAATTCTTAAATGCAGTTTTTTTTTCCTTCAGTAGGATCATATTCCTGAAATTATAGTAAAAATAAATGAGAAAATTATTGAGAGTGCAAATATTTGCTGGGCATGTAAGTTTTCATCAATATGTCAAAGGCAAAAAGGGATGAAGAGGCATGTAAGAAAATGCCAAAATAAGTTTATGAATCTTATGAGCCTTACCATAGGCACTGCTCTAGAGTTTACAATGATGCAAAATATTATAGAGGCAGGCTGAATAATCATAGCAAATATATCATGCATTGTATTTGATTTCAAATTCATTAACATTAAATCTTCAGGATTATTCTCTTTTCTCATTTTTCTTTGGTTATCATTGCTTTAGTTCATCATATCTCTGAGCAAAATTATTAGGGTTCATCTCAGAGATCCTGAATTTCTTCTGTAGGTTTCATTGAACCTTATTTATTAGATTTTCTCAAGACTAAATCAGGAATATTTGAGTCAGTGAATCAATAATGTAGTTCACCTGAACTGAGTAACCACTTCCACTCACACATGAGTCTTACCCACAAGGCAAAGGGCATATATTTTAAAAGAGGTCCAAAATAAATGTGAGAGTGACACTTGGAGAAATAGCACCCATGGAAGGGGAATCTGTACATTCTACCTCAAGTAGAGAAGACAGAATGGGAAGAACTAGATTATTTTCTTTTGACCTGTAGAAAGAATTCCTTCCCCTCATATTTGCCTATAAAAAAAGTTGTCATTTGGTTTAGGGATGTCAACTCTCAGATATAGCAGCTCTAGATACAGTCTGCTTTGAGTGAAGACCACTCATCCCCTAATTCTGAAGCTTTTGTGTACACTTCCTTCTTGGGTGAATTACAATATTAATTTTAGTACCTGTGGGCACTCTTGTCTTCCAAGTGCCACTAGGTGTCCAGACTATCCCCAAAGGCTATCCCACATTCAGGCTACTATGATCCACATTCACTCAAAATCATACTAAGGAGATTACCAATGAGTGTGCCATTTTTAGGAAGCCAGAAGAAACAAGTCAAAGCATAATCAGTTTAGGAAAATATAGTAAAAAGCAGCAATAAAACATTTCCCCCATAGTCCTGAGAACATACTTCCCACACCAGTACATACATCACCAAGAAGAGCTGAAGGGATCCCACACAAAGAACATTTTTGTAAAAGGGAACAATAGTTTGCTCTTCCTTTGGGAAGCTGCTATTGGATGGGCCAAGAGAATTTCTTGATGACTTTTTATCGTCAGGGTATGACATCTCTGCAGGATGGGTAGATCTGCTAACCTTGTCTGGTTTGCTCTTCCATAAACAGTTGCAGGTTTCTTTCCACATTCAATCACTGGCTAAGCTAGGTGGTAGAATGCTTTTTTTTTTTTTTTCCGGCGAGAGTGCTACTCTAGGGCCATTAATAACAATAGCAATAAATCACTCAAATCTATACAGTGTTACTATGTGCCAATTCAAATCCAGCTTCAGATACTCACTATGTGTCTCTAGGTAAGTCATTTTAAGCTCTTTTTGAAATGGGGATGATAATAGCACCTACTTCCCAGGGTTGTTGTGAAGATCAAATGAGAAAATAATTGTAAAGTGCTGAACATTATGCCTGGCATGTAGTGAGCACTATGTAAATATTAACTATTGTGCCTTTTTAACATTTTCCTAACTCAATGATTTGACTAAAATGGAAACCTTTATAAACATTACTTAGTATTACCTCACTTAATCTGTCTTTTGTGTCATTATTCATCTGTAGTGAGAGTTTATTTATCCCTCTCTAGTTAAATTGACATTGGTTCATTAAGGTTTTCATAGTTCAAAAACGTATATTTATAGGTGACGAAATATACAATGGCATATCAAAAAGCATTCATACTTAAATGAATATTGATTTCTACATTTTCTGTTTCATTTTTTATAGATAGCATGTGAAAAAAGCATGGCTGTGAAGATACAATAGTCAGATGTCCACAATTAGCTCCTACAACATCCTTCACTAGTTGTTGTACCGAGTCCTAGGATTACTAACATTTGCATAAATCATGTCCAAAGGGAGCGTCAGTATGCTTGTACATGTTGGGACAATATTATAAACTTGATAGTTCTGTTTGGTCATTGAACTTAAGAAATGATGCAAGTGATGGTTTCAGAAATACCTGGAATGTGTAGTATGAACTGTTGCCAGGGAAAACAATTTCTGCAATGACAATATGGCAAACATAAAGAACTTTGAAAGAACTCTGAGCAACATCATGACCAACCACAATTCCCAGAGGACTAGTGAAGAAACATGTTACTAACCTCCTGAGAGAGAAGTCAAGGAATCAGAGTGTACAGTGGGACACACATACATGTGTGTGTATATGTGTGTGTGTGTATATATATCTTCTTTTTTTTGGGGGGAGTATGTGACCAAAACAGAAATTTGCTTAACTATACATATTTGTAACAGGGTTTTGCTTTTCTTTCATTCTCAATTGGAGATCGTGGTAGGTGGGTGAAAAGGTGGCTATTTGCTGAATGAGAAAGAAATAATAGTGCAAACAAGCCTACATTCATTATTTTCTTCCTTACTCTGTGCCTAAGATATGAGCCATTTATTTCAAGAAAGTTAGCCTCACCGTTAGAGTAAAATGAAGTACTAGCTACATGATTCTAAGGGTTCAGAAAAATTGTGTATACTATCCTATTGTCTGTTAAACTAAAATTCTGTAAAAAGTTGCGAAAAATTCTCAAGATTGAAATTCCAAGAATGTGATTATGAATACTTTCAAAGATGAAGAGAAACAAGCAGGTATTTAAAGATACTGATTTGTCTATATAGGGAACTTGTTAATTAGCTCAGATTTTTTAAAGATCTAGATATAAATATAGATATGAATTAGTTATATACCTCATCTTTCCTTTCCCAGCTTTACTTCCGACACCTGGGACTTCATCAACATGTTTCAGCTTTATTCTCACCTTCAAACATCCCTCTGCCCTTATGTATGGTTTCGTCCATTAGTGAGTTCCTTCCAAAACTTCCATTTTGGGGAAGGGTCCAGCTCACCTAGCCTTCATTCCTTTTCCAGTTCTCCTTTCTGACTCTCCAGAATTCATCACTGTGCTTGAACTGCTTTTTTACCCTGGAAGTTCCTGTATTCCTTGTAGCTTCCCTCTGAGATATCCCTCAGCCCTGAAGCCTCCTTACCGTGGAATTTTCCTCCATACCTGGAGCCCCTTTTCCCACTGTCAAGTTACTCTTAGAACCTCCATTTTGGGAAAGGGCTCAGGCGAACCATCCTTCATTTCTCTCTTTGCTTCTGAATCTTCAGATTTTAATAATATGTCTTGCACCTGCCCCTGCCCCTAGCTTTTTGTCACCTCCCTTTTGCGTGACATCTTCCTCCATTGAGGAATCTCCTTGAGAGAGGAGCTCTCTTATTACTTGTATTTGTAGCACCAGAGTTTAGTGCAGTGTCTAGCACATACAGTAAGAATGCAATAAGTTCTTGTTGGCATTGTTGTTGTTGGTTTCTATTATATACTCATCCATGGGAAGGCTCTTTATATTTGACGTGGTTATGGTCCTGATTCCCCTTCTCACTAGACTGACTTGATAACTACTTAATCAACTGCATTCATTCTTGAAAGTGAGTGTTCCAAGGAGGAGAATTCTGCTATGACTCACTCAGTATTCTAGGGATAACCTTGATTAGGGAAACACATTTGTACTACTCTGTGCTGTGTCTCCTAAGTCTTAACCGATGTTTTTCCTATTTAATAAATCAGCCAAAGTGAATGCCATTAGTTCTTAATTAGAAACATTTACTAAACAGAAGGCATGAAAATATAATAATATAACATTGCTTTCATAAACGTGTGGCATACTCTCCCATCAATGAACATGTTGGTGATATGAGAGAGTGTACACACAGTTACAGAACCATAGTAAAGGGCCACATTGAGGAAGTCAAATCAACAAACATTTATTAGACTTTTATTATATTCCAGGCACTGTGCTAAGTATTAAGGATACAAATTAAAGCAAAAATAGCCTTTGCTCTCAAGACAATTACAATCTAATGAAAGAGGGAACATGTCCTTAAGAAGAAGTCATAAGTTTAGACTGCTAGCCTTGATATTCTTTGTATTTCTCAGGAAGAATCTAGAAGACAATTGGTAAGGAGGACCACTTCTCTATGGGATGCTCTACTTTGATTTTTCCTTTTGTGGGCTATATAGTGTTTCTGTCTTTTGTTTATTTATTCACTCAATCATTCATTTGCTTGTTTGTTTATTTAATTATTTATTCTTAGTTTTCAACATTCATTTCCATAAGATTTTGAGTTCTGAATTTTCTCCCCATCTCTCCCCTCTCCCCATCCCAAGACAGCAAGTTGATATAGGTTCTACATATACTTTCATAAATTGAACCTATTTTCACATTAGTAATGTTATAAAGAAGAATTAGAAGCAATGGAAGAAAATATGTGAAAGAAGAAACAAATGAAAGAGAGAGAGAGAGAGAGAGAGAGAGAGAAAGAGAGAGAGAGAGAGAGAGAGAAGAGAGAGAGAGAGTAATATGCTTCAATCAGCATTCAGAATCCACAGTTCTTTTTCTGGATGTGGACAGCATTTTCCATTATGAGTCCTTTGGAGTTGCCTTGGATCTTTGCCTTAGTAAGAAAACTCTATCAAAGTTAGTCATCACACAATGTGGCTGTTACTGTGTACAGTGTTCTTCAATGTTCTGTTCACTGTGCTCAGAATCAGTTTATTCAAATCTTTCCAGGTTTTTCTGAAGTCTGCCTACTCATTGTTTTTTATACCACAATAGTATTTCCTTACATTCATGTACCACAACTTGTTCAGCCAATCCCCAACTGATGGGCATCACCTCAATTTCCAAATCTGTGCCACCACAAAAAGAACCACTATAAATACTTTTGTACATATGGTTCCTTTTCCCATTTGTGTGGTCTATTTGGAATACAGACCTAGAAGTAGTACTATTGGGTCAAAGGGTATGCACAGTTTTATAGCCATTTGAGCATAGTTCCAAATTGCTCCCCAGAATGGTTGGATCAGTTCACAATTCCACCAACAATGCATTAGTGTTCTAATTTCCCCACATCTTTTCCAGCATTTATAATTTTCCTGTTTTGTCATGTTAGCCAATCTGATAGGTGTGATGGGGTACCTCAGAGTTGTTTTGATTTGCGTTTCTCTAGTCAATAGTGATTTAGAGCATTTTTTCATATGGCTATAGTTTTAATTTCTTCATCTGAAAACTACTTGTTCATGTCCTTTGACCATTTATCAATTGTAGTATGACTTGTATTCTTATAAATTTGACTCGGTTCTCTATATATTTTAGAAATGAGGCCTTTATCAGGGATATGGTTGTAGAGATTCTTTCACAGTTTTCTGCTTCCCTCCTTGTTGGGACTGGAAGCTCAAATCCGTGTGGACAGTCTCGGGCAGGTAAAAGTGGGACTTCTAAATCTTAGAGTCTTACGAGGCCCTCCATGAACAGCGGGGGTTCGAGAAGGTCAGACCGAGCTAGCTCGGCTAGCTCGGGTATTTCCGCCTCTCCCCCGGAGATACCTGATGGGTGGAGTCTCCCTGCCCTCGAGGTCGTCCCGGATTGGAGCACACCTAGTTACCTAACAGCATGGTATTGAGATGCAAACTGTGTGGCTGAAGATTAAGTAGGATTCAGGAAGCCTAAAAGCTCTCTTAGCACGTGTGGAGCCAAAGAGAAAAGTAGGGCTCCGCTTCTTTTCTTTCCTCTCTCCCCTCCCCCTCTCTCCCCCGCTTGTACTTCTACTTCCATTCCCTTAAGCTTAGCCTTCTTAGGAAATCTCCCCCTCTTCGTCCTAAGAAAGAAGAGCCCCTGCACTTGTAACCGAAACCCTGTAATAAAGCTCAACCCCTGTTTGACTCTGGAACGTCCTTTCTCTCATATGTGCATCCGGCGTGGCCAGCCGAAGACCTGGACAGGTAAGAAAGACTCGGGTAGCCCAATACAGGCCTCTAGGCTTGGCACCTCCTAATCTTGGTTACATTAATTTTGTTTGTGCAAAAGTTTTTCAACTTAATGCAATCAAAATTATCCATTTTGCATTTGATAATGTTCTCTATCTCTTGTTTGATCAAAAATTCTTCTCTTCTCCATATAACTGAGAGGTGAACTATTCTTTGCTCTCCCAGTTTACTTATAGCATCAGCCTTAATATCTAAATCATGTACCCATTTTGAGTTTATTTTGGTATATGGTATAAAATGGTGGTCTATGTCCAGTTTCTGTCATACTATTTTCCAATTTTCCCAGCAGTTTTTGTCAAATAGTGAGTTCTTATCCCAGAAGCTGGGGTCTTTGGATTTATCAAACAATAGTCATTGATTACTACTACTACTACTACAAATTAAACTATAGTTTGTATCTTGTATCTTATATACCTAACCTGTTCCACAATTCACCACTCTATTTCTTAGCTAATACCAAGAGATTTTGATGATTGCTGCTTTATAATACAGTATTGTATATGTGTATATATGTGTGTGTATACACACACACACATATACTGTGATTGATATGTGTAAATATATGTATATATACATATGGTGAGATATATATGGTGATATATGTATATATGGTAACGGTATATATATGGTGATATATATATATAGTGATATATCTACATATGTGTGTGTGCTAGTCTCTGTTATCAAAAACAGAAATGGGCTTGATCTGGTATTTTGGTTGTCTCATTATACAATGAAGGTTAATTTAGTTTTAAAAAGATCGAGTGCAGAAGAACCCATAAGGTGAGACACTTTATCCAGAGTTATGCAACTCTGTGAAGCTTAGCTATTTGTATGGTTTATCCTGTATGTATGTCTATGTTTCCTTATCTGTGCCTTCTTTACATAGACAAAAGAAAACACACACATATGTATATGTGTGTGTGTGTATATATTTGCATAGGCTCTCTGGATGTGAAACGGCCAATTGCATTTTTAACTTTAGATTTTTCAATCATCTTCTTTCCAAATAATATTTTCCTCATGTTTGGAGAACTAGTGAAGTTTACAAACCATTCTTTATGGAACTTAATAATAACCATAAGCTTTATATTTAAAAGACTTTTTGTCCATAGCTTATTTGATAACTGTATTAATGATGAATGTATAATTTAGGACAATATTTAGTCTGTCTTCTTATGTGACTACCAAGATTGTTAAAAATAAAAGAAAGTTCAATAATTCCTTTGTGCATTGAAGTGATTAAAATCTCAGTATAGCAGAGGATTTGAAGGCCCTTTGGCACGTCTATATTTTTCTCTTAGACCACAGTATCAAAATATAAGCAATCATAACTTACATAAGATGATTGTTCACATCAAATAACCATGGTTTACCAACTTCCTTTGAATTCCATTAGTGTCACAGCTAGCCTAATGGTCATAGAATTTCCCCTGAGCTTCAGGAAGGGAAAGTCATGATACTCTAGAAAGCAGAACACTCATCTGAGGTATGACTCCATCTTTGACCTACTGTGAAGTCCTAAATATCTTGGATAAAATTTCTATGTCATGGGATGCTTCTGTTTATTGTAAACAAGAGTACTTTCTATATATACACAGCAGTTTTCCAAGATGTTTCCACATAGAATTAGGTAAACATCTTTAGATATTATGTCACAATGTATCACAGTATCAAAATAAACCACTTGAATAATGTATACAAATTTTTATCTTACTATAGTAGAAAATATTACATGCAGGTAGTTTTTTGGAGGGTGGACAAAAGCAAGTATCATAGGTAGTACCCTTAGTCATATATAGGATGCCCAAGAACACAGACTTATATTGATCTGAAAGATTGAAATGCTCATACTATAAGACAATGATGTCAAACTCAGATAGAAATAGGGGCCACTAATCCATACATAAGGGTCCCCACAGGCTGCATACTGACATATTATTATCTGTGTTTCACTGTATTTTTACTTATTTTTAATATATTTACCAATTTCATTTTAATCTGGCTTGGGATCTCAGGAGCGTTGCAGGCTGCATGTAATATGAGGGGTGTGAGTTTAACACAATTGCTATAGGATATAGTGATGTGAGGGAGAGGTGTGGAAAACCCAAGGAAAAGAAATACAATATCCAATTACACTCTTTTCCAACTTACCTGACCCTATTTAGTGATGAAATCTCAGATACTGACAATCCTATGTTTGCTATAGTGGTTGTGATATCACCCAATGCTTGGGATGCTTTAGGATAATAGCAATTTCTGGTATAAGGAGAACTACTGCCTCCATCTACCAGTTCATATCTTTTGTGGGTGGCAGCCACTAATCTTATTCTATAAGTTTGGGGTCAATGTGAATTTATTCAGTTACAATATTGACTGAAATTCCCAGTCACTGGCAAAATTCCCTTCCCTGTCCTGCTATTTTGAACAAATAATAATCAATCAACAGTCATGTATTCAACACTTGATATTCATAATAGAATAAAATAAAAATATGTTAAAACAAATATGAAGTGGACTATATGCCCTTAGATTATCCTATATTTAAGCAATCTTTAGCTAGTCTATATGCAAATTTCAAATCCAGGATTTCCTAATACAGTTCTGTGAAGAGTTTCTCATTAATTTGTAAAGCTCATACAAGATTTTTTTTTATGAATACAGCTACCTAATTAATTCTCCTCAAAGACTCTCTGATTATTGCCAAGTGAAGTATAAAACAAGGGGACCTATGCTTTTCAAAAGTGTTTGTCATTGTAATGGAGGCTATCCTGTGCAAGGTTTAAAGGAAAAAGAGATTTCCTATAAGGTTTGATTTCCTCTAGAATCTAGAGGAATCCTTAATATTCTCCTAGCATTGCTATATGGCTAAAGATCATAGAATAATGTAATTTTCATAGAATTAACTTTTCAGCAGGTCCAGTTAGCAGTGTAGAGCATGATAGACACACGTTGAAATGAAATATATTTCCTAATATGACCAAGAAGTAATATAAGGAATATCAATGAGAAACTGATCAGAAAATGAGATAAATCATTCCTATGGCAAAAGTAAAGAATAGTGTATGCAATTCCAAAGTAAGTACTTGTGAGGGCAAGGAAAGTAGCATCTTTTGCTGTTTTTGTTTATACCAAGAAATATAATGGCTCTGAATAATATGATTAAGGAGAATCTTTCCCACCCATTGTTGGGCCTGGGAAGATTTATAGGAAAGTCCACACTTTTAATGAGGCACTGGTTCTCAAGGGATGTGATGCCCTCTGGCTCTAAAAAATGTATAAAGACTCTGAGGTGAGTAAATTTTGCTTCAGGGCTTAGGTTTGGAAGAAGATTTCTGTGCCAGATGAGACTCTGGGAAGCCGCTAAGCAGCACCCCCAGCTTTGAAAACTCAGATGTTGGTGATTCCCTTTCTGGTAACTATGATGAGACAGTTGGACCTATCTGTTGATTTGTGATATATATGTATTGATTATGGTCAGACAGAGGAAATCATGTGTGTTGATCTTTGATTTCTCTGTATTTTCTCTGAAGTTCAGGGTGCTGACTCCTCTGAACTAGGTCAATGATATATGTGCTTAATTAAAGGAATGATATATGTGCTTGATTAAAGTGATTGTTAACCCCTCAAAAGTTGCCTTTCCATTTATGAATGTAAATCTAAGAACCTTTGCTGGCAGGCCCCCTGTGTATGTTGGGGTACTTACTGTTACAGTACTCTACTAGTACATACAAAGTTGTTTTTTTTTTTAAGGGGAAATTTATAGGAAGGAAGGCCTCCAACATGTTTGGTGGATCCTCTGCCAAAGATTTATGGAAGAATATGTACAGGAGAATAGCACAGAATGGGAAAACATGGATGAATTGCAATCTGAATTGATACAAGAAATGTCTATATCAATAAAAACTTAGATCCATTTAAATAGTCAGCTATTACTCTCTATACATCATTCCCTATATTATTCTATGTGTAATTTTGGTTATCTTGGTTTTATAGTTTTTAAATTGTTTATTAATCTTCAATTTTGTTGTTCTTTTTTGAAAATAATATCTTGATTTTACTTACTGATTAGTTTCAGTTAAAAAAATAATGTGGTAAATACAGAATAGAAAAAGTGCAGGTAGATACTGATTCCTATTATAAAATTCTAAAGGTTTTAGTAGAACAGAAACTCTATAGGAATTAGTGTGACCTCAATCAAACTATCAACAAACATTTCTTAAACATTAACTATGTGCCAGGCATCATGCTAGGTTGTATTTTCCCCACCCCCATAAGTCTTCCAGGAAAAGGGAAGTCCCGGTTGGTGGGCCAGGAAACACTATCCTCTGATGAGGATTTGTATCTATGCAGGAAATGCCATCATGTTTCTGTAGCCCTGGTGTTCCTGGTGCCACTCTTGCTTTCTTTATTGTTAGATACATTACAAACTGCAAAATTTAGCATCACCCACCACAGGCATCTTAGTTTTTAGACTGGGACGTGGTCCTTCCTGATTCTCCCAGAGTTGGTCGCTCCTTTAGAGAACAGTTCATTTGTGTTTTTGCTATGATTCTGTTTTAGTTTTTTCCTTCCTCGTATATTGCTGCCTGTATCAGGCATCTTGATCAGACAAGTCTGATCTATAGATCAGACTTGACCAGTTAAGGTCCCAAAGCCATTTAAATGGTAGAAGGTTCTCTACAAGACTGTGAAGGGGCTTACTCCTAAGGGGTAGAGAGGAGTAGGAAGAAAATCATAACCTCTACCCCCATTCAAGTTAGGCTAGTTTTTCCTTAAAATATATTTCCTTAAAATAAAATTATTTAAAATTAAAAAGAAAGGAAAACCTCCATAATTAGAGAACATGAGGGTCCAGAGGCAGTAGGATCATGAACTACACTATACCACATGGGGAAAGTATACCAGTGAATTATATATTCAGTGTTTTCAAATTTACAGATTCTCAACGTATTTACCTAGAAGAAATAAAACAATTTAGAATTCTGTATCTTTGCTGAGTGAATGGGTTTCCTAATGGAATCCAGCAGTGCTTAGCTGTTCGCCAAGACACAAGACGCCACTTTCTAAAACTTTAAATTGCACTAATTAAGGTAAAATTTCAAGAGGTACACAGGTAGCTTGAGCTTAGAGTTATACTCTGAATTGAGGGTAACCAACAGGCCTCAAATCCATTGGTGAGTTTGGGGCATGTCCACCCTAAGCAAATGAAGACTTTTATTGGCACACTGCGTAGGTGAGAACAATTTGTTCCCACAGCCATGAAGGTAGCTGAAGCAGGTGTTGAGGAGCACTTAGAGCTTGGTTAGGCATTGAAGACACCAAGGTTATCCACTGCACCAGTCATCTTGATTTTTGCCTTGTCACTGTACTCTAAAACTCTGAAATAGAGAAAGAAGATGATGACTTAATGCAGCAATGCCTTACTTAAATTCAATTCACACTCAAGTCATATCATGAACCTGTGATGTCATTGGTCCTCTCTGAAAATGAAGGATGTACAACAATGACAATCTCTGAGTTTCAAGGCACTCAATCTTTGAAAGCATCATTTAGGAGACTAACAGTCATTTTAAAGTAGCTTTTAAAAAATTCCCAGATCAACACCAAATGTACTTGGATTAATACCATAAAAACCTAGTTTGCTTAGGAGTTATGAGGCATCTTAAAGAGCCACATTTTTCAGTGATAAAGCTTCATGGTAATAATGGTAACTAAAATCTCTGTAGCATTTTAAGGGTTGAGCAGCACATTATGTATATCCTCATAACAACCTTGTAAGAGGGGTACTATTATTATTATCCCCATTTTACAAAGGAGAAACCTGAGACAGATATTAAGTTACATCCGCAGAGTTACCTAGTTAGAAAGTAAACATCTAAGGCAGGATTGGATTTCAGTTCTTCCTGATGCTAAGGCCAGTATTCTGGACTCCATGGCACCTACCTATCCTACCATCAGAAGTTATGGTAATATTATACTACAGCATGAACAATGCCCTATTTATTTTTAAATTTTATCCTTAACAAACACCAAATGGTAGTCTTCATAAACACAGTACAATAAAAGAAAACTATACATGAAACTATGGACCTCTACTATATATTCTTCTCTTTCAAATATACCAACAATTCATCATGTAAATTTCAAAACCGTGCTACTTATCTATGATGCTTTACTTCCTTCCTGTTTTTGTTCAATATTTAAAAAAAGACACTTCAATGATTATTTTTATTTTTCTTTGTTTTTTATTTTAATTATTTTTCATTGATCCATTCAATTTCTATCATTCATTTATGTATTCCCTCTCTCGTATTTATTCATGTAGTCATTCATTTATCCATTTGCTTATTAATTTATTTATGCTCTCTTAACTTCTCTTTCCCAAAAAACAAAAATAAAAAAAAAACCCAAAGCAATTTACCTAACCTAGTTTAAATAAACAGTACTATTAAGATTTACACTAGCTAATATGACTCAATCTATAAGACTTCTTTCTAAAGGAGTTTGAAAATTAGCTCTTGGTGACACTCAAAGTTCAAGGTAGTCCTTGCTAGTTACTACTGTGATGCTGCTAGGTAGTATAGCCCACAGCAGAAAAGTTCTGTCTAGTAACTGGTAGCTGTACGGTGGAAAGAACACTGCTTCTGGAGTCAGAAGACCTGAATTCAATTCCTATCTATGGCATTTAAGTGTGTGTCACAAACCTCCTGGGCCCTTCATGAAGGGGTTGAACTAGTTCTCCTCTGAAGTCCTTTCCAGATCTTTATTTATGGCATCAGAGAGAACTGTTGAAAATAGTGGAATTTTGCTTTCTCTGAACAGCAAAAATACTAAAAATAAAATATATGTTTAAAAAAGAAAAATAATCTATTCTTAATACATATTCACAGTTTTATATGCAATCTGTTTTTTCTGTTCTATTTTGTATCCATGAAAATGTCATCTTCTTTGGTGTTAGTTAATTTCAGAATTAAAAAAAGAAAACTTATTATAGATAACTATTAAGTAGGAGGTATAAAATAAACTACAAATGAGGGAGTAATACTTCAGTTAATTGAAAGTCTGAACACAATTCTATACCTGTTATCTCACTAACATATTTCTTGTTTATGCCATTTGATATATTTGGGTTGCTTACCTACTCTTACCCTTCCCTTCTTACATGAAATATTTAGAAGGTCTTACTACTTTTTTATTATTAAAACTTGGAAATGAAGGAAATCATGAAACTGGTTAATTGTAAAAGTCTTTAACTAAATTGCAGGCAAGTGAGTTATGGTGGCGGTCCTTTATGCAGGTTGTGAATATCTGTGCAAAAATATCTACCAAAAATATTATAGTAATATTATACTATAACATAAATAATGCCCTACTTATTTTTAAATTTGGTCCTCAAACACCAAATGAAATGGATACCTCCATAAACACGGCACAACAAAAGAAAACTGCACGTGAAATTGTATTTCTCTACTATGTATAGCCTACTTTTCTTCCAAATATACAAGAAATTCATCATGTTACTGTCAAAGATGCACTACTTGTCTTTTATTATTTGTGGTCTTCCTGCTTTTCCTTTTGAATTTTTAATAAAAGATACTTAAATGACCCTTTCCCTGTTTCTTTGTTTTTTTAAATTTTTATTTATTCATTAATCTACTCATTCAGTTTCTGTCATTTATTCATTCTCTCACATTTGTCTATTCATTTGCTCATTCATTTATTTATTTTTTACTTATGCTTTCTCTGATTTCCTTTCCCCCCAAACAACACCAAGAAACAAATACTTCACCTAGCCTAGTTAAAACAAACAGTAACACTAGCATTTGCATTAATTTCTTTTTTCTATTTTGTTCAGATCTTTTCAAGGGTTTTCTTGGCAGTTTGGAGATGTTTGTCATTTCTTTCTTTTTTTGTTGTTGTATCAGTTAATACGACTCAATTATGAGTCTACTTTCTAGGGAGTTTGATAATTAACCTTTCACCTCTCACTTCTACTGATTAGATTTCTAGTTGTCTCTTTCTGGGTTCAAAAGTCATTCTGGGTTTTGAATAGCCTTTAGGATAACCAAAATTGCAGAAACTCTGTGTGTAATTGATTTGCCCTGCCTTAACTTGAGTTACAGAAAATCTCTTCCTTTGGATTAACTTAACCCTCTTTCAGGTTTGAACTATTCAGTTTTAAGCTTCAACTAAAGTTATGATTAATGGCTGTCTTTTTTTTTTTTAAGAGTGATTTCAAATAGCATAGAGGCATAGATAAACACTAAACAGAGTATAGCAGGCTGAGACATGACTTGTAATTGGGGGAGAGAGAAGCTGATCTTCCCTCAGCCTCCTCATACTGATCAGGGAGGGAACCAGGGAGAGACTGGTCAGAAAGGTAACCAAAGAATGACTTCCCCAGGCAGTGCTCCAGGGAAATAGGGGGAAGAAAAGTACTGTGTTCTCATTAACCCAGCTATTCTGGCCTATCATATTATGTCTCCACTTTGCTATTGCTCTTGATCTGTTCATCTATATTGACCCCTATCTTCCAGGGCAAGGGGTCTGGGTCCTATTACCTTTCTTCTCCAGTTTGGAGGGAAGAGCTGAGATCTAGGCATAGTCCTTCTTGTTTTTCCTTTTCCACCTCAGTTGTTTGGCTTCATCCCCAGAATGAAATTCTTTTCAAAGCTACTCTCTTGAGGCATGGCCATGGAGTATAGTAGTCTCATATTCTATTGTTGGTGACAACCCCTCTCTAGGGGAGGGGTTACAGGATAAACAGGATATTTGAGTTCACCCTCAGGGATGGCAGGAGTCAGGCTTAAAACCATGGAAGGCTCACAAGTGGAAGAGAGTATGGGTAGTGCCTTCATTGTTTGTGGTAGAGTCCCCTGACATGTTACCACCCTGCCAGTGAACTTGGACAGATGAAGCAAAACTCTAGGTGAATGTACTTGTATTTCTGTTATAGTATTTAAGGGAGCAGATGATGAAAAGAAGACTATAAAGGCATATGTTCATCATGTTGTTCTGGTTTAGTCATTGCCTATTCTTCATGACCCCAGTCAGGATTTTCTTGGCAAAGATACTGGAGTGGTTTGCCATTTCCTTCTCTAGTTCATTTTACAGAAGAGGAGACTGAGGCAAACAGGATGAAGTGACTTACCTAGGGTCACACAGCTAGTAAATGTCTGAGGTCAGATATGAACTCAAGAAGATGAGTCTTCCTGACTCTAGGCCTGGCACTCTACTCTACCACTTAGCTAACGATATATGACTATATATAATATATATATGTATATAAATGTGTCACATATATCTATATAGTCTTGCTTATATATATACATATATATGCATATATATACATGTGTGTGTATATGTATATGTATATATATATATATATATATATACATATATATATATGTATATATATATATATCTCCATCATATCTTGGATCAAAATGGCCAACACTTCATATTGAAAAAGTGAGTGTTGAGAACTAGTAGAATAGTTACAGAGGAAAAAACAGATGAGGTTGGAAGGTTGAGTGTAGCTGCTAACAAGCCTTGTGTTTGGTCTGAGATAAATGGGAGTACAAGATTTAGAATCAGAGGACTCCCTTTTGCTCCTTTTGCAGCACCTCAGCTCTCTGGGTACCTGCAGATCAGTGGTATTGGTTATAATGCTCTCTTGGGCTCCTTTCAGATGTAAATCTGATGATTCTTTGTGTTGTATTTGTATTTGTGGCATATGGACAAACTTATGAGAGTCTGTTTCAGTTTACTCTTGGGTTGTATTGATCCATTGCTCCCATACATGGTTCATCAAAATTAATAATGAGAGCTATTATCAAGTCCATAGCTACCTATCCAAATTATCCAGATACACTTACTCCCGATTTGTCATTCTCAGAACAAGGTGACCATTGGTGGATATAAACAATTTGTTCTTTACATGACTCATACTGGTATTCAACTCATTAATAAAGAAGATGTCACATGAAAGAATAGATTGTTCTTCTTTTCTTGTCTTCAGAGGGCAGGACAGGGTGAAATGGGTAGAAATTGTAAAGAGCTTGTAAAGAAATTGTAAAAAAATTTCAGTTTAATGTAAAAAAATCTTAAAAATGTACCTAGTAGTTCAAAGCTCATTTGCATAAGACTTTTTATTGGTGAAATTGATTATTCATTGTTCTGTGCCTGAGTGAGGGGTAAAGTTGGCAGGAACTGAGGGAATTGTGGGAATTGAGGGAATGACAGTAACTTCATCCTATGACTCAATTCTGGAGGTAGCTCATTTTAATTTAATTAGAGGTCTATTCCAATTTCTGACTAATGAGAAAATTATTCAATTATTGGAATTATGAGAAAACTTTATTGCATTATTTGAAGTTTGCCCTGCATGGCTTGGAAACTGGACCACCTCTACTTGTTGCTTAGAGACCCTTAACCTAGGACCTAGATTATGCCAACTAGAAACCCAGTCAGATTTGAACACTGATGCAAGTGGTTTTTTCACAATTATTCCTCTCAAGCAACCCACGTGTTTTATCTGAAAACTGTCCTCATACTGCTCAACCAGTTATTGTTTCCATGTCCCTTTGATTGAATACAGACACCTGGGGGCAGTGGGACACCTCATTTTCTGATTTCAGGGAATTGTATCTATTTGTTCTCCCCCCAGCTCTTGAAACTCACTCACTCCCCTCCCAACTTAGAAAGCCCCTAATCTTTCCTCCAATTAGAAATCACATCATCTAATTATGCATACTGTTCTCTATCCTACTTATTGTTATCTGTTACAGTGTAGGATGTGTTCAAAGAAGACCAGTACCTCTGGTGTGAGGGCTTGCTTTCCATCTTTGGTGTCCACCCGATTTACCCAATTCTTACTGTAGCTCTAAGCAGCTATAGTATGTGCAGCAGTCATACTCTGATAGACCATTTCAGAAGATGGACTAAATCATTTTGAGGGTAACCAAGTATGATGTTAATGTAAGGTTAATGGTGAGCAGGGGGGGAAGAGTTAAAAATCTTCCCCTCTCATTAATAGGCCTCAGTATCTTTTATTAATTTCTATTGAGCCACTGGATCACAGGGTTGTGCCCTCTAGCTTTGAAAAGTGTATAAAAACTCTGAGGTGAGGTTTAACTTTGGAGCTTATTCATTGCAAGTGTTAGTTTGGCCAGACAAGACTCTGGGTGGCCATTAAGAAGCCCCCCAGCTTTGAAAACCCAGATGTTGGTGCTTCTCTCTCTGGTAACTATGTATGTATGTATTGGTCTGACAGTTGGATTTGTCTGTTGATCTGTGACGTATGTACTGCTTATAGTCAGATAGTTGGAAGCCCTGTCTGTTGGTCTTTATTTCTCTGCTTGTATTATCTCTGTTAGTATATGTGTTTGATTAAAGTGATTGTTGATTCCTCAAAAGTTGCTTTGCTTTTACAAAAGTAGATATAAAGAACTGTGTCCTTGCTATTACACCAAGGAGTCTCAAATGTTTCAGTGAGTAGGGGGAGTGTCTACCCAAAGAATGTAAAACTTCCCCCAGTGCGATGGGTAGATGAGAACAACTTGTTCCAATCACTATAAGGGGCACTATAAGCAGGAACTGTGGAACACTTAGAACTTGGCCAGATATTGAAGACACCAAGGTCATCCACTGCATCTCTTGCCATAGCCAGTCATCTTGACTTTTCTCATGCCACTGGACTTTGATGACTCTGCCTCTGATTTGTGCAACCTAAATCCAATTTATGCATGAATCAAAAAAGCTTTAACCATGCCATTTTACCATTTTTACCTACCTCAAAGCTCTGTGGGACTTTGGTATAATTTTGCAATCAAAACAAATCTAGTTAACAAGTTAGTATGTGTACCAAAAGAAGTAAACAACAGGTGCATGACAATACGATTGCCACTTGCAGGAAAACTACACTACCATCATCATGAAATGAGTATCCCACCATGGCAAACTCTGATGAGGTAAAAAAAATATGAATACCCGGAGACCCTCATCATCAACATGACAAAGAAGGATAAGCTTATAATTCTGAGGGACTTCAATGCAAGAATAGGCACAAAGTACCAGACATGGCAGGGAGTCCTTGGGAGGAATGCAGGCAGAAACAGCAATGGCAATGGGTACTTACTTCTGAACACTTGTGCATCTCATGATGTTCTTATCACTGACATTATCTTCCACTTACTTAAACACAATAAAACTTCATGGATGTGCCCTTGCAACAAACACTGGCATTTAATAGACAGTGTCATTGTAAGGAGAAGAGATAGACAACATGTGAGAATGACTAAGGTAATTGTGTCACAAAATGCTGGACTGATCATACATTTATCCTCTCCAAGCCCAATATTCACATTCAACAAAAGCAGTGGCCTGAAGCAAATCACTAACAGTAGACTCAATGTCAACAGATCAGAGCATTTTTCTAAGCGGAAAAAGTTCATTGTTAACTTGGAAGGTGAGCTGTTTCATAGTTGGCAACAGTGAAACAGAAAAGGAGTTGGCAACCTTTAGAGATTTGGTGTACAGCACTGTATTTACTCATCTGGCCCTGAACACTTGCAAACATCAAGATTGGTTTGATGAAAATAATAGGGAAATTCAGAAGCAGCTAAATCAAAACCAAGAACTCCACAAAATTTACCAGCAGGATAGTTCATTCATCTCTAAGAAGGTAGCAGCACTTAACTCCATCAAAAGCAAAATCCTAGTGAATTTTAGAGAAATGCACAATTCTTGGTTTAGTAAGAAGTCAGATGAAATTTTGTTTTATGCTTATAGTAATAATCCAAAGTGCTTTTATGATGCCCTGAATGTCATTTATGGGCCAAAGACCTATGGTGCACCTCAACTACTCAGTACTGATGGAACCTCATTGATTAGTGATAAGGACATGATCCTGGAGAGATGGACTGAGCATTTGCATTGTGTTCTCAACAGATTATGATGAATCAATGCTGACGCCAATCACTGTATACTTCAGTTTGAAGTCAATCCTTCTCTCATCAAACTTCCAATCAAATAAAAGATTTTGAATGCCATTAGGCTCCTCTCCAGTGGCAAAGTGAATGGTACTGGTTCTACTACAGCTGAGCTTTATAAGGTGGGAGGGTCCATCACTCATTTAAAAGCTGACTCAAATTTTCTGGGTCATACGACAAGAGAAAGTAAGAAGGCGAGAATCCCAAGAGTTCAAGGATGCCTCATTTTCCATCTCTATAAAGGTAAAGGAAATAGGTTGTCCTGCGACAATCACAGAAGTCTCCTTCTTAGTCACTGATGGCAAGATTATTGCCAAAGTCCTCCTAAATAGGCTGATCCTTCACCTGGAAGATAGTCATTTACCTGAGATTCAGTGTAGCTTCAGAAAGGTCCAAGGAACTATTGATATGATATTTGCTTCCTGACAATTCCAAGAGAAATGCTAAGGAGAAGAACAGACATACGTGTGTAATGTTCATCAGTTTGACCAAGGCCTTTGATACTGTCAGTCATGAGGGCCTGTGGAAAATTATGTCAAAATTTGGTTGCCCAGAGATGTTCATCAATATTGTACAATGGTTCCATGTTGGCATGTTTGTATGGGTTCTAGATTATGGACACTGCTCTTGCACTTTCCCAGTCACTAATGAAGTGAAGCAAGGCTATAGGTTTGCTCCCATGCTTTTTAGTTTGATGTTTTCAGCCATGTTCACCTTCAACGAGGATGAACACATCAAGGTCAACTACCTCACTGATGGTTAATTATTTAACTTGAAAATATGACCAGTCAGTTCTAAAGCAGAGGGAGTGTTGGTACATGATTTTGCACTCATATGATTGTGCACTCAATGTAGCCTCTGAGGCTGAGAGGGAACAGAGTATGGATTGATCCTTTGCTGCTTTTTCTAATTTTGACCTAATAACACTAAGAAAACAGAGGTTCTACACAAGTCAGCATCATACCAAGCATCCATGGAACTTTCAGTTACATCAAATGGAGAAATTTTGAATGTTGTGGATAAGTTCATTTACCTTGAGAGTATACACATTGATGATGAGGTTGATGCACACATTGCCATAGCTAGCTCAGTGTTTGGGAGGGAGACTCTGAAGGAAAGTGTGGGAGAGAAGAGGTACTAAATTGCCTACCAAATTGAAGGTCTACAGAGCCATTGTGCCAACTTCATTGTTGTATGGCTGTGAAACCTGGACATTATACAAAGTGCCATGCCAGGAAACTGAATCACTCCGATCTGAATTATCTTAGAAAGATTCTAAAGATCACCTGGCAAGATAAAGTACCAGACATGGAGGTCCTTTCTTGAGCTAAACTTCCAAGTATTCAAACTCTACTGCAGAGAGCACAACTCTGATGAGCTGGTCACATTGTTTGAATGTCAAATGCCTGTTTACCCTAAACTCTTTTACAGAGAACTCACATGAAGGTCAGAGTAAGTGATACAAGGACATTCTCAAGGTCTCTCAGAAGAGCTTTGTAATGGCTTGCATGATTTGGGAGAACATGGCAAAGGACCACTTAGCATGGCCTGCTCACATTAAACAAACCTCTGTGTTCTACGAGTGAAGCAGAATTGCATTAGCTCAAAAGAAATGGGAGATGCACAAATTTGGAGACATCTCTACTCCAAATATTCATGTGGATTATTTGTGCCTGACCTGTGATAGATCTTTCTAAGCTCGTATTGATCTGATCAGCCACACTCAGACACACTGTACCTTGATTCCAACATACTCATGGTCATTTTGGCCCTCTCTGAGAACTAAGGACAACAACCAACCAATTATCTTTTAATGCATAAAAATCTCTCTCTTCCCTGTATTAGGGGTCCAGTGCCAAAGTTTAGGAGGCCTGCTTCTGATTTTGTATGCAAATGGCATCCATTGATTAAAAGACTGATATGCCCAGGCACTTGAAACTTTGCTTCCTCAGTTATTCATCTTTCACCCTCAACAGTTTTGACAAGCCAAGAAAAGTAGAATCAGGATTGAGACCCTACCCCCACCCCCAAGTTCACAGATTTCAAAAAGAAATTCTCTTGAGTAGTCTGGTTAATTTTTCACTGAGGGACTTTTTCATGAAAGACTGTCCCTACCCCCAGGGGCAGAATCACCTCAATTTCAGATTTTTCCAAACTAAGGTAAGGTTTACCCTGACATAGCTGGAAATAGTTTAGGCCCACCCTGAAGGCTGGAGAAGGGTTACTCAATTTATGGAAACCTTGAGGTTAGTTTTATCCCCACCTTGAAGGGGAAAGATTATTCCCTTTAAGGCAATGATGAGTTTGGGTAATAGTAAAATACTGATAGACTCTCCCTTGAATAAGTTTTCCTTTGGCATGAGACCAGAGGAAAAGCATGCTGTTAAATTGATACCCCCTTAGGGAAATTTTTATTGGTCTAGAACTTCCCATACAGAAGTGGAGGGGGTAACTAAAAGACAGAGCTCTCAAGTTATGCTAAAACAGATAAATCCAAATGGGTCCCAAAATTGGCCTGAAGAAAGGACCTTTAGTTACAACAAATTAAAGACTTTAACTTTCAGTAGGAGTTTTTATTGTATTGTTTTGTCTATGTTTTTGTTTCTTTGTCAAATGCTTAGAAAAATCTTTGTCTTATGTCATATTTATTGTTGTTTGTAGATTCTACTACGCTGCAAAATTTCTAAGGGGAAAATAGTCAGAGAGACTGCTGAGAAGCTACAGCCAAATAGTTTAGTATGCTGAGGAAGATTAACGAAGTTTTATACTTGAAGCAGTTCTTCTAGCTTTCTGCAATCTAAAGCTAAACATTCTGTCCCAGGAAGCGGGACTAACTCACACTTTAGGCTTTCAGCAGGAGATTAGGTTAAAAAGAAAGAAAATAAAACAAACAAACAAACAAAAACTCTTGCTACTTTTTGTCATTTCAATCATAGTCTCATTGGTATTACAGAAATAAAGTTAGATAAATGAATCAGAGAGTCCAAATTATGCTGACCACTAAAAATATTTTAATGGATTTAGAATTTTGAAGATTAAGGAGTTTGTATATTAATCACTAGAAAGTTTGGAGATTAATTGTTTTAAAATTGCTGGAGAGAATTCCTGGGACTTTGAGTAATTCCAAGAACTTCCTTTTTGTCCTATCTAATAAGGCTTTTAGCAGAAGCTTAACATATGCTGAAATATCTTAGTGAATTTTGGGGTACCACTCTGCAGAATTTGTTTTAAGGAATAATAAAAATTAAATTTTGTGAAAGTTTTAGGGGTAACACTAAAATGATTTTTCTCTTTGAAGCTTTATATAGTTATTGTTTCATTATAACGAAGACAGGCAGCTAGTTGGAAAGTAGTCCCAAAGTGAAGAAAAAAAATAGATCTGCAGTTTTCATTTCTCTGAAACTAAAATAGCTGCCTCTTGTTAGATTTTTCTTGACTACTATAATAGAAAAGCTTTCTAAGTCATAGAGTTACTTAAAAATAAGCAAAATTTAATTAAATAATGGAGTGAGTAATTTAAATGAAAGAGGAATCTGTAAGAATGTGACTAGGAACTAGAAATGTCTTTTGAGAAGACTGAAGTAGAAGTCTCTAAGCATTATATAAAAGAATTAATTGTTAAGGTAAGCTAGAAATAAGGTCATCAAAGAAAATTAGAAAGAAACCATTCATTTGTAAGCTTTTAGAAATTCCCAAAGGTAATAGGATTGCAATTAATTGTGTAAAATTGTGTGCAAAATTATACTAGAGAAATTCTATGGAATAAAGATTAGTTATTTAGATAGTTTAGAATATGGTTACAAAATATAGTCCTCTGTCCCTGAAAACCATTGCTGGGTGTATTCTCCAGTCTTTAAATCTCCTGAGCCCCAAAGCAAGGGGATAAGAATACAAGGCTGCCACATGACATTGCTGCCTCTCTTTCACCTGTGGTTAAAGCTGAAAAGCCTTAGGGAAAGAGAGGGTGTGGCTAGGTTATGAACATGAAAGGAAGTTATTTGGCTCTTTGGGTGATTTAAAAAAAATAAAATAAAAGTTTTTGGAAAGATGAAAGTACTACTACAAACCTTGAGATTTTGATTTTGTAATTGTAAATCCAAACTTGATTTGATTGCAATTTTTCCTGTAACTAAATTATGATGTTGCAAAATGTATTCTCCTTTAATTTTGGCATCAAATGCAAAAAAATATGCTGAATTACAATTTTAATCTGTATTTATGGATGAATGATAATATAGGGATGATATCCTCCTAAGAAGGGGAATTAAACAACGTAATAGATAAAGAAGTGATGTTAAAGTTTTCTAATTAAATGAAGTAACAAATTTTGATAAAACAACAAAATTAGAGTGTTTTTTCTAGGATATATACATATGGGTATGATTGGATTCCAAGTATTTCTAATGGGTAATTCAGAGTTTTATTATGTTTTAGAAATATTTTCAAAATTGGATTATGGGTTTTACACATAAAATTGCATTGATAATTGTAAAGTAATGAAATTATTTCATCATTTTAAAGTATCTGTCTGATAATTTTAAAAGACAGAATAGTTCATTTTATGTCAGACCCTCATGAATTTGTTTTAGGTGCTTATATGAGGTACAGGTTTTAGGTAAAGATAAAAACAGCATATAGTATGTAAAAACTGAAATTCTCTCAAGTTTCAGATGAATTATGGGTTCATAATCTGATGTTTTTCTTATAACACTGTTGTATATCTCACTGCAAGTGAGAATGTGATAAGACCTTAGCCTGAAAGGGCCAGGGTCTCACATTGCATCCTGAGCCATCTCCAGCCATCCTAATGAATATCACACCACTGGACCCAGATGGCTCAGGAGAAGAAAGTGAGGTTGGTGACCTTGCACAGTCCTCCCTCACTCAAATCAAAGTCAACTGCAAGTCATGTCATCATCTTTATGTCATGGTGCTCTTTGAGAACAAAGGACAAAACACAACAACAACAACCCGTTGATAGGATCAAAACCATAAGATTTGAGCTGCTTTTCACCATATTAACTGGTTTTTGGAAAACCAAATTTAAGAGGTTGTACTAAATTGTATTGCTTTGTTATGGGCGGATATTAGCAGAATTATCTAGGAATCTCTATAAGTGATTTTGAACCAGAGAAACGGAGATTCCTTCAGAGCTTCCCAGAGAATTAGACCCATTTCAGAATATTCAGAAGGAGAGTCATTTTTTTACAGGTATTTTGTAGGCTGTGGGGGAAAAGGTGGAGTATATGCATCTTTCCACCCTGCCATCTTGGCTCCACCCCCCAGATGAATGCATTTCAAGAGTTTGAAACTCAAGACAAAATGTGTTAGTTAAAGAGTGGGTTCCCAGGATAGGAGACTTGATGTTATTTAATATTGATGATCATCATTGCATTGCTTTGGCCTTTTGTTTCATGGTGTTTATGTTTGCTGAATTTTCTTGGTTACTTTGGTGATGTATAAATCTCTCTCAAAATTATTCCACTGTGAGCCCTCTAAGTAGTTTGATCTGTAGCCTGCCTTACGTAATTCTATTTAAAAATACATGAATAACCTTATAGATTTGGCTTATAGATAAATGATCCAGGAGACCAGAAGACTGCCTCCCCCTCCCCCCACCTCCCATGAATCAAAAGGAGCAATTGAGGGAACTGTGGGAATTGAGGAACCACACTGACTCAACTTTTGACTCAATTTTGAAACTAGCTCAGTTCTATTTTCATTCAATTGTGGGGTCTAGTCCAATTTCTGACTAGAGCAAAAACTTTATTCATTTATGGGAATTGTCAGAAGACTTTAGTGTATTGTTTGAACCTTTCCCTGCATGACTTGGAAGCTGGACCACCACTACCTGTTGCTTAGAGGTCCTTAACCTACGACCTAGGTTATGCTGATCAGAAGCCCAGTTGGATCTGAAGATTGATGCAAGGAGTTTTCTCACATTATACATCTCAAGCAACCCACATGTTTTATCTGAAAACTGTCATATGATGTTGTAAAATGTATTCTCCTATTAATTTTGGCATCAAATGCAAAAAAAGATGCTGAATTACAATTTTAATCTGTATTTATGGATGAATGATAATATAGGGATGATATCCTCCTAAGAAGGGGAATCAGACATACTGATCAAATAGTTATTATTTCTATTTTCCTTTGGTTGAATACAGACACTTGAGGGGAGTGGGACACCTCTTTTTTTGTTATTTCAGGGAATTGTACTTGTTTACTCCCTTTCCCCAACTCTTGAAATGCATTCACCTGGGGGGTGAAGCCAAGATGGCAGAGTGGAAAGATGCATATACTCTGGCATTTCCCCCACAGCCCACAAAATACCTATAAAAAAATGACTCTCAACAAATTCAAGAGCAGCAGAAGCCACAGAACAACAGAGTGAAAGAGATTTTCAGCTAAAGGTAACCTGGAAGGCCGACAGGAAAGGTCTATCCCACAGAACACTGAGGAAAGCAGAGTCCAGCCCTGGCTCTGTGGCACGGGGAGGAACAGGACTGGAGCAGGTCTCCAGGGCAGATCCCCAGCAGGGGGGGGTCTCAGATCCCTAGCAGGGAGGGTCTCAGATCCCTCAACCCACAAGTGAAAAAGAAAGCTTCAAAGGTCAGTGTGGGAGGGCTTTCCCAGTTGGGCAAGAGGGGAGTGGGGTCCTCCCAGCACTGGCCCCAGGTGGTGGCAGAGGCTGTGGCAGCACCAGTAGTGGGCGCCAGGCAGCTACAGTGGCCGTGGAAGCAGCCTGGGTCCATTGTCTGGTTGGCTCAGCCTAAAGCCTCTGGGGGAATTGAGTGGGGGATCTGAACCTCAATCCTGACCATGGTCCTGGGTGGAGGAGAAGCACTAGAACTCTCCTCTTGACAAAGGATTCAGAAGTCAAGTAACTGGCTGGGAAAATACCAAAAAATGGGAAAAAAATAAGACCAGAGAAAGTTATGTTCTTGATGAATAGGCATCTCCTTTCATCCTTTCAGATGAGGAAGAACAATGCATACTGTCAGAGGAAGTCAAGGCTTCTGCCTCCAGTACCTCCAAAATGAATATGAAATGGGCTTATGCCATAGAAGAGCTTGAAAAGCAAGTCAACAGCTTGCTAAAGGAGAACCAAAAAAATGCTGAGGAAAATAACACTTTTAAAAATAGGCTAACTCAATTGGAAAAAGAGGTCCAAAAAGCCAATGAGGAGAAGGTTTTAAAAAGTGAATTAGTCAAATGGAAAAGGAAGTTCAAAAGCTCACTGAACAAAATAGTTCTTTAAAAATGAGAGTGAAGTTCAGGGAAACTAATGACTATCCAATAAACCAAGAAGTTACAAAACCAAACCAAAAGATTGAAAAAATAGAAAATAATGTGAAACGTCTCATTGAAAAAACAACTGACCTGGAAAATAGATCCAGGAGAGACAATTTAAAAATTATGGGACTACCAAAGCCATGATCAAAAAAAGAGCCTAGACATTATCTTTCATGAAATTATCCAGGAAAACTGCCCTGATATTCTAGAACCAGAGGGCAAAATAAATGTTGAAAGAATTCACTGATCAGTGAAAGAGACCCCAAAAAAGAAACTCCCAGGATTATTGTGGCCAAATTTCAGAGTTCCCAGGTCAAGGAGAAAATATTGCAAGCAGCTAGAAAGAAAAAATTTGAGTATTGTGGAAATGCAATCAGGATAACACAGTATCTGGCAGCTTCTACATTAATGGATCAAAGGGCTTGGAATAGAATATTCCAGAAATCAAAGGAACTGGGATTAAAACCAAGAATCACCTACCCAGCAAAACTGAGTATAACACTTCAAGGGAAAAAATGGTCGATTTTCAAGTGTTCATGAAGGAAAGACCAGAACGGAATAGAAAATTTGACTTTCAAACACAAGAATCAAGAGAAGCATGAAAAGGTAAACAGGAAAGAGAAATCATAAAGGACTTTCTAAAGCTGGACTGTTTACATTCCTGCATGGAAAGATAATATTTATAACTCTTGAGACTTTTCTGAATATTTGGGTAGATGGAAGGATTATACACACACACACACACACACACACACACACACACACACACACACACATATATATACACATACAGAGAGAACAGGTTGAGTTGAATCAGAAGAGATGATATCCGTAAAAAAATTAAATTAAATTAAGGGGTGATAGAGGAAAATATTAGTAGGAGAAAGGGAGAATGGGAATGGGGCAGACTACCACTCATAAAAGAGATAAGAAAAATCTTTTTCAATGGAGGAGAAAAGGGAGGAGACAAGAGGGGAAAAGTGAAGAAATGCATTCATCCCCTTCCCACCTCAGAAAGTTCACAATCTTTCCTCCAATTAGAAATCAGATCCACTAATTATACATCCTGTTGTATCCTGTTTATTAGTATTTTTAGTATGTAAAAATCTGTCCATCCCCCTTCAAAACCCTGCCCTGAATTCTGGGTCCAGTGCCAAAAATGAGGAGGCTTGGTCCCAATTTGTTATGCAATTGGAATGCATTGCTTAGTAGATTGATATGATTGGAAGCTCAAATCTTTGTTTCATCAGTTATTTATTTCATCTTTTACTCATCACAGAAGTTGGAAGAGAAATCTTGGGTTTCTCACTATATCTGGAGTAACTTTCCCCCAAATACTAAGTACAGAAAGACCACACATCGAGAATAGATAAGAAATACATTTATCTGAGCTGATAACAAACAGAAATCAGGGAAGTTATACAAACGAGAATACTATATGCTATTGAAAACACAGAGTGAATGAATTCTTCCTTTAGGAATAGTATATCTCAGGTCAACCTGGAGAGAGTGTTCCAAATCTCACCTGGGGAAATTCTGCAAAAACTTTGGTGTGGTAAAGTAGAAATAGGGGTGTGATTGAAGTACTGGTTCCTCTATATGTCAGTGACTTCCCAGAGTCTTTTCTCACTTTCAAGAATCTCTTCATGAAGAGAATACTGTTTTCCCTTTTGAAGCTGGAAGACAGAGACCAAAATATCTCTTCCAAGCACTTATCAACTCAGGCACTGAGCACTGAGTAATCAATCTTCACCCATGGGGAGAATCTTATGCAAATGGACTTTGAGCCCTTGATTATAAGAATAGAGCTATGTAAAAATAATATTTTTTAAATTTTAAAAAAGGACTAGACTTCCTTGGAATTTTGTGTATTTTCCCTGACTGGAAGCCTTCAAACAAAAGCTTGAAGTGCAGACTACTTGTTTAGGATGTTAAAAACACAATTTTCAGTCAGATATAGGTTGAACTACATTGCACTAGATCTGAGGTCCTTCCAACTTTGAGAATCTGAGATTCTACAAGCTGTCTGTAGTACTCTGGGGTTTGTGTCTGTATTTAATCCAAAGATTATATATTTATTATATTCTGGAAATAATCATATACCCCTCTGCTACTCTGTGTTTTTGATCTTTTGCTCATTTTTATGCAAATGAAATTGTTTACTGATGGTTCTAGATCTACTTAAGATGTAAGGAATCTGGTGTCCTTCCTAACTCTCCCCATCTTCTCCCCTAGCTTGTCATCACAGAGAAAGCTAGCATGGTATAATGGAAGGAACAGTGTGTTTTGATTGAGGAGAACTAGACCTACTACTTACTAGTTTTTTTCACCGTGGACAAGTCCCTTCACCTGTCAGCCTTAGTTCCCTATTTTTTTTAAAACAAGGATAGTAATACTTGTACTGTGTAGCTCTCAGGATTATTCTGAGGGAAGCATTTTTATAAATCTTACAGCTATATAGATGACTAAGCTATTGCTAATTTTCTTTTAAATATCATAATACATTGCAGACATAAAAAACCAAACTGAAATCATTTCAATGAATTGCATGCTCAGCAGTAGATGTGTTTTCTTCACCAATTCTTAGAACTAGTTATTTACAATCATGGAAGATAAGCAGTAAAATAATTGACTTTGTTTTTTCAATGCTTAGGAATTGTCAACAAAGAAATGATTAAATATATATATATATCCAGTAGCAGAAAAAAAATCATGTATGAAATCATAAACTATATCGTTTAAATATTTTAAAAATATGCCTATTAATTTCAATAGGATTTATCCTACCCTGGTTGACAAACATCTTATAAGATTGTTTTATACTATGTATTTTTAATTATTTCTTGATATGATTGTTGTTTTTAAATTGTCAGGGTGCATATTATTGTTCTAATTCTGCTTTTGTCACTTTGTCATTTCATCATATTTCTTTGCATTCCTATCTTTCTTTGAATTCCCATGTTTTTTTGCATACTTCTTCTGGTCATTTTCTTTGGCACAATAATATACTGGTTTGTGCTAATACCATTATTTCAGTCATTTTGCAGTTTTTAAAATATGAATTATTTCCAATTTTTTGCTATTATGACTAAAATTGTTAAAAAAAATTCCATTACTTACTGAAACACAATTTCATACCTTCATTTACTCTTTGACTTGAGCATTATAATTCTAGCATCATTTAGAGCCGTAACTAGGGTATGGCAATGCGACTGCTCCAGTCTGGAAATTTTTAAGGTTGCTGAGCATACTATCTAAAAAATGCATTCTTTTTACCCTCCTCAATCTCACTTTTTACTCCTCTGCTCCTGTGGTGACAGAATCAGCATACATTTTGATTGCCTCATCCCTGGGGCACATCCTCTCCTACTTCCTCATCCTTGTGATGGCCCTAGGGTAGCAAATAGGGGCAGCAACCTAAATGCAGGGCTGCTTACTCACCCTTTAGCTGTTTAGAAATCCTATGGTTGTCATGGTTCACTTCCATTAGCAATCACACTCAGAAGCCTTACTCGCCTCCCAGTATTATTTGTTCTATGTGTAGAAATTGCTAGTTATGATTGACATTAGCCAAAAAGTCTCCCAGATTATTCCAGTGTAATGGAGAACTAGTCAATGAGCTCTTTACTTATTATCATGCAGAATACTTCATTGACTAAATTCTCATGTGGACTTTGGAAAATGTGTAGATCGGGCAGGGGGAGGGATAAAAAGAGTGGGGAGGGTGGAATGAGGAACCTGCATATTCAAGGTCACATGTGGCCTTCATTGTCCTTCAGTTTGACCTTTTCACTGAGTCCAAGTTTTACTCAACAAATCCCTTTATTAATGGAATATGTTCCTTGAAGTTTGGTTTCAGTCAGAGCCACACTTGAGGATCTAGAGGGTCACAGATTCTCTGTCCCTGATACAGATATTCTGTAGCTGATTCTGATCTACTGTGTGGTGAGAAGTCTTGACAGACTGCATCGCCAGAACTAGGGTGTATTTAAGGGAGTAGTCACACAGTGCCAGGTTTAGTTTATCTGATTTAGCTTGCTATTCAGGTGGAGGAATCAACAACATCAGAAGAGAAGCCTTGGGTCATCCCTATATGAGAACAACATGTGATCCATTAAGAAATACTTCTTTTCTTTGCCTCTTTTTTCTTTCTGATTTTAGGTCAGGATATTGGAGATGTTTATAACCTTATGAACTTCAAAAAAGACAGGAAAGTGAGACACCAGAACCTGGAAGCTAGAACCCATTGCAGGGTTTTCTGGAAGCCAGATGTTGAAATGCAAAGTCCAGAACAACTTGTTTGACCTTAGCCATCAGTAACAGAGATGTGGACTCGTTTACCCATTGACCATGCCACATTTGAACATGAACTTGGTGGGGTCAATGCTATAAAGAAGATGCATTAAGACTGAGCCCATTTCCCTCAGCAATGGAAGAGATAGGGAAAAGTTTTCCTTTAGGTGTTGGAGGGGGGAAATGTCTGTACTTCTTTTTATATCTTTTAAGTATATGCCCCCTTGTAAAAGGAAGTCAATATTAATTGGCTAAATAGAAAAAGGAAGTTAAATATTGCATTAACAGTGAAGAGACCTTAGCAGAACGGGTGCTTGAGCCAAAAGCATTTGAGAAAGAGCCCTAGAACCTTGAGGAAGAGAAGCATCAGTCTCACTCTGGGAAAGTAAGGTCAGATTAAGTTTGCCCTCCAGGAACCCTGAAGTTTCCCACCTATTTTTCTTCTTTTTTAAGAACATATATAATAAGTCAATCATTTTACTATTCTTTTATTTATATGACTTGAGTAGCATAAAAATAACTGCAAAATAGCTGTTCAGAAATTTCAAATTCAAGTCAGCAACACTTTTTAGCATACCGCTCAGGTAGAATCCATGAGAGGTCACTTAGGTCTTCTGTCTAGAAGTCACAGGATGTTATTCCTGAGTGAATGTGAATGATATTTCAACAACTCCTTTGGAATCAGTGTTTCTATGCACACCATGAATAATTCACACCATTTAATAAATAGCTAAATAACCATGTTCAAGTGATTTGAGACCAATCTGGATGAGAAATGGTTTAATAACTTGCACAAAGTTAAGTAAATAGTAAGGCAGAACTGGGATTTGAAGGCAGGGTCACTGACCCCAAATATAATATGTTTTCCATCACGCCATACTACCTCTCATTCAGAGCACTGTGAAAACTGATTATAAATTTCACATGGGATTTTCATTGAAGTGATTTCTCATTGCCATAAGGATATCAAATCTTGAATAAATTTCTAGGTCTTCTGACTCCAAATCCAGAAAGTTCTTAATCAAAACATCAGTTCAATTTATGGAGATGAATAAAATGTGTTATCTGATCAGAATTTTATTTCAGATTTTGTTCTATAACTCCTTGGTTTTCCATTCTGAATCCTCATGAGTCATCTAGCATCCCCTTTCTCTCTCAAGCAAGGTTTTCTCAAAAAACTCCAGTGCAGTGATTATTGTCATCTCATTACAAACAATTCATGGTTTTGTTTTAATTATTTCAGTGTCAGCACTGATGTTCATTTTATTTCCTGGATTATGAATTAACAACAACTTGGAAAATAATAGCCTGTAACATTTTCCATAGATTAATTTTTGTTTTACCTTTTGAAATATTAAATATTCATCTTAAGCCTCAGTGGGGTTATCTGATCATTTCATACGACTACATTACATTTAATTATCTCTAAAATTTTCTGGTACGTCTTTCACTTTTTCCTTGAGGCCAGTTTAAAACAAAACAAAATAAACTACTCTCTCAAGCACTGGATAAATTTCCCTGTCTATCATGTTGCAATGCAAACCCAGAGACTTGATTCAACAATGAACCTCAGAATGTCAGAATTGGTTGGGGATAATAATTTGAGGGTAGATGGCAAGGGAAAACAGATACTGCTAACTATTCCAAGGGAGAGGAAATAGCAAAGCAGTCTCATTGGAATTATAAACAGGATGTGAATCATTGCACATTTTTACTATCCCTATTTAAACAATAATAAATTGCAGACTTTCAAGGTAATCACTTACTATAGTTTTTCCATAGTTTACATTAAATTTCAAGGAAGTAATCTAATTAATTTCTGTTATGTCTATTCATTGTCAAGAAGAATGTCATAAGGGTTATGTGAATTATCTTTTGTAGTTAGATTCCATCCTAAATAGTTTATTGTCAATATTTTTTGTTTCTTCAATACATTTTCATGATAGAAAAATATATCATTCTTCCTTATTTTGTTTTTTTCTTTTTACATATTACTTATAATTTTTTGAAATCTAATACAAGGTAAATTAACAATTTTAACATAAGGAAGCAAAGTTAATCTCATAGGCATCACTGAGACCTATAAGAATAAAATTTATCACTAGAAAGCTATACCTTGCCCAGAAATATTAGAATAGGCAGAGTAGTGGTGAAGTAAAACATGTTGAGACGATATGCTTATATGAAGAAATGCAAGAATAAAAAGGATGAAATATGTTGTTAAAGCATTGGGAAAGATCAATGGAAGCAGAAACACAAATAATGCTATCTTTAGATTACTACAATTCACCTGGACAGAAAGAGAAGGAATTCGGAAATCCTAGCTCACGCATCAGGCAAAAAGGCGTAGTATAATTAAAATGTGATGATCTAGTTATGCAGGAAGTTGTCCAGATCAGACCACCTAATAATTTCTTGACTTATTGAATCATAACTTCACACTTTGTAAACTCAAGGAACCATTGAGGGCTACTTTGATTCTTCACTTGATTCTCACCAACAAGGAAGATCTAATAACTGGAACAGAAATGATGGCAACCTTGGAGGGAAGTAATACCTTGATCTTAGAATTAGAGAAAAATAAGAAAGCCTGGCCACAGTCTGCATGCATTATTATTTTTAGAGAGATTTCAAATGGTTAAGAGAAAGGATAAAGTGGATCCATTGGATAAATATTTCACAAGGAAAGTTAGCCCAGGAACAATGAGAAAAATCTTGTGAAATTCCAAAGACAAACACTTTTGATGAAGGGAAAACCACATTGGCTAAAAAGACTGATGTGGTTGCTCTTCATCTGAATGGTTAACACAATTAACTTTTTTTAAAGAGACAGAATATAAAAGCAAGGGCAAGGTATAGAAAATGAAAGAAAAGTCTGACACAATATTATTGTAGCTTCAGAATAACCACGTGATCCACGTATCCTGGCAGTATAATTTGTAGTGAGACATTCTCCCAAAGCCATGGTGCCTGCACCACCTTTTTCTTTCTTTGGGCTGGATCATTAATTCAATGTCCACCCACTTTGACAGGTCTGGGATATTTTCGTAAAGCAGGGCACTAGTCATGGCCATGATCAAACTGGTTTTTGGTTGCTGTCCTTCATTCTTGAAGATGATCAAAAATGACATCACTGTGTTAGAGTCAAGTTATCATGCATTCTACTGTGGCTTATCAGACCAATAGGAGCTCAGAATGCTCTACTCCAGGTTGAGCGCAAATAGTCTATGTGAATATTTTGGTGGATTGTCTAAATTTGCACGTCTCATTAAACTACTTCAATTCTGCTTTTCTTGTAGAGCATAGAACCTTCTCTAATGAGGGCATGCCATGTTGGGCTGTCCTGTGCCAGGGTCTCCCATGTCACACAATCAGTTTCAAAGTTCTCAAGTCTTTTAAATAGTCTTTTTTTGCAAGCATGCATTTGGCATTTGAACAACATGGACATTCAGAATATCATAGTTGCACTCTCTGCATTAGAATCTAAATGTTTGACAGTTTAGTTCAAAAAAGGACCTCAGTGTCTGATACTTTATGCTTCCAGGTGATCTTCAGAGTCTTCCTAAGACAATTCAAATGGATGTGATTCAGTTTCCTGGCATGACATTGGTATATTCTCAAGGTTTCACAGGCATACAGCAATGAGGTCAGCACAACAGTTCTGTAGACTGTTGTTTTGGATTGTTACTACAAGCATAAAACTAAATTTCATCTGCCTTCTTACTGGGCCAAGAATTTTGCATCTTTCTAAGTTTCATTTGTACTTAGTTTTGATGGAATTAAATGTTTCCTTCTTAAAGATGGATGAACTGGCCTGGTGGTTGGCTCAGTTCTCCCTCCAAGTTAGCAACAAATTGTTCCCACTTGGAGAAGTTCTCTAAACTGTTGACATTAAGTCTTTTGCTAGTCATTTGCTTTGGGACCACCACTTTTGTTGAATGCTAATATTTAGCTTGGAGAATCTAAGTCTATGATCAGTCCAGCATTCTGCGTCATACATTGCCTTCATTACTCTCACATGCTGTCTCTCTCTTCTCCTTGCAATGACTATGGTCTATTAAATGCCAATGTTTGTTATGAGGGTACATTCATGAAATTTTATTGCTTTTAGGTAAATGCAAAACAGTGTTGGTGATAATATTCAAAGGCAACTAGGTGGTGCAGTGGATAGAGCACCAGTGCAGGAGTCAGGAGGACCTGAGTTCAAATCTCACCTCAGACACTTGACCTTCACTAGCTGTGTGACCTTGGGCAAATCACTTAACCCCAAACTGTCTCATTCTGGGTCATCTCCAGTCATCCTGATGAATGGCTGGTCACTGGATTCAGATGGTTCTGGAGGAGAAGTGAGGCTGGTGACCTGCACAGCCCTCCCTCACTCAAAACAAAGTCAAGTGCAAGTCATGTCATTATTTCTCTGATGGAATGGTCTTCTTCAGCAACAAAGGATTAACACACATCCCAGGACAATGAAAAAAGTTAATAGTTGTGATTTCTGGAGCTCCTGTTAAAATTTTGCAGAAGATTGTGGAGAACAAGGGAATTAAAAGAATATTGAAGATATTATCCTGACTTTGAACAAAAAAGAAAAAAAATGGAGCCCTCGAATTGTAGGCTGATGACCTTGCTGCTGATGTCTTTATATATATGCCAACACTTGAAACATGTTACTGAAGAAAAAGTTAATGAACATGTAGAAAATGAGCCAGTAAG
Organism: Notamacropus eugenii; assembly: GCF_028372415.1. Classification (NCBI taxonomy): domain Eukaryota; kingdom Metazoa; phylum Chordata; class Mammalia; order Diprotodontia; family Macropodidae; genus Notamacropus; species Notamacropus eugenii. The sequence goes on from NC_092876.1 coordinate 210,749,720, forward strand.
GTTTCATTAAGAACAGAAGATGCCAGCCTAACCTCACCTCCCTTTAACTTTTTTTTTAAGTGTGACTAGTTTGGCAAATCAGGGAGAATACTACTGACATAGTCTGGCAAAATGTTTAAGAAAACCTCTCATATTTTTCATAGTTAGTAAAAAATTGAGAGATGGAAACTAGAAGATAGTACAACTAAGTGAACTTAGAACTATTTGAATAGTTAATTCCAAATAGAGATTATTAAGTTTTCAGTATTCTATTGGAGTGTCCTGTGCATTGATGCTTGGCCTTACATGATTTAATTTGTTTTTGTCAATGACTCATATGAAGCATAAAGGTCATGAATATCAAATTTTCAGATGACATAAAGATAGTTAAGATATAGAGTGACAAAAGTGGGTTCAAAAAATCTGGACAGGTTAAAACATCGAAACATTTCTTTGAACAAGAAAAGAATTTTACATTTGGAGGAAATTTTAACATAAACCTTTTGGGTATTTGGTTAAACCAGATGTCTACTGCAATTACACTTAGGTTAAAGGTGCAAGAAGGTGGTGGGCCCAGGTAGACAGCAGTTATTTCTAAAACATCTAGAGATATTTAGTGGATTGTCAGCTCAATGAGTCAGCATCAAGATATGGTAATCAAGAAAGCAAATGAGGCTCTAGATTTCTTTAAGAGAGGAGTAAAATCCAAGATGAGGTAGGTGATAGTCCCAAAGTACCCTGCTCTAGTCAGACTTCATCTGGATTATTGTGTTTAATTTTGGGCACTACATTTTATGAAGAATGTTGATAAACTAGCAGCCATAAAAAGGAGGTCAACCAAGACTCTGAAGGGAGAGTATGAAAATATGTCACAATCAGTTAAAGGAACTGAAGATGGCTAGCATGGAGATGAAAAGATTGGGAGAGGGAGAAGGCACATGACAGTTAGCTTTATGTATTTAAAGAGCAATAAATATTCAAGTTTTTCTGCTTGTCCTCAGAGGAAAGAATTAGAAGCAGTGGTTAAAAGTTACAAAACAAATTAACCCTTCATATGAGAAAAAAACTTTCTCAAAGTTTCATCTGTCCAAAAATGGAACAGGTTAGCTTGAGAGAATGCATTAGCTTGAGAGTTAATGGGCTGCCACTGATGGAAGCTTTTCAAGCAATGATGAGGTGATCATTTTTCAGGTATGTTGCAGGGGACATTCTTTAGTTACAGGTTTCACTAGATGGCCTCTGAGGTCTCTCTCATCTCTGAGATTCTATGAAGGAGAAAAAATAATTTGTAGCAGCCAATTGTGTTTTACTAAGAATTTCCAAGTTTTATTACTTTTAAGATAGCTTTTCTGCCTAATTCTTCCAGGTGGGGGTGGGAGGAGGTAAATCATAGGGAAAAGGCAGAGGATAGCTGAGTCTGTAAATGCTTTAATAAATTTGATTCCACAAATTAGAATAAAAAATTATAATATTGTTAGGAAACCTATGTTAAAGAAAAAGAGCTTGCATTTAATTCAGTCTTCTGGGCTGACTTCGACTCAGCAAGTAGTTTAGGTCCTGCTAGTTTAGGACTATGAGACGCTCATTCAAAAGTCAACAAAGCAGATTTGGTTAGCTGTAGAGGAGAAAGATATTAAGCAAGGATAGGCAGTGGAGACATCTTGGGTCACTTTGGTAGAGCAAATCTTCCTTGCCTCAGTTGCCCGTTGTGGGCTACTGGCAAACATCAGAATATATCTACACAAAGCCATGATTCTCTTGTACTCTGGCAACCAGCAAGTAACGTCAACAGCCTGGGCCTTCAGTTCCCTGAGCCAATCAAGTATCAGGGATATTTCACTACCCTTTAAATAAAAACTAGCAAGACTTGCATAGGAAAGGAGCTTCCACAACTGGTATCAAAATGTATTCCATCTTTGGATGATTTATTTTAATATCTCACTCTGCTTAATAAAGATTAATGTAGGAATGAAATGAAGAAGAAATGCAGAACTTTGGTTTTATGTACCAAGAACTCAAATTATATGTCTTCTGTCAAATATCACCAATGTTACATAAAATGAATTACATTTGTCTAATTATAATCTTAATTGATATTGATAATTTACTCTCTCAAAACTTGCTTCCCGGTTCTCAAATTGAGTAAATTATGATTTTCTCTGTCTCTCTGTCTCTCTCTCAAATGTCCACAAATCTCTCATATCACAGATAAGTCATTTCCAAACATACTTTCCCCAGTGGTTAAAGAATTTCATAAATGAAAGACAAATATGCAACTATTTCTATGTTGTTTTTGCCTGTCCAATGGACCAGATGATTTCCAGTGACCGTTTCTCTATGACTCAAGCCATTCATTTTGGCTAATGCCTAGTTCTAGCTAAAAATATAAAAGAAGCATACCAGATATCATTGGTTCATCAGCACACCAGATCCCTGGCCTCCAGCCTCTTCTCTTTAATCCATACTCCATATAGCTACAGAATCAATATCTTCAAAATACAAGTCTTACTGTATTATGCTTTTGTGTGATAAAGGCTAGTGGTTTCTTATTTTCTCTCAAATCAACTGTAAGCTCTTCTGTTTGGCAGCCAGAGTCTAACTTATTTTGCTTGACTGATTTCACATGAATCCCGATTACACACAAAATGCTCCAAGCCAAACTGATGGACTTTCTCTTCTTCATAGGTGATGTTTTATCTCAGGTCTCTTTGCTTTTACACAAAGTTTGAATTCTATATCTGGAATTCTTTTTCTCCTCACCTGTCTTTTAGAATCTTATATTTTCCTTCAAGACTCATCTCAAGTGCCACTTCTTACCCCAAGTCATTCCTTATTGCCCTCTGTCCCAGTTGGTGAAATAGATAGGCCTCTGGTCCTAGAATCAGTAAAATCTGAGTTCAAATTCATCCTCAGCAACCTATTAGCCATATGGCCTTGAGCAAGTCACATAACCTTTGTTTGGGGGTAATAACAGCATCTACCTCCCAGGATTGTTGTGATGATCCAATGAAATAATATTTATGTAATGCTCTGGTATACTAAAGTAATACAGTTTTTGGAACAAATATATACTTAATAAATGCTTGTTCCTTTCTTTCCTTCCTCTCTCAATTCCCCCACCATTCCCCAGCCCCAAATTACTTTGTATTTAAAGCATAAAATGTAATATATTAAATATAAAATACATATTTATAAATAGTATCATATACACACATATGCAATATTTATCTGTGTGTGCATTGTTCCCCACTCTTCAATAGAAAGTAAGCTGCTTTAGCAAAAGGATTGTTTCATTTTTAACCTTTTATCCAAAGAAACTGGCATGGTGCCTGGCATAGAGTAGTTCCTTTCCCTCACTCAATATTTATTTAATAAAGTTGAGCATTTTTACCTTATACCACTTTAAAGTGCTTTCCAGCTCCTATCATTTGGTGTTCTTTCCAATATCTTTGTACTATTTCCCATACTCTCTCTTTCATTCTCTTTCTCCATCTCCTTTCTCCCTCCCTCCTATTTGTATAGTTTGGAAAAGGAAAGTCAGAGAAGTTATGATTTGTCTGGTGTCTTTGACTCCAAGAGTGGAATAAAATTTAGAGACTATAAACTGTAGTAACATTGTTTCTGGCAAAACTAGTAGTGGCATGATGTAATGGAAAGAGTAGTGGTAGGAGCTGGTGATCTTAATTTCTGATTCTAGTTTTCCTCTGAGGAGTGATGTTGACTAAGATACTTCACATCTATAGATTTCTAATTCCTGGGGTTGAACCAGATCAGCAGTTTTTAAATTGTGCTCCAGGACCCTGAGGATCCTTTGAGAGAACCTTCCAAGTCAAAATTATTTTCATAACATTTCTAAGTTGTTTTAATTTCTCATATAATTAATAACAATAGATACAACTCAGATAAAACAAAAACTCTTCATGGGAAGCCCTTAATAATTTTTAATTATGTAAAAGGAGGCAGGAACAAATCCCTGAGAACAAGAAGTCTGAGAATTGGACTAGATGATCTCAGAGGCTCTTTTTCAGCTTTAAAGGTTGTAATATGAGTGGGATATGAAACTGATACAGAAGCATTGCAGAAGCACAAAACTAGTGTCATTGGATGGCTCCAAGCAGTACCTTGAGTTTGTCTAATTTTATGTTAAACACTCTGGGTGAAGACTCTGTTTAGATTGAATGTTCTGAACATTGCCTATTCTATTACTGTCACTAAATAAATATTAAATCATGGTGCAAATACACTGCTCAGTATATATTTTAAACCATAAGCAAAATAATGCGTAATTATAGAAACATTCTTCTTTGGTCTTCATTTAATTTTATCACTAAGGGAGTCACACAATTCAAATGATTCTGCTTGAGACGTTATGCTGGATAGGAGCACAGGGAATTATTTTTAAGTTTCTATATGTATATAGGAAGATAAAAACACTTGCAGACAATGTAAAGTTGATAGAAGAACACAATAGCTAATCATATATAAATAGACAGATGGCTTTAGGACATTTTGTAATAAATCAGTTATGTTGTTGTTTCAGAATGGGACCAGGGAATTGTGGATGCAGCACAGCAAACCAGCTTAGGGAGAGATAAAGCAGGGCCAAGAGCCTAGAATGAAAGATGACGATGAGGAGATGATCAAAGAAGAACTTTGGACTGGGAACACATAATCTAGAATAAGAACATGTACACATACTTAATGTTAAAACAGAGAGCAGGTCAAGAATGCGGCTAATCTGTCAAGGCGTGAGCAGTCAGGCAGTAAGCAAAGGTAAACATAAGCAATAAGTTTGGAATTAAGAGATGTTTTGTGAGAATCAGGGATCAGGGAACCTAACAAAGGGACTAAGCATGAGGAGTCAGGAGCTGGAAAAGAATCTGGTCCACTTATGGTTGATAGTGATTCTAAATTTTTTTTTTAAACCTAGGGAGGATGTCTGTGTGTATCTATATATCTGTAAAGACAGAAACACATCCCTCAATTTGACTAGATTAGGCAATGACTGGATTAGGAATTGAAGGAGCAGATAAATTTTGGGTTAGTCTTAGTTAACTCTTTATTCAGTTATTAAGTTTATTTATTTGGATCTAGGGACGAGTACAAAGGAGATGAAGTACAAAGTATATGCCTCTTCCTATATTCAGTGACATATACTTTAAACATTGATCTACTTTGAGAATTAGCAATGAGTAGTAATTTAGAGTTGACATCTAATCTGTAAAGAGACTTTCACAGAACATTGGATCTACCAAAATGATTTACTAAATTTGAATGTTCCAAAATAATGAGTAAATTGATCTCACCTATTCAAGAGTATTTATGTTGCTATAAAAATTATTTTAAAAGATTTTACGTGGGATTTTGGAGGAATGATATACGGTATTGGCTTAGGGCAGGGGTTCTTAACCTCAAGTTAAGATCATGGATCTCAGATCCATGAACTTGTTTGTTAAGAATATTTTGATAACTACATTTTGCAATTTGTTTCCTTTGTATTTTATTTTATGAATTATTTTTCAATGGGGTCTCCCTATCTCATCTAGACTGGAATTATAGTGGCTATTCATAGGCCCAATCCCACTACTGATGAGCATAGAAGCTTTGACCTATTCTATTTCCTACCTGGGTTGGTTCACCCTTCCTTAGGCAGCCTGGTGGCCCTTCACTACCCATAGTTCACTGTTGGTGATGGCCTTCTAGCTGATACCTGATTAGCTTTCTTTCTCCTGCAGTTCAGATTGCCCAGAATCAAGTAATCCACCAATTTCAGCCTCCAAAGAAACAGGGATTACAGGTTACACCACTATGCACAGCTATTTTATACTTTAAAAAAATTCTGAGCAGGAGTTTATGGGCCTTACTAGAAGGCCAAATAGGTCTACCAGATCAAAAAATTTTAAAAATCCTTAGCTTAAGGAAATAGAAGGGGGTCTTATAAATGTAAGGCACAGTATGAAATGAAACGTGGAGTCCAAAGTAGAATAGGAAATAAACTAAATCAAGGGAAGGCTGGTTTGACAAAGATATAAATTATACCAATACAATATCCTGGGAAGTATGATAAGTCATATAGGAGCAAAGTTCATTGTTCCTTTGTAAGTAAGGGCACAAGTTCCTTTGGAGCCAGTTATTTCTAAATGTCACCAGAGCATTTCTATTTAGAGATCATAAACTTCATCTTAAAGCTGTTCAAGCTGGAGTTTCTTGTGGCTTTTTGTACTAAGGAGACCAAGGAACCATGTCAACAAACGGAGTCTTTGTTTCCCAAGTTAATTAAATCTTGTGGACACTTTCAATAACTGTTTTGGAAAAACTAGCTAAATCTGCATGGGAAAAAATCTCAGGTTGTTGTTCCTATTACAGATAGGGATTGAGATGAGAAGTGTGCTAGAAACAGTAGAGCAGCAAAGGAGAGATACTGAAGACAAGAGAAAAGACTTTGAGGGAAAGGGGGTCCCTCCTGGCCATCAGAAACTTGGATGAATTGTTCATGGTCAGAGATTTTGGGTAAAAATGAGGCAAGATGGTGAGGGAGCAGGGAAGGTTTCTCTCTCTTTTTGGACTACACCCCCATTTTGTAACTCAGCTACAGAGAGTTTAAGAGAAAATGCCTAGCTAAATTGATAAAGTAAGTTTCCTCACTTAGAAGCTCCACAGCTATTTATTAAGTACCTACTGTGTGCCAAACAATGTGCAAGCACTGAGAGTACAAGGGAAAAAGCATTCTAGTAGGGCACACAACATGTTTAAATATAACTACATATGCATGAGGAAAGTAAAGTAATTAGAGAAGGAAGTGTACTAGCCGCTGAAGCAGCCAGGAAGGTTTTAAGAAGAATTCAGTACCTAATATGAGTCTTGAAGAAAAGCAGGAATTCAAATAGATAGTGGAAAAGAGGCAGTGCATTTCAGCCATGAAGCTCATTCAATACAAAGCTACAGAGATGGTAGATGGAGTTTTGTTTGTTTGGAGCAGTAAGTGGACCAGTATGGCTGGACCAAAAAGTGAACAAAAGGAAAGTCATTCGTATGAAGTCTGGAGAGGCAGGAAAGAGTCAAGTTGTGAAGAGATTTAAATGTCAATCTTGGGTGTTTATATTTCATCCTAGAGGTAATGTGTTGCCAGTGGAATTTGTAGAACATGGACACAACATGATCAGAACTGCAGTTTAGAAAAATCACTTTAGCAACTATGTGGAGAAAGGATTGGAATGGGGAGGAGTTTGAGGCAGAGATCAAATGGGATATTGTTACAATATTCTAGATGAGAAATGATTTACAATTTGTGCTGTATATAGTTGCTTGCATATTTTTGCCCTCATTAGACTATGAGCTCCTCTTTTGTCTTTTTTTTTTATCCTTAGTGCTTAGCTAGGTTTCTGGCATATAGGAAAGGCTTAAACATGTTCATTGACTGGCTGAGGTCCTGAACTAGGTAGGTAACAGCTTTAGTGGAGAGGAGAGGTCAAAATGAGAGATGCTTTGGTGATAGAAACAGTGATATTTGACATCCAATTGTATAGGTATAATGAATGAAAGTGTATAATTAAGATGATACTTAGGTTTTGAACCCAGATGACTGGATATCCTTAACAGTTAAATGGAAGTTTGGAAGTGGTGTGCATTTGGAGAATGAATGGAAAGGAGATGGAGACAATGTGAAAATATCTTTTTTGAGGAATTTGGCTGAAAAAGGGAAGAGAGAAATGAGACAATAGTAATTAGGGGATATGACTGAAGAAACATTACAGACATTAATTTAATGTTGGTCTTAATTAATATTTTTTCTTTTGACTAACGACCAAGACAAATAAACATTAGTAAATAAATTGAACCACACCTATAGTGATCTTTTCAGTATAAATGAAGCCAGATGACTTAAAGAGACAGCAGCTAAATGGTCAAACAAGTTATTGAGTTTGAAAATAGAAAATAGATGAAAGTAAAGACATCACCGACTATTTCTCAGAGTAGTTTATCTGGTGGAAAACTATCATTACAATGAACACAGAAATTGTTTAAACCAAGAAAAAACAATTTCTTTGCCAAGTTGACAGTAGCCACATGTCAGTAGCCAAGGATAACACCAGCATTGAGTACAAATTCATCTGTGCAATATTAAGCAGAAGGATAATGGAAGATAATGGGCAGTAGCACCTCATAATGGATCAAAACATTCAATTGAGAAAATGATCATAACAGAGACTGATGTAAGATCTGGGTTAAGCCAGATTATCCTATCCTGAAAAGTATTTGTAGATGAGAGTAAAAGGAAGAAAACATAGATCAATTGGAATAGACTTGGTCATGTTTCCAAAATAATCAACTCTCAGAGACAGTCATAATGGAACTGCTACACTTGGATTTTATAGCCTTAAAACCCAATGTCCCGTATAAGGAAGTGACCATATTACTTAAAAAGATAAAACCAGAAATTGTACTCATATGTGACCAGATACATGCAGAATTCCATGCTGGAGATGGCACAATGTACAATGGCGCTCAGAGATCAGTTTTTAAGCCTGGGAGAATTCCCTATTGATGCTGGGTCATTCAAATAGTTGAAGTCCAAATACAAGGAAACCCAAAATACATCACTCATATTTAGAAATTATTCAAAAGAGTAACATTAGCTTAAGCATCAATCATAGAAAATCAAAGTGAATGAAAAATACAAAGGTTATGGTATGTAGCTAACCTGACAAACTAAATGAGTTTCAGTTTGTATTGGACTTTGTATTGGTGCTACGATAGACAGTGAGTAGGACCAAGATTTGATTTTGTGCAGTTGTGTTTCCTTTTGGAAACTATGCCATGTTGAATGATACTAAGATTCAAATTGCTGCTATTCCTTACCCCAAATACTCTTCTGCAAATCATGTAATAGCTATGAATCAAGTCCACCATAGACAACTAAGTGACACAGTGGATAGAGCACTAGGTCTAGAGTCAGCAAGACCTGGTTCAAATCCAGTCACAAACACTAGCTGTATGATCTGGATGAGTCACTTAACCTCTTATTTGTAAAACAGGGACAATAATAGTACCTACTTCCCAGAGTTGCTGGGAAGATCAAATGAAATAATATTTGTAAAGTCCTTAGCACAGTGCCTAGCACAGAGCAGGTATTATATAAATGCTCATTTTTATTAATAACAATATCAATTATATAATTAATATAAACAATATTTTATATATTACATATATATCTTTATATATTTATTTATCTTATATTATATTATAAATATTTATATATTCATATATCTTTATATATTATATAATATATGCATATATTATATAGAATTAATATAAATAATTAAAATAATATAATTAATATTAATTAAAAGAGAATATCACAATCTCAAAAGAATCAAAATTGCACATGATGTATAACTCAATGAAAAGATGCCATAACCTACTTATAGCTCCTCATGCATAGTGCCAATGATGACGTATTCCTCAGAAGTAGCATTAAATATTTCATTAAAGATATGCATGACTGAAAAAAGAGGTAGACATTTATAAAGAGTGATGAACAATAGATAGACAACCTAATGCTACATTGGCACCTTCACAATATTAAACACACATACACACACACACACACGCACACGCATGCACCAAGGTACAGGGAAAGGTCTCTAGTGTATTGCATGGATCTTCCCTAATCATTTTTACAGACAGCCATGGATGTGATTGTATAGGTCAAAAAGGCATGATGGAAGACTCATGATCTGCACTGCAGGAAAGAGCTTCCACACACATAGATTCACCAGCCAGTCTTAGCAAGAAGAGACTCAATTAAAAAGTCTGAGAGCTACTACAGTGAAAAAGTGAGTAGGCACCCAAAGCAATGGCTTGATCGCCATAGTTCTGGCAGCTCAGTCATGTCATGTGCTAATGTCATTAACAGGAAAGAGAGTTGAAGGGTCATGTTTTCTTTACTGGGTGGGGGGTCATATGCAATGGTGGGGTCTGGAGAGACAACTACTCCAGAGTTAGAAATTTTGTCAAGAATAGGGTCATGATCTTGACCTTGAAGGGCTGATTATCCCTGGTTTCCAATTATTATTACAAATCCTCTTTGCAGCTTCATTGCTAAAAATCATCATAATCAACAAAAGTATTGAGGGATGATTCCTATCCTTAACACATTTATAATCTGACTGGTTCACCACAATATAATAACAATAAATGTAGTATATGATAATTATTATGAATAATAAAAAGAGAAAGGGCCAGGAAAGTTCAAAGAATTGAGAAATCACTATGGGTTGAGAAAGGTGATAGAGACTCCTAGAAAAGAAGAGACTTCATTTGAAGATTGAGGGAAGAGTAAGACTTAGACAAATACAGGGGCGGGGGGGGGGGGGGTGAAAGATAGGGGGAAAATTCTAGAAAAGAGAGAAAAGAAAAGAATTGATTTGCTCAGATTGTACTAGGGGAAATAGCAAGTAGACCAGGTGTAGCAAAGGCAAAACTGAGCATCCTGGGGTTGGACACCTCTGTTGGGGTATAATATTAGAAGACTATATGATATAGAACTTTTAGTCAATTAGTCAGCCAATGAGCATTAATCATGTTCCTACTATGTGCCAGGTATGCACTAAGTGCTAGGTATACAAAGAAAGATAAAAGACAGTTCCTGCTCTCAAGGAAATTACAGTCTAATGGGGAGACAACATGGGAGGTATTGTAGAACTGCTGAAAGTTCATCAATATTTATTGATGAAAAGTTGTATTTTAAGAAGATTCATCTGACTGAAATAGAAGAGAGGGAAAAGCCTAGAACCAGATAGGTCAATTAGGAGGCTTGAACTGGTGAGTTGAGTAGAGCCTAGATTAAGGTAAGAAAAAGAAAAGGGTACCATTGCAAAAGGAGAAAAATAGGATTTTATGATTGACTCTGATATTAAGTCTGTATATGAAGAGGCTATAGAAAAAGAATGAGAAATCAGTCAGCTCTGCCCTGCTGTGAGAGGAAGCATTGTAATTTCTTTATGTATCTAGTGAAGGGTTATAAATAATCACTTATATTTCACAAGGGATCTTGTGATTTGTGGAGCTAGATTTTTTTCTTCCCTATTTATCCTACTTTTTTTCATAAGACTAGGACAATTAACTCTTTTGTTTCATGTAGTTTTCATTTATTGCTTTTTGAACTATAGTTCTAGAAAACCAGGCTCTGATAAATCCCATTATGATTAAAATGGGACTACTTGACCCTTTAAACCCAAATCACTCTAGTTTTCACTAATTGACTGATAATAAGTCCCAATCCAAACCTCACTTGTTCATTGTTTGGGTTTTGATGGCTTAGAGTGAATGCAAATAGCAATTGTTTTGGTTCTGGTCAGAAATTCTGAGGGTCTTCTCTTCCCAGATTTATTCTTTTTGTGAAGGCAAAATAGTCCTTTTTTTTTTTTTTTGCCTCAATTCTTACCTAGCCTTTAACTACTGAATAAGCGTTGCCTCAGATGAACTGACACCTGGGAAAGACCTGACTTTAAAAAAGATCAAGGTCTCCCACTGCATCTGGGGCCATCACTAGTGGTCTTGACCTATGTCTTGCCGCTGGATTCCAATGGCTCTGGAGGAGAGAGTGAGGCTGATGACTTTGCACAGCTCTGCCTCACTTTAATCCACTTTACTTTCAAGTCAAGATATCACCCTATAGATGTAGTTGGTCCTCTTCAAGAATGACCTGATGATGACCTGATGACAAGGATGACAGCAACAACAACAATAAATAACAAAGCTATTTGGCAGCTTGGTATAATGGACAGAGAGGTGGTCTAAAAGATGAGAAGATCTGAATTCAAGTGCAGTCTCTGACACATACAGACTCTGTGACCCTGGACAAGACCCTAAACTTCTCAGTGTTTTAGCCAACTAAGTCAAAGATTCTTAACCTTTTTTATATTATGTCAATTAATATTTATTTATATTATAGTTCCCTTTGGAACTCTGGCGAAGACTAAAGAACCTTTCTCAGAATAATGTTTTACATAGATTACAAAGGAAACTAATTATATTGAAATACACTTATCAAAACATTTTATAAAGAGAAAGAAATCATGGTCCCCAGGTTAAGAACCCCTATTCTAAGACTATAGGTTAGAAAAGGTGCCTACTTTTATTAGTAGAAGAGGTTTTTCCACCTGGAAATGCCTGAAGATACCAATGAAGTTATAGGTTCTGCCTTCATCTTTACTAAATAATATCCAAGGGAGAGAAATTGTGGGTCAATTATGTGATTACCTAAGCCATTCTATTTGAAAGCAGTCTCGTTTGACGCAATCTAGGTTCAAATGGGAGAAATAATGGTAGCCTTTACTACCTTTTAGAAAATTGTTAGTGAATCTAGGTTCCTGAAGAAATAATGAAGAAAGCCTCTTGGGGCTCACAAAGGCCAGTGAACTATAATGGAAATGACAAAAAGCCTGAAACCTCTACTATTGAATTTAAACTGAAAGTGGTTTTATTCAACTTTGCAGTGAATGGTTTATAGACTACTTCTTGTTGGTATTCCAAGTGAACAAGGTAATTGAAAGCATGGTTTGTGCTTCTATATGCATTTGGCTTTAACTCTCTAAATTTAGGCAACAGGATGGAAAGGCTCACCATTTGTGCTAAAATGATGAGAGTTCTGTGTGTTTGGTCACATCTACCAGAAGAAAATGGCATGAATAATAAAAAGACAAATTATTTTTCTATATTTGTCTACAGGGCCTGCTACTAAGTGAGGCAGAGGTGGGCGGAGTGAGGGAATTGAGAAGAAAAACTTGAAAGTAGGTCTATTTTTATTTATTCCTCTGACTCCTTAGTAGACTAGATAGCTTAAAAAAAATACTATTTGCCCCCAAAACAGTTTTCTTGTATGTTTATGCATACAAGTCTGCCTTGTCTGTCTTTAAAACATATTGTCCTGAGTGGGGTCCAATAGACATTTTTCCCCCTGCAGTAATTGTTAGGCATTTCCTTGAACCAAGCTTTCAAGAACACTTAAAAAACTAACACCAAATCTGTGTGCTCACTCATCTGCCATTATATTGTGTAGGGAACTCCTGTTTCTCCAAGTAACACTCATAAATCAATTAGCCTCTAAAAATCTTCCTTCAACTTCTACCCCAAATCCTATTATTAGAGGACAGTTAGATGTCTTTGATTTAATTAATGTAGGCACCTGATCTCTGGTGGTGCAATGGGTGATACATTTTAAATGATTTCCACTCCCAATGCATTGGTAGGGAAACTGGATGAATTCATATGCTACATCTAGTAGACTCCATCAATCCTTTACATCACATCAAGTCATTGAACAGGAAACCAAGGCATATCTGGACATCTTGTCATCTATTTGACCACTGCTTCCCTTCAATCCCTCTGGATTAGCTACCTTTATGTTCTGCCCTCCAAAGACCATGTCCTCTTTCCTGGACAAAATAATCTATTCATTTTTGGAATTCTGCCAAGCCTAGAGGCCTGTATTGGGCTACCCGAGTCTTTCTTACCTGTCCAGGTCTTTGGCTGGCCACGCCGGATGCACGTATGAGAGAAAGGACGTTCCAGAGTCAAACAGGGGTTGAGCTTTATTACAGGGTTTCGGTTACAAGTGCAGGGAGTCTTCTTTCTTAGGACGAAGAGGGGGAGATTTCCTAAGAAGGCTAAGCTTAAGGGATTGGAAGTAGAAGTACAAGCGGGGAGAGAGGGGGAGGGGAGAGAGAAAAGAAAAGAAGCGGAGCCCTACTTTTCTCTTTGGCTCCACACGTGCTAAGAGAGCTTTTAGGCTTCCTCAATCCTACTTAATCTTCAGCCACACAGTTTGCATCTCAATACCGTGCTGTTAGGTAACTAGGTGTGCTCCAATCCGGGACGACCTCGAGGGCAGGGAGACTCCACCCATCAGGTATCTCCGGGGGAGAGGCGGAAATACCCGAGCTAGCCGAGCTAGCTCTGTCTGACCTTCTCGAACCCCCACTGTTCATGGAGGGCCTCGTAAGACTCTAAGATTTAGAATCCCACTTTTACCTGCCCAAGACTGTCCACACAGAATTGAGCTTCCAGTCCCAACAGAATTCCACACTGGGAATGAACTGTCATTTTTAGCTAATGAGTTCAAACTCAGTTAACCTAAATAAGCTTTGCATGTAATTCAGCCACCTTTCTGGAAACCTAGATTTATCAAGGCCTATAGCCCTGCTCCAACCTTCCTGATTTTCAACTCTCCCCCTGGGGGCAGTAATCAAATCAATACTATCTTTACTGCTAGAAAATGGATGGCAATCAGCTACCCACTAGTTGTAGGGATTATAAAAAAATTAAAAAATAAGAAAAATCAACTAGGTAGCTGATTGCCATGCTTTTTCTAGCAGTAGGGCTTGATAAATCTAGGTTTCCAGTAGCTAGTACCTAGATCTCTAATCTCTGGCTACCACCCCCCTAAATGTATACTCTTCCCCTATTAAAAAGTAAGATTTTGAGATCAGAGACAGTCTCATTTTTTTTTTTTTGTCATTACATCCCCAGTAGCTAGCACAATGCTAAAGAACAGGGACTAAATCTGTGATTTCATTCATATAGGGAGCTCCTTTAGCATTTTCTGTGCAAATTCAGTAGGTCAGTGAAACAACAAGCATTTAATAAGCACTTACTATAGCCAGTCACTATACTGAGAACTGGCATTACAAAGAAAAGCAAAAAGAAAACAAAACAACACCCAAACAATTTAGAGGCAAGACAAACCCAAGTCAGCCTGACTTGGAGGCCTGTTCTCTCCTTCATTCATCCATTAAGTTAAGCAGCTGCACACCTACTTCTTACTTCAGTCAGCCAATCAACAAGTATCTATTAAGCATTTGTTATGTGCCAAGCACTAAGGAAGCATGTATTATTTTGCATTTCCTAGGATTTTGAAAAGTCACTGGAAATCCAAGAGTAGGAAATAGACTGAACAGCTTCTTCTGACTCACTAGAGGAGATTCTTTCTCCTCTTATTCTCATTCGCCTTTTGCTCTCTCTTCCCTGTCGTTCATTTTATTGTCACAATTTTCTGTCATTTGGAATAGAAAAGAGAAATTGATTGAGACAAAAATGAACTGTGGTATTAGTAAGATTTCCTTGTTCTATTGTGAGAAGGAGCCTAGCCACTGGATATTGCTATTCTAATTGCTTCTCCAAGGGTCTGGATGAGTCCTTAGATGCAGGACCAGATGATGAGCTCTGACTCCTTCAGATAATTGGATCTCACATTACTAGGTCTTTAACAGTTTTAGCTAACACTTAAACTCATACCCAGGAGTTATCTGAAAGCTAGGACAGAGGTTTGACCGTAGATGGGAATGCCTGTGGCTCTCCTTTTCTTTGGAGCTAGACAGATGGATTTTTCTCATCTAAATCTTCCAAATAATTTTTAAACAGAGCAAAGAGAATAGCAAATTGCAGTAGCATAGCCTGGAGAGTCACTGTAAAGTTTGAGCCGGATCAGAATGGCCAGTCATTGACTAGGAAAATCTAATATGGACCAGGAACCCAGGAGCTTTTTTTTTTCTTCCAGTTTTTGATCACATCAGTCCCTCTCCTCTAAGTACTCCATTTTAAGTTGCAGCCTGAGGCCTTAAAGTTGAAAACAATATACTTTTTGGATGAGAATCTTACCTCTGCTGAGTTAAGAAATATTTTATGGATTTTAATCACAAGTAATTCATTCAGAAAACATACTAAGTTAGCTCATCACTGTCTTTAATACTGATCAAGTTTCCCTATAGGGTAATCACTAATTTTGTCAAAATTTTCTGGTACCATTTTAGACACTTGTACTTTGATTTTCAACTAATGTCCATTAAGAAGACTTGATGCAGAGTAGTATCCCAGGAGCTGGAGAAGATCTGTAGAGTAAATAAGGAACTCTATCCCACCCTCCCCACCCCTTTATTCTCTCTGTCTCCTAAAGGGATACAACAAATAAGGAAATTACTCTGATGTGAACTGATTCAAGAGAGGCAGTGTGGCATAGGGGATAAAGGGTTGGCATCAGAGCCAAGAAGACCTGGATCCCTGTCTTGTCTCTGTCACATACTGATACTCCTCTTAGCTCTAGTCAATTCTCTATTAGTCGCAAACAAGATGCTGGCATTCATTGAGAGTTATTCGGGTTCCCTACACTAATGAATTTGGAAGTCCTGTCTCTATCCACAATAAAACAAATATTTGTTCAACTCAGTTCTTGAGAAAGTATGATGGTGTGTGCTAGGGATAAAAAGTTTAGATAAATCATTCCCTGATGTAGCTTTTGATATAAAAGGAAGATATGACCTATTGATTAGGGCATTAACAATGAGAAGAGAAAGGAAAAGAAAGAATTTCTAGAGGTGAAACTATAAGAACTGATTGAATGTGTCAAGTGAGGGGAAGGAATAATTAAAGATAATCCCAATCCAATTCAACATTTTTTAAAGTTGAGGTTCCAAGAAACTTGCATCCAGGTAGAAAGGTTCCTGTCGGCATTTTGAGATATGGTTCTAAAGTTCAAGAGGCAGTTGGGGGTGGGAGTAGAGAAAGGAAGGAGGGTAGATAGGAATACGCATGTATATAATCCTCCCTAAATGCCAGGAAATGTGTTGAGCACTTTATAAAAATTATCTCAGGCCTGGAGATTCAGATTTTGGAGAGAGATGGAAGATGAAACTGCAAGAGGAAGCCACATTTTGACCTTCTCTTGATATATGGAGTGAGATGTTAGTTGATGCTGCACTTCTGCCATACTGTTTTCCAGTTTCCCCAGCAATTTTTGTTAAATGATGAGTTTTTGTTCCAAAAGTCAAGGGAGAAAGAAAAGACAAAGAAGACAAAAGGACTGAGGATGGAACCTTGAGGCTGGAGAAGAAGAGGAGGTAACAGAAAGGGAACAATTAGCGATCTCATGGGAGAATCAAACAGAAGATAAAGAAATCTATTTTTCATTTTATTTCATCAGGAGAAGTACAGCACATCAGGAGACAGAATATTCAGGAGGGTGTTGTTGTCATTTGTGGCAAAGAGTTATAAAAAGATCAAGAATGATGAGAACTAAATTAAAAAACAAAAAAATAAACCGAGGCTTTGGATTTGGCAATAGCCACTGATTTCTCTTGAAAAAGTAGCATGGTGAGAATAGTGATCAGATTCTAGAGAACAGAATTAAAAAAAAATAGAGGTCGCATAGAGACCTTTGTGGTTTGCAAAGTGTTTTCTCTCTTAACAGAGGCAGCTCTGTTGTGTAGTAGATAGAGCAATGGACCTAGAATCAGGGAGACTTCAGTACAAATCCTGCCTCAGAGAAATTACTATTTATGTGTCCCTAAATGAATCATTTAATCTCTGTCTGCCTCAGTTTCTCAACTGTAAAAGGGGGATAATAGTAGCATTTACCTCTTAGGTTTGTTGTGTGGACCAAATGAGATAATATTTGTAAAGTGCCTGGCACATAGAAAGTACTTGACAAATTTTTGTTCCCTTTTCCTTTCACAGCTTTATAAAGGCAGTGCAAAGTCCCTATGACTTCTAGTACCAAACACAAACTTTTCCAGTTGGCATATAAAGCCCCTCACAGCCTGACTCCAATGTACCTCTCTAGCATTATTATGCATTATTCTTCTCTATGAACTAACTCCTGTTTAGCCAAACTGGCCTTCTTGTTGTTCCTCATATGCAATATTTCATCTCCTATTCATGCCTTTTCATAGGCTGTCCCTTATTCTTGGAATGGACTTACCTACTGTATATCTCTTAGAATTAATGACTTTCTTCAAAGCTCATATCAAATACCACTGTCCATATGAAGCTTTTTCCTGATGGATTCCCTGAGCTACTAGTGGCTGTCCCCTAAATTGCCTTGTGTTTATTTTGTATGTCCTTATATGCATACAGGATCATAGGACAGAGAACATAAATTTAAACCTAGAAGGGACCTTAGCGGTCATTGAGTCTAACCTCTTCATTTTCTATTTGAAGGAACTGGGGCCAAAGAGGTTAACTCTCTTGCCCAGAGTCATAGCTACTAAGAGTTATATGCAGGATTTGAACTCAGGTCTTTTTGATTCCAAGCTGTCTCTCCATTATGCCACTTATCCACCTATGTATTATCCACATATCTCCTTTAAGAACTAAGCTTCCTAAATGTAGAATTTAATTTTTTTTCCTTGTACCTCTAGTGCCTAGTGGATGCATGATCATTGATTGATAGATTTATTTTTCCTATTTTATGGATGAATGGTCTGAGACACTGAGAATTTAATTAACCTTCTGAGGTAGGACTAGAATTCAGGTCTTCTAATACAAGGACCAATCTTCTTTCCATACTACATACCAAGCTACTTCTTCAGAGGGAAGAGTGGGGAGGCAGCTAAGTGGCACAGTGGGTGTAGTGCTAGGCCTGGAAGACCTGAGTTCAAATTTGGCTCTAGTTTGATCAAGGGAAAGTCATTTAACTTCTATCTACTTCAGTTTCTTCAACAGTAAAATGGGAACAATAATGGCACCCACCTCCCAAGATCAAGTGAGGATCAACTGAGATGACATCACTCACTCAATAAACATTTACCAAACACCTCTTACGTGCCAGTCACAGTGCTAAACTCTGAGGATACAAAAGGAGGTAAAGGACAGTCTCTTTCTTCAAGGGCTTTATATTCTAATGGGAGAGACAACACACAAATAAATGTATATGAAGCATGCCATATACAAGATAACAGGAAATAATTAACAAAGACAAGGCACTAGAATTATGAGACCTTGGGGGAAAGCTTCTTATAAAAGATAGGATTTTAGTTGGGACTTAAAGGAAGTCAAAGAGGTCAGAACTGAGGAGAAAGAGCATTCCAGGCATGGGAGACAGCCAGAGAAAATGCCTGGATCTGTGAGATAGAGTTTCTTGTTCATGGAAGAGCCAGGATGTCCATGTTACTAGATCAAAGAGTCATCAGGCAGTAAGGTATAAGAAAACTAGAAAGGCAGGAGGGGTTGAAAGGGTATGAAGGTCTTTGAATATCAGAGCATTTATATTTGATTCAGGAATCAATAGGGAGCCACTGGAGTTTGTTAAGTAAGGGAGCAACATGAGCAGATCTGTGCTTTAGGAAAATCACTTCGGTGGCTGAATGGATAAGAATTAGACTGGGAAGATGCTTGAATTAGACAGACCAACAAGTAATTTATTGCAATAGTCCCAGGTGTGAAGGTAATGAGGACCTGCAGGAGAGTGGTGACTATGTCAGAGGAGAAAAGGAGGCATACTGGAAAGATCTTGCAGAGGTGAAATCAACAGGCCTTGGCAACAGCTTGGATATGGAAGGTAAGACATAGTGTGAATCCAGGGTGACTCCTTGGTTGTCATCCTAAAACACTGGACAAATGACATTGCTCTCTATAGTCAGAGGAGAGGTAGGAAGACAGGAGGATTTGGGAAGAGATTATGTTTTGTATATATTGGGCTTAATATGACCACTGGACATCCAGTTTGAAATGCCTGAAAGGCAGTTGGAGATGTGAGATTGGAGGTAAGCAGAGAGGTTGGGGCTGGATTGGTAGATTTGAGAATCATCAGCATAGAGATAGTAATAAAATTCACGGGAGCTGATGGGATCACCAAGTATAGGAGAAGAGACCTCAGGAGAGAACCCTGAGGGACATCTACAGTTAGTGGGAGTGATCTGTAAGGGGAGCCAGGAGACAGAGGAGAAGCAGGAGAGAGTGGTGTCCTGAAAACCTAGAAAAAAAAGAGTTTTAAAGAGGAAGAGTGATAAACATCATCAAAGTCCACAGAGAGGTCTAGGAGGATGAGAATTGAGAAAAGGCCATTAAATTTTGCAACTGAGAGACCATTAGTAACTTTGGAGAGTGTAATGTCAGTGGAATGATAAGGCTGGAAGCTGGAGTATAAGAGTTAAAGAGAGTGAGAAGAAAGAAAACAGAGGTACTTATTGTGGATCGCCTTTTTGAGGGGTTTAGTCACAAAGGCAGAAGAGATGTAGGACACTGGTTTTCAGGGATGGAAATATCTGGGGAGAGTTTTTTCAAGATAGGGGAGACATGAGCAGGTTTGTAGGCAGTTTGGTTGGAGCCTATATTTAGTAAAAGCTTAACACAGTGCTTGGCATATAATAGACATGTAATATATGTTTGTTTCCTTCTAAGGTAATGAGGAAGTAGGAGCATTAGGTGTAGACTAAGAAGTTGTGGTGAAAGGGAGGAGAGAGATGAGAAAAAGTTGGACTGGAGTAGAATTATTCTCTTCTCAGAATCATTGGGTTGAAAAAAAGAGAATCTCCTTGGTGATTAAATGAAATTTAGCTACCTGAAAAGTAAGAAACAATCTTATGCTCTTAATCACAGGAGAATACATTTCAATATAAAACACATCTGTGTGTATTAAAATGTTGAACTACCTTCTCCTCTCCTTAATTTGCATCTAAATACGAGATGTGGAGTTTCTCTGTTTCTTTGATGATGAATTTTTAGCAATAATTTGGACTAACTGATTGTTAAGGTACAGAAAAGTCCTATTGAAAAGGAAATACCTTGCAGTGATAAGAGCATTGCCTTTGGAGTCAGAGGCAAAGGGTTCAAATCTGGATTTTGTCACTTATTACCTGTGTTATTTTTAACACGACACTGAACTTCCCTCATCTGTAAAGCAAGGGGTTTGGACCATATGATCTCTAAGGTCCCTTTCGGATCTGAATCTATCATCTAATGAACTTTAAGTAGTTACTTATTTTAAGTTCCCCTTGTCTGAAAATCCTCAACAAGCAAATGTCTTGGTAACTGTTGAATGACCCTCTCACTCCAAATTCATGGAACAGTTCTAGGGGGCAAGACAGATTCAGACCCTTGTGATTCATTCTTGTCTAGGCTAGCTCAGGGTTAGCTGGTATGAAGGATTCCAAGGGATAACTAGAGAATTCAGTCTCGCTTGGTGGTTTAGGACCAGACTAAAATGAATCCTTGGCTTTCTCTGGAGAGAGGACCCAAACTTATGCCATATTTTTTGCTACTTTGTAACTCTGTGTTCATAGTTTCAGTACTTAAAGCAGTTCTCCCTACTCTCACCCATTAAGACATTTTCCCTGCAGCAGCCTTTATTTTATTTTTCTAACTGCAAGTCATATACTTTGTTTGAAATTCACATGGAATTATCTATTAAATCTCTACCTTAGATATTTTAATCATGAAATTCCTAGGCCAAGTGGAAGCTAGAGAATTCAATATGGAGGAAGGATGTTGTTGTTTGTACTTTTTTGAAGGGGAAAAATGATGCCACAGGGTGATGTCTTGACTTGATTGTGAATTGGATTTAAGGGAGACGGAACTGCACATAATTGTCAGCCTTACTCTCTCTTCCAGAGTCCTCGAAGTCCAGGAGCAAAATAGAAGTCAGGACTGGTGATGGCTTGGAATGCAGCGGACGACCTTGGAGTCTTAGATGTCTGACCAAGTTCTAAGTAATCCACGGTGCCTACTTTAGTTACCTTCATGGTCATTGGAACAAATTGTTGTTATCCACCCTTTCCACAGGAGAAAGTCTCCATGTGCTCAAGGTAGCCATCCCTCAACTCCCTGCTGAATTGGAGGGCTTTTGGTTACCTTCAAACTTGTTTAGCCCATCTGCCATGAAAGTTTGATGGGGGTGTGGCTGATGTACATGCTGAACAGGGAAGGGAATGGAAGAAGGGAGGAGCGAAGGCATTGCCCAACTAAAACTGGCTAGTTGGTTCCCCAAGGGGGCAGCTTGGACTACTCATAGGTTATTGTTTGTCCTTTGTCCTCGAAGAGGACCATGACATCATAAAGGTGATGTCATGACTTGCAAGTGAATTGGATTTAAGTGAGGAAGGGTTGTGTGAAGTCCCGAGCCTTACTCACCAGCCATTTGAGTATAGTGGCAAGATGTAGATCAGGACTACTGGAGATGGCCCCCGATGCACATGCTACAGCTTCTTGGAGTCACAGGTGAAAGTTATGTTACAGGTGGCCACCAAAGGTGAATGAGCAGCCCTGAAAAGGACTAGGAAAGCCTCTACACCAAAGGTGCTAGTTCTGCCCAAACGCTCTACATACCATGGAGCAACAATAGTGGGGTACTCAAGGTATTCCTGGATACAGTAAAGGAGTTACTGGACCAAATCAAAGAACTGGTTCAGTCTGGAAGATGCAGACACTTAAACTGAGAAGGGACAAGGAGAGCAAACCCAGATTTTACCCTTCACTAGTCAAGTCAAGTGGACTCTGATGATTCAGATGAAAGGTTCAACTCTAATTATTTCTAGTTCTTCCAGGACTTGGAGGAGTCTTAATGCCTGGACACAGCTAAAAGTCATCTGGATAGGCCTATGGGAAAAATGAGGGTATAACAAAAAGGGGGTGGTTTCTGTTTTACCTAATGACTCCAAGCTCTTCTTGTGAGAACTGCATAAGTCACTGAGTTGGAGACTCATTAAAGGGAAGGTTCCTATATTCTAGAGTAGCTAAAAGTGGTGGAAGGTGTCCAGGAAAATACTGCATATACATATATGTATGTGTGTATATATACACATATGTATATACACATATAACTTTGTTAACCAAAATTACAATAAACAGAAACAAAATGAAGATTAAGTACCTTGTCAAAGTTAATATACACAATTTCTTTTCTTCAACAATCAGTAAACAAAATAAGTTACAGCTGCATCTACATCTATAAGAGCTTCTTATCTTTTTTGTTTGTTTTGTACTGATATTTTATACCTTCTTTTGTATTGTTCCTTCATCAAAATATTTATGATTCAAATATAAAACAAAAGGAAGCGGAAAAGCTTGGCAGAACAGATGACTTCTGAGCTGTCTGGAAGGAAGACAAGGAAACAAAGAGAAAGGAAGAACTCATAAGGTAGACCTAGGATCCTAGAGCTACATCTCCACCTGGAGCATTATAAACACTTCAGTGACTTGCTTCTTCTATGTGAAGGAAGGAATTTTCTGCTTTGCCTTGCCAGGGTCACACAGCAAGCATATGACTGAAGCTAGTGTTGAACGTAGGAAAATGTGAAATAGACCATCCTAGAAGCTTCTCAGCTAGGAACTTGTTTAAATTATGCAGTAGTATTTCTCTTAGTAATGTCCTAGCAAAGCCTTATCTTCTCACATCTACAACTTTTATCATCTATCTTAATAAAAGAATCTTCTTTAACTGTTTTCTGAAAGAATCTGAATTCCTTACACATAGAACATTTTAAACTTCATGTAAACAATGCTTCTGAATAGAGATTGAATAAAGTTTTATGATGCTTGCTGAACTCTTGTCATACCCTGATAAACTACCCTACATAAACTACTCCAAAGGATACCATTTTAGGGAAAGTGACAAGCAAAATTATGAACTCAAAAATATTCAGTGGTCTTTATTTTTTTCTTTCTGCTTCATTTCCTTCTCTTTTCTCAACCATGGACATTTTTCTCCTCCTGTGTTCTCATGTTTATTCCTCCTTCCTCTGAATCAAACTTTGATGTCATGTAAATCCACATGCACAGGTGTAAGTGGCCTGTAGGGCCAATGTATTATTCTTTTCAGGGTTATTTGAATTTTAACAGGGAACAAAATTTTAAATCAGATGAGTGAGCTTCAAATGATGGAATTTTCTTCACCA
Source organism: Notamacropus eugenii (assembly GCF_028372415.1). Taxonomy (NCBI): domain Eukaryota; kingdom Metazoa; phylum Chordata; class Mammalia; order Diprotodontia; family Macropodidae; genus Notamacropus; species Notamacropus eugenii. Next base: position 210,773,365 of record NC_092876.1, read on the forward strand.
GCAAGTTGAGTGCCAGAGATATTTGAGGGAAAGGGAGGCTTCTTTGGAGCTCTTAAAAAGAGCATTACCATGGGGAGATTGAAAGAGTTGAGTTTAGTCAGGGGATATGTAGTTCCAATCTGAGTTCTGCTCCTCATTTTTAGGTGATCTCAGAAAATCACTTCACCTTTCTAACCTCAGTTTTTTCATATAGAAAATGAAGCGGCTTGATTTGATGACAACTTTTATTATCTAAAGCTCTGAATCTGTGATCTTTTGCCATATACTCTGTACATTCTCACCAGATTGGCTCTCTTCAAAAACTGATGCAATCTTGGCTAAATCAGCTTTGTATCTCTGACATACTTCATAAAGGGAATGTAAGAAGGAGATGGATGAATAGAGATTTTATCTGCAGCGACTCAGAGTATCTTCACTGGTTCTGGACAGGTCTTGGTCAATATCATCCATAAGAAGGTAAAGTTCCACTTTGACAGTAATTCACAATGAAAGGGACAAATTTTTGTTCAGTTGTTTTCAGCTGAATCTAATTCTTCATGATCTCATTTAGGGTTTTCTTGGCAAAGATACTGGAGTGGTTTGGAATTTCCTTCTCCAATTCATTTTACAGATGAGGAAACTGAGACAAACAGGGTTAAGTGACTTGGCCAGGGCCACATGGTAAGGATATGACTGAAGCTAGAGTTGAACTTAGGAAAATGAGTATATTTGACTTCAGGCTTGGCACTCTCTCTACTTTGCAACCAACAGCCCAATGGACCAACAGAAAACCCTTTTTCAAGGTTATCTGTGATTAATGGTACCTTTCAATTTGCACATATTATCAAAATGTATGGTTAATCCAACTTGCCGTTTACACAGAGAGAGCTTTAGACAAGTTTCACAACGCAATCTAGAGAAATTCTTTTAATACAGTGTTTTCAAGAAAGGCAGACTAGTGATTATTATTATTAATATGCAGTATATACTTCATAGGCAAGTATATATTACAGTATATTCTATATATAATATGTTATACTATAGTATATATAGTACTACAATATAGTATGTTCCTTTGGTATACTGAGAAAGTCCCCACTTGTTTCCTAAAGTGGTCCTAAGCTATAAGCAGATTTAGCCAAATAAAACAATCCTCTGATAGAGACAAATCACCTTAATCTAACATGGAGATAAAATGGAATTTACAGGCATTGCAGGACAATTTGAAATGCGTCCTCCTTTTTCTTACCCTTTTCTGTTTTCCCTTAGTTATTTAAGTGTTTATACTTAGCTTTAAAGGCTCTCTATAATCTGATCCATCTTTAGTCATTTCACCTTCTTCCTACTACTATTCCCTAATGTGAACCATCTGTTTCAATCCGTTCAGTCTCCACATTGGCTCCTGAGTATGCTCTGGTACTGTGCTTTTTATCATATAATTTCTCTTTCCCTTAATGCTCTTCTTTGCCCACCTCCTTATGCAAATTTCTACCCATCCTTCAAAGGTCCATCTATCTTAAGTTCTGCTTCTTCCTGCTACTGCTCATGATTTTTTCTTTCCTTAATATTTTATTGTGTAAATGGCCACATCATTTAGCATTTAATTGTTCTGTTTTTAATGTATTCTCTTTGTCTACCTAATGAGACAGCAAGTGCCTTGAAAGCAGAACTACATCAAATGCTTTTTCTCTATCTCCTAATAAGCCTAGTAACAATACTAGCTTCACAATGGGTCTTCAATATAGATTTTGGGTTTATTAATTAATTTGCTTTTTGCTATTCTCACAAAAGTCACTGGAGAATGCATTATAGTATACAGGGAGAAGAACCTCCCAAGCTCTCTTTGTACAAAAAGCAAGTTGAGTTTATCATGAATTTTGGCAACATATTCAGATTTAAAGGTACCATTAACTCTAGACACCCTGAGCAGGGGAAAGAGTGTCCTATTTCATTGTGATAGGTGTCTGTTGATCAGATTTCCAACTATTTGTTATTTACATACTAAAAAAACTCTCCTTTCCTTCTTCCCTCCATTCCTTCCTTCTTTCTTTTCCTCTTTCCTTCTACCAGGATAAAATAACGATAATATTACCTAATTTCAATGTAACTGTCTATCTACTTTAGATATAGGCTGTCGGAATCCATTTGCTATCTCAGTACTAAAATTTAAAAATAAATGAAGAGGCATGGTTCTCACAGACTATTCTGAAAAGCTCATCTCTGTTTTATTACTTCTTATGCCCTCATCCCTGGGCAAATGCAGATGTAATTGATTCTGCTTATGACTCTTAAAAGCAGGACAAATTATTTTAGGACTCACCTGCCCCGATGGAGCAGAATTGAATCAATGGTAGTCTATGTTCCTTGATAAACTGATGCAGTGTTGCCCAGCACAGAGACAAGGGTCCCTTTAATCAAGCACCCAGAGCAACTAGAGTCAGGAACAAAAGTTGTTTCTCTCCTAAATTCCCAAGTCACAATAATCAAAACAAAATTGAACTCCAAATCAGAATTATTGAGCCTATACTTCTGACCTTATGTATCCAAAGTGATTTCAGATGTATTATAGTTCATAAGACTTCTACAGGAGGTTAGCCTGAAGTTCACACAATTGTCTGTAAAGATAAACATGATCAAGAAGTCTCTGTTGTCCTTGCTTATCAAGAAAGTGAATAAGAAAGAAGGTTGTCAAATGAAAGAAAGCAGAAGTTGACAGTTATTGGCATCATAAGCAATAGCTTTGACTTTTTAATAGAATTCTAGCAAAAGTCATTCATTTCCCCTTGCCTCCAAGCAAATTCATCAAAACAATCCTGAACTAGGGAATTATTCTCTTATTTTTAAAGTATTTTGCAGATACCATAGCCTCCACAGACACCATTTTCAGAATCTAGTGACTCACTCATTTCATTATTGGGAAGACTGTGTCTGACAAATCACCCCTCAACTTATCCAAGCAAATGGAAGATGAAATGATGCTGAGAATGTGAAGCAATAAATAAACAAGAAAGTATTTTATTTTGTTCTAGACTATTTTAGGACCATATGAAGACCTATAGTATCCCTGAGGAAGGTTTTCTAAGTTCTCTTAATAACATACTCAAACAATCTAAGGAATCTAGTATGGGAAAGAACACTAGATTTAGAGACAGAAGACTTAAATTTAATTCCCACCTCTTCTATTTCCTGTCTGTAGACAAGTTGCTTCATTTCCCTGGGCTTTTTTTCTCACTGAAGGGGTTGGACAAAAATGATTTACTTACAAAGTTGCTTATACTTCCAAATCTTGTAATCCTATTATTTTGATCCTTATTTTGCCTGTGTTTTATAAAAGAAAACTAAGGTAGAATTATCCCTTGAAAGGAATTTATGAATAGCACATTTAAGTATCCTTTACATTAGTCTCAGCTTGTCATTAAAGTCTCATTCCAATTCCTTCTTGTGGTGGAGAGATGTCCCTGTGTCTTAAAAGGTTATGCCAGCTAAGCGTAGACTGACAGATACTACTAAGCCGAAAAGATTTTGAATATGGAACTGCTCTGACATCTGGGACCAGCCTAGCTAAGTTTGAAAACGCTTATCAAAAGAGTGATGAATTTTTCCTCCATGGCAACTCGCAAAGATTGGATTCCAATGTGGTAGAGAGGTTTTGAGCTGTCAGTGTTGGGAACGCCCCCATCAGTGAAATCATGGAAATCTTCAACTCTGTTTAATCAGACTCCAGCATGGGATTAGTAACATAATTCTAAAGCAAAGACAGTTCTGGAAGAAATGAAATTAAATCTTCAGCAGAAGGGAAAGTCCTTCCTGATTAAAATTGCTCTTGATATCCTAGAACAAGCTACCTTAGAACCATATGAGATCTTAAGATGTTTATTTGCAATTTGGACTCTATTGTAGTGGGAACCCCCAAGTCAAAGGCATTTGTTTGTCAGAGCTCATTTATTGTATTTATTTTTACCAGCCAGTCAGAGAAAATATTAATTTAAAACAAAACACATCTAATCAAATTGCATAGCAAATAAATTGACTAGAAAAGATCCCAATACACATGCATATGCACAAATACACATACACACTTACACTGAGTACACTGACCCTCACCCTAGGCTTAAGTTTAAACCTGGGTTGAGAGACAGAAAATATACCCTGAGTTGAGGAGAGGAACACCCTATAATTCCAGCTAAAGGAATCATTTGATAGTTTCCAACCCAATTCAATGCAACAAATATTAAACACCTACTATGTGTGCGAGGTAATGTGCTAAATATTTGTGTATATGAAGACAAATTAAAAAGCTCCCAAATACAGCAATCCTTGCCTTCCATTCAATCCAACAAGCATTGACTGAGCACAGTACTAAGGAGTTGCAGTAAAAAGAAAAAAAAATGAAAACAAACATTAACCTCATGGAGCTTATATCCTGTGGGGAGGGGGAACATGTGAATAAATAAGTAAATAAGTGATGATTTTGAAAGGCTAGGAACATGTGAATAAATAAATAAATAAAAATGATTTTGAAAGGCTAACAACTGGGTAGTTTATATTCTTGCCAAGGGATACAGTCTGTGAACACATTTAAATACAAGATAATTTTAATGAGGAAAGAATACTAATAATAGAAGGATTAGAGAAAATTTCCGGTGGGAGATAACACATAAATTGACTCTAGAAGAAAACCAGTGTTTCTAAGAAATAGACATGAGGAAAAGGAATGTTCCCACCAAAGGTGATAGCCTTTGAAGAGGCACAATCAGGAGATGAAATGCCAAATTTCAGAGAACAGAAAACAGGTTCAGTTTGGATGGAACTTAGTGCTTGTGTAGGCAATTATTGAGAAATTAGTCTGGAAAAGTTGCCTGGAGTCAAATGGTGCAAAGCTTCATATGAAGAATAAAGGAATTTTATTTTATCATGGAGGCAGAAAGCAGCTATTAACAGCTCTTGAGTGATATAATCAGTGCTTTAGGAAAAGTATTTTGTGAACTAAGTAGAGGATGGATTGGAGAGAAGAGATGCTGGGAGTCACTAATCCAATTAGAGGACTGTCTCTGGCAAGGGGAGGCCTGAACAAGAGTGGAGGCCATGTGAGTATAGAGAAACTTATACCTACAAGAGATAATACAGGCATAGACCCTCTGTGATTTGGTGATTGATTAGATATGAGAGGTAGAGGAAGAGCCCCACATGACTCCAGTTTTGCAAATTTGGGCAACTGAGACAGTGGTGGTTGTTGTGTTTATATTTTGTTGCCAAAGAAGACTGTGCCATCAGAGAAATGATGACATGACTTGCACTTGACTTTGTTTTGAGTGGCAGAGGGCTATGCAAGGTCACCAACCTCACCTCCTCCACAATTGTTTGAATCCAATGACCAGATATTCATCAGGATGACTGGAGATGACCCAGGAAGCACTGGGAGATCTTGACCCCTTTAGGCCAAGGTCTATTTAGGTATTTACTTAGGGTGAGGTAACACCCTTTCATTGAATAGGCCTGGTGGTACTCGCAGAAGAAACAGGGAATATAGGAGAAGTGGGATATAATGAGTTCTTCTCTAGATATGTTGAATCTTCAATCTGTTTAGAACATTCAGCTAGAGAGATATCCAACAGACAGTGGTGATATGTGTTTGGAGCTCAGAAGAAAGATTCTGTTTGGATATATACATACATACATATATACCTGTATACACATGTATGTATGTATGTGTAGTTTAGAAAAGGAGAGGATAGGCCCCTGGACAGACTTTCAGAGGATACCTATGAGTAGGGGGTGGGACATGAATGATTTTCATGCAAAGGATACCTTCAAGACACAATCAATCGGATTGGAGGAGAACCAAGAAAAATCAATGTCAATAAAGGCAAAAAAAGGAGAAAAGTATTCAGAGAGAGGGGAAAGACAACAGAATCAAAAGTTTACAGAGACCAGGAAGGATAAAGACAGAAAAGACTATGATATTTATCAATTCAGAGGTCAGTTGCTAACCTTGTAAAGAGAAGTCTCAGTTAAGTGATGAGATCAGAAACCAGACTGCAAGGGGTCAAGAAATGATTTGGAAAAGAGGTTAGTTGAAGAAGAGAACTGTTGGTTTTTTAGTAATTTGGTTGTGAAAGGTAGGAGAAATAAAGGAGTATCTTCAGAGGATATTTATTTTTTAAGTATTCTTGCTAACTAGATAACTGGAATAACCTGTATGATAATGGAAGACATCAGTCATCCATCTCCACTCACCTGTCTCTCCCATCACCAACCTTCTACACATATAGATGTGACCTCTGGGCATTTCTCTCCCCTTCTGTTGACTGATGGAGGGTGAGATCTGGCCTCGAGTCTTGGGAAGACAAAGATCCAGTTCCCTCCCCCCAAGGCAAAGATGTGGGACCAGGAGTTTATGTTTGAATATATGCATGCTGCAGTAGTCATGCTCACACCGGTGTATAGTAGGGATGGCAGAAGAAAGTGTATTGTCACTGATCTGGTGTTTATACAAGGTCCATGATATCCATTTCTTCCTCTAATTCTTGCCCAGATGCAAGATTATGGGAGAGGGTGTGGGAGTTCATGGCATTAATACTCCTGAGGCCAATAAGTTGCCCTTTCCTGAGCTTTCTCACTTCAGATCTGATCTTCACCAGTTGGGGAGGAAACAGGTCCCAAGTAGATCAGGGCCTGGACTGGAAGCATGACACACTATTAAGGGCTTATTCTCATCTCATACTTCCAACACAGTTCCAGATGCCCAGCTCTGAGGTTTAAAGATTGGGAGCTACCTTCCATCACCCTGGTTGTGTTGCCTTCCTGAATTTAGCTTTGGTGTGAGGTGGGTATTGGAGCTACAACACCTTGAAAGAAAATGGCTGGTTCTGATCTCAGTGAAGGGGCAACACTGGATGAACCCACCATGTTTGCTGAAAGATAAAATAAAATCTTGGTAATTAAGCTCTCTTTTATCACTCTGCTCTTAGGAGATCTTTAGCTGGTCTCCAAATCACTTGTGGTATCTCTGTGGCACCTTCTAAACTCCTGGGACAAAGTGTTACTTGTTCGAGCCTAGTTATTTAATCTAGGGCTCGAACTCAGGCAGCATAAACTAGTCAAGATTCATACAGAATTTACTCTGATTAAAGATGAACAGAATAGTCAAATCTCTTGTCTATTAAAGATTACCCTGCTACTATGTTATTAGGTTGACAGAAGATATTTCTCAGTAAAATGATCTTTACTCTTAACATGTGTCTTTGCTATACTTTCCGCTCTAGGGCAGGAATTTAGAAGCATAGTATTGAATCATTACTCTCCCTAAAAGAGTAGACTTGTGCATTTTTCTTGAAGGCCATAAATTATTATCTTGCTAATGTGTGTGTGCATGTGTTTAGGTCTTTTGATAGCACATTGAAAAAAAATCTAGTACTCTTCAGATCAGGGTCCATGCTCCGTTCTTTCAATGTGGCTTTCAAAACCCAAGACTACAACAGAATCTAAATTCCTAGTATGTGTGTGTATACCATTAGGCTTAGCTCTGTTGCATTTTGATTTTTTTCTGGAACAATCTATTTATAAACATTCTAAATAAAATATCAGGTTATTGAGTGCAGCAGAGACAGAGGACATTAGATAGAATGATTTATACATCTGCAAGCAACCTCTTTGTACATAAGTGAGAAAATATCTTTTTAAAAAAACTTAGACACTGCACCCAAAGGATTCTTGTATTCTGGAGTTTCAGGTCCTTCTGAGGCACCTCATTTTCTTTCAGGGGTTTTCAAGAGTAAATTTACACAGTTACTAGATCTTGGATAAAGTAATGTAGTACTTTAGTGGAAAGTATGCTAGACTTGGAATCAGGAGAGATCTGAGTTCAAACCTTTCCTTCAATAATTATTTGCTCTGTGACAATGAACAAATCATCTCAACTTCTCTGCCTCAGTTTCCTTACCTGTAAGACAGGGATAATAATATTTATAGTACATACTTTATTTTTTATTTAATATTTATTTTCCCCCAAAATTGCATGTAAAAACAATCTTTATCATTCTATTTTAAAATTTTGAGTTCCAAATTCTCTCCTCTCCCCTGCCCCCATTGAGAAGGCAAGCATTTGATATAGGTTATAGCATATACTTTAAAAAGTTCTGAGAATTAAAAGCGATGATGTATGTAAAAGGTTTTGCAAACTTGAAAGTATTATATAGGAAGTCCTCAAAGTCTTAATGCAGTTTGAAGTTATTAAATCCTAAAACTGCCCTGCACTAAGACTTTTGGTACATCCTATATACGTGTTAACTTCTATTATTATTACTGCTTCCAACATCACTTGTATTATCTGTATGCTGAACAAGTCCCTTAGCTTCTTTAGGCTTTAGCTTTTTTTTCTGTAAAGAATTTAGACCAGATGAACTCTAATACAGCTTTTTGTAATTCAGAATCCTGTAATCTTAAAGAAACTGAGAGTTTTTACCTTTATCTAGAGGAGGCACAGAATCATTTAAACAGTCACTTCCTCTAGCTTCAATTTCACAATAACATCAAAAATAGTTGATATTTACATAACCCTTCAAGGTTTGCAGAGCACTTTACACACACCATTGCATCTAAATCTCAGAACATTTTTTGTTACACTAGCCAAAGTGACCACAAAAGGTGGTTTTTATCTAACCCAAGGAAAGGAACTGATATTCAATATGCTAAAGCCCTGAGCATGAAGATAAGAACTTTGCTACAGTGACCCTCATGCCTAACATGAAATCTACATTCTAATCAGATTGGCACATTTGCTACTATACGTGGTATTTCATCTCTTTCCTCCATGCCTTTGCTCGGGCTGTGTCTTTGGTAAGTTTAAAAAAATTTTAAACTTAAATGCAAAATGAGAAAAGAAAAAAAAGCATTGCCATGGACACAGCAGACGATAAAAGAGGATTCATTATAAAACAATAAATTTCCATTTCAATAAAATCTACATAATAAATACCATACATTGTTTGCAAAGATGTCCAGCTTTTCTTTGCTTCCTTGTTGGTTTTCTTTTGTTCTCTGATGTGCACTTTGTATGTTATTTTTCTATTCCCCACAAGAAGGCTACAATTTAACATGATATATATGTATGTATGTGTGTGTTTATACACATAGATATCTATAAACATACACACATGGACTCAGTATTACGCTCATTTCCTCCTACCGTCTGTTTTACTGAAGGTTGATAGCGTCTTCCTTCATGAGTCCAAATCTTTCCACATTTTTCTAAATCAACCAGTTTATCATCTCCTTCACCACAGCAATATTCCAACCCAATGACATTCTATCCAATTGTCTATAAAAGTCCCCCCCCCCCCAATTTTCTACATTTCTTCTATTCTTGGCTACATAGATTTTATTTGTACAAGAAATTTAATTTAAAGTAATCAAAATTACTCTTTTTACACTTCAACAATGCTCTTACCATATAATATAGTTTAAGATCTGATCCTGCTGAATCTACTTCCTCTACATCTTTTCCACCTTGGTTTCTTTCTGACCTTTTGTTCTTCCAAATGAACTTATTATTTTTTTCTAACTTAGCAAAATAGTTTTTTTTTGTAATTTTATTGGGATGACATTGGATAAATAGATTAGTTAGGTAAAATTGTCATTTAAAAATTTATATTGGCTTTACCTACCCATGAACAATAAATATTACTTCAATCATTTAGATCAGAGTTTATTTGTATGTTTATGTTTATATAGTTCCTGTATCTGTTTTGGCAGATATATACTCAGGTATTTTATGCTGCCTGGGTATTTTAAATGGTTTAAAATAATACTGAATAATATTACTGACACATAGTGTAGTTCCTCTATTTTTTTCACTTCTGATTAAATATTTTAACTTGAACTTTATCTGAGATATGATTACTATCCCTGCTTTTTTTTACGTACTAAAATCTACTTCTGTCCTTTATTTTACCTTTGTGTATATCTCATTTTTATAATGTTTACTGAAAGCAACATATTGTTGAATTCAATTTTTTAATCTGCTATCCATTTCTGTTTTACAAGTAAATCCATCTCATTCACATTCCAAGCTACAAGTACTTATTGTGTATTTTCCTCCTTCCTATTTTTCCTCATTATCCTTCTTGCCCTATTTACCCTATCCCTCCTCACTCTGTTGCTTTCCTTCTACCCCAAACCTAGCCCCCCTATTCCTTAACCTACCCACCCCTCTAAGAGTCTCTCTCATACTCTCCTCTCACCCTATCCCCTTGTCCTCTTCTTTATTTCTGAATTTAGAAGACTTTTATACTCTTCTAGATATATTTGTTTTTCCTTTTTTAACCCATTCCTGATGAAAGCAAGGTTCCAGGACTATCTGCCCTCTCCCCTACTAGCTTCTTCTGTATAAATTTTTCTTTTTATGCCTCATTTGCATGAGTTAATTATTCCTTTTTCTCTTCCTACACAGTTTTATTTTGTTAGAATCACTCTGTCATACTCAGCTCAGCCCACCCCCTTCTTTCAAACTACCTAAATAATCATGACAATCATAGGACTACTAATATCATTTTCACATATACGAAGTAAACAATTTGACCTTAGTGAGTCTTTTATAATTGATTTTTAAAGATTACCTTATATTTTTCCTGGATGTTATATATTGAATTTTCCCTTAAGTTCTGGGTTTTTTGTCACAAAAGCCTGAAAGTTTTTGAGTTCATTAAATGTCCATTTAAAATATATTTGTATGTATGCATACATGCATGCATGCATATGTATATTATATGTATATAGACAATATACATACATATATATGTATGTATAAACATTCTTACACTTGTATGTGTATTATACATGGTCCAGACAACGGACCAGTTTGGTGGTTTGATGGTATGTGTGTGTGTGTGTATGTGTGTGTACACATACACACACACGTATATTTTATACAATTTACTCTATACTTATTGGTATATGTTTTGTATTTGATTATTCGTGTTCACATTGTCTACCCCCTCCCAATCCCTCTCCCCCAGCCCATAGAATTTCAGCTTCTTAAGGTCAAAGAATGCTTCATTTGTGTGAATTTGTGTGTGTGTGTGTTCCCATCACCTAGAACAACACTTGAAATGTAGTATTAAATGCATGTCGAATTGAATTGAGCTGAGTTGGGTTTCATTCAATTGAATTGAATTGAGTCTGCTTGGCTTGAAGGCAGGATGGTTCTTACTTCTACTCCTAGCTTCCTTAGTATTCTCAAATCAAATGAGATAATGCATATGAGGTGCTTTGGAAATCTTAAAGCACTAGGTAATCATTAGCTATTATTGTCATTGCTGCTATTAATAGTAATCATTACTATTCTTAGACTGCATCAGCCTTCTAATGTTCAATATTTAATTTAGATATTGAGATTTTCATATTACAAGTCTTCAGATTATCTATACTTTTAAAAAGAGGACCTCCTGTGAATTGTGGCACCAGGGTCGAACATGGGATGACAACTCTGGCCCCAGAGGTTAAATGTTTTGGAGTAGGGGGCTTCCCAAGCCCCTCCAAGCATAACATGTAGGATTAGTAGCCATTTACTTGTTACTCACTCCAATATAGCAGGTTGATGTGGATCACTTAGATAGAAGTTCACATTTTTGCTAATACAGTAATAGCGCTACATTGTGGGATCCTTAGTTGAATCTTAGTGGAGAAAATAGGAAATTTTGTGGCAATAATGTTGCAAGTCCCTGTAGGGGTTGTAGATTATCTACAATTAGTTTGAGTCTTTGTCTGAACAAAAGCTCAAAAAAAATGTTTCAGAAGTGAAAAAAAAAAAACAGTAGAGTGGGTGAAGTGATGATGCTAAAGATGCCCAAAATACACTCACTGAAAAATAGAAGACTTTACTATGTTAGGGCTCAAACTAGTTTCACTAGTTTTTTTTTTAAGTTTGCTGATTAAGATTCCCCTATTCTTGAAAAGACCAACAAGCTCCTATAACTCACAGATACTTATTATAGAGCTCATGAGGACAGTTTCTAGCAAAGGGGGACTGATAGCTTTGCATTCATAGTTTTATTCTTAAAAACTGCCTGTCACATCAATTCAATTAAATATCTATTTAGCAGAATATATGTAAGATGATTTCTATACACACGATTAATTTCCCCCAAAATCAATCAATCAGCCAGCATTTTTTTTGAAGAAGGTGGCATTTAAATGGAATCTTAGAGTAACCTAGGGATTCCAAAGGAAGGAGGAAAGGAGAGAGAGCATCCCAAGCATATGGAATGCTTTGTGCAAAGGCATGGAGGATGGAATGTCAGTCAGAAGGAATAGTAAGTGATTTGGTTAGGCTGTGTAGTATAAGGGGAAGGAATATAGAATCCACCTAGAAAGGTAGACTGAGGCAAGATGAAAGGGCTTTAAATGCCCACCCAAGGACTGTGTCTTTTATTCCAGAGGAAATGGGGTAGCTTCTTGAGCAAGGGAATGACATGCTTAAATCTGAGGAAGAGAGAAGTCTGGCAGCTCTGTAAAAGACAGATTGAAGAGGGTAGGGCCTGGAAGGAGGAAGACCACTTAGAAAGCAATTGCAATAGACAAGGTGATTATGAAAGCCTAAACCAGGATGGCTATCATGAGCAGAGAGAAAGGTAGATGTTGAGGAGGTAGAATTGACAAGACTTATCAGCTGGCTGGAAATTGTAGGAGATTAGTGAGAGTGAAGAGGAGAGGGTGGCTCCTAGGTTGTGAACTTAGGTGATGAGGAAAATAGTGGTGCTCTTGACAGAAATAGAAAAATAAGAACAAGGCTTGAGGGAGCATAATAAGTTTTGTTTTGAACATTGAACTTGAAGCTTCAATAGGACACCAAGGTGGCAGATTTCAAGCAGGCAGTTGGAGATGAAGGACTGGAGGTCAGGGGAGAGATGAGGGCTGAATATATAGATTTGGGGGTCATCTTCACAGTGATTATATTTGAACTTTTAGGAGATGATGTTATCCACAAAGAGTATATATAGAGAAAAGGATATAATATATAATCCTGTATAAGAGATTGAGAAGTGTTAGTCAAATAAGAAGGAAGATAATCATGACTGAGCAGCGTCATGAAAACCCAGTGGGGAGAGAGTATCTATGCAGAGGGGATGGTCAACAGTGTCAAACACTGCAGGGAGGCCCAGAAGGATAAGGATTGAATAAAGGTCATTGAGTTTAAGAATAAAGGAATCATCTGTGGTCTTGGAGAGAGCAGTTTCAGCTGAATGGTGGGAGTGGAAACCAAGGAGTGAGAAGGATGTGAGTTTAAATATGAAAGATGTGGGAGAAGAGGTATGGGACCAAAGCTTCAAGGAATGGTAGAATGGAAAGGGCAGTTAAATGCCTTGGAATGAAGTTTAGTGCTTTGACACCAGGAAAGATGGAAGAATGCCTTAAAATAATAATTTTTAATTTTCCAATCCAATACCGCAGCTATATATTTTGCTCTTATTTTGTTCTCAGGACAGACAATAGAAAGGCAAAACAACCTTGAAGCTAGCCAAATACTTTAAGCCTTGTCATTTCATTGTAATTTCACTGATACATGGGAGCACTGAAAAGGTTATCTATTCCAGGTACATCTCCCTATCCAGTATAGATGAGTACTGGACCTGTACTTGCAGACCTCTAGGGCTGGAGATTCCATAATCTCTACCTCTCTACCCTGTTCCAGGCTTTAATCACCCTTTATGGGCCTACAGAAGTCATAAACTGAAACTTTCATTTTCTCTTGAAATCATACTGTTCTGGATTGCTATAGCATCCCCCACTCCTACCTCTACCCAACAAATGGGGAATTAAATCCATAATAGATGACAGTATCAGTATTCAGTTCACTGCTTGATCAGTTCATATTTATCCCAATAAATTCACTGAAATCTTTGTTTGCTTTTAGAAAAAAAGTATGATGTTGGGGAACTAATCATGCTTTTGTCTGATAAAGCATAGTGAAATTCAATGTGTTCATGCCTTAGCATAGTAAGATATCATCTGCTGCAGCTAACTACCTATATAGATGGTAGGTTTGAATAATCCCTTTTCTAAAAATGTTTTTAAGAAGTTGTTTGTGAATCTGACTTTTTTCAACTGAATAAAATTTTAAAAGGAATACAATAGGCTGCTATTTAAAAAAGTCTTTTAGTTAACCCTTCGGGAAAATAACAAATCTGTTTATAATGTGAACTATAATTCCTTAATTTATAAATGCAAATTTTTTAATATAGGTTTTGTTAAAGGGAGATGATTGCATTTAGTACTTAATTAGAGAAATGAATATATAAAGGAATGCTACTTCTATTAGTATAAGAAATTATTGGTGCAAGGACTTCCTTCACCAACTGAAAGCAACATGTCTATAACTTCATAGCGTCCTAGGGAGCTGCTTTCATTAGGTAGAGGCTGGTGGATTCGGCCAGAATCATCACAAAGTTATTCAATATCAGAAGCAGGATTTGAAACTAGGTCTTTATAACTTTGTGCTGAAAAATCTAGCCACTACACTTTGCTGCCTTTATTTCTTTTGATTTCTTTCTTACTGGAACTTTGATTTCATTAATATAGGGAATTCTTAATAAGGACACCTTGCTTGTGCAAGATTGGTACCAGCACTGCAACTTACAGTCTTTCAATTTTCTGGGTTAGAGAGGTTAAGTGAATTGCCCAGAAGCACAGTCAATATGTGTTAGAAGCAGGACTGGTCTCCTAATTCTCAGACTGGCTCTGTACATATTACGCCATGACTACTTCCCTAGGTTAGCTAATAAAGATTTTTTTAAAAGCAGTTATTTTCCAATAACCTTACTCTCATTAGAAGTCTGTTATTTTAAGTTTTTTTTTAGAAAGCACTATATACTAAAAATAAAAAGAGAAAGTTTCACTGATTTTAATAATTAAGGAAAGAGAAACTAAACCCTTAGCTCCTAGAAATAAAACAGAATAAGTTCTGCAAGCTTAAGCAGAACTATAAAGGTAGCAGTTCATAATGTGGAATGTAATTGACACTTCAAATAGAGTAGAATAGCAGCAAAGTTCCTTAAATCCCTGAATAATGAAGTTTGATACGATGGCCACACATTAAGATATAAAAATATTAGAAGACAGAGGAAACAGAGACATTCCCATTATAGAGAAAAACTGTTCTGGAAGAGCAACAGTGATCAAACTGCTGTGTATAAAGTAATCAGTCAAGGTTTGGCTAGATAATAAAAAAATGCCTGGAACACAGTGTTTTACAATAATTCCTTAAAGGTAGAAAACTTTGCCTTTCTCTGACATCCTAAGAAAAATATTAAATATTTTGGAGCTAGTCTCAAGCCAAACAAAAGAAGGCATCATATATAAACTAAGTGGAATCTTCTCTAAAGTTTATTATATACACACAGAGGTAAATATATACACATATACACATGCATACACATATGTACATACCCATATACATATAGACATATATATGCATAAAGGCAATACACATATATGTATATGAATGTATATATCCCTACTGCAAAGTCAAAGACCCTCTGTTGAGAAAATGCAGCTTCATTTCTGGGCAGAACTACTGCAAATGAAATGTGCTTACCTGTTGTGATGGGCTATATAAAGAGAACTAAACTCCTCAAATACTGGTTTTCTTATGGTTGAAAGGTGCACATCCTGTTACACAGCCCCTTGGCTCTGGTTGTAAATAAGAAAAGAGTTAGTGCTGGTCTTGGCACATGAAGGTGCTAGAAGCTGGTCATTGTTAGCAATGTAATTTTCACAAGAAGGGAAAGCAGAGACAACAGTACCACTGGGGAGTCTGGAAAATAAGTGATGATGGTGCAGTGATTCTGCAGCAAGCAGCTCTAAAGACTAAACGGTGAAGCAATTGTGGTTTGGAGTAAGTTCACTTGAATGGCACTTAGGAAAAAGAACAGGGAAGATTTGGAAGGGATAAATTTGATGCTGGACCAGGGGGTGGCAGGGCATGGAAATGTCCCTGTTAGAATTTTCAGAGGGCTTCATATCCATTATCTGTGATCCCCATAAAAACTTTGTGAGATAATTTAAACAGTTGGTCTTATCTCTGTTTTATTCATCTAGAGAATTTAAGTGGCTTATTCACAGACAGTAGGCAGGCTAGATTAGAACATGGATCTATTGATTATTTGTTTAGGGTTCCCCCCTAACATATGGTCACAGAGACACACGTAGAAGGGAGAAGAGAAAGTGAGGTTCTGAGCATTACAAGGAATGTTATTAGTGTAACCAGAAATTAAACATATATATACATGTGTTTAACATATACACACATGTATATATGTATGTGTGTATATGCATGTATGTATGTATCTATCTATCTGCCTCGTCTAATGACTGTAATATCTGTAATACCAAAATGGTGAGAGCTGAAGGATAGGGAATACCTGAGGGCAGATGAATGAGACATATCCCTGGGCTACTGAAAACACAAAGTCAAGAACCCAAGGTCAGAGAGAAGACATAGTAGAATGACAGCCAGCTCCTTTCTGGGTATTGCCTCTGTTTGCTTCATCTGTTCCTGTCATGATAAGGTAGAAATGCCAAGGACTAATCAGAAGTCCTTGGTAGTGACAGAAAGTCAAATGGAAAAGAAGCAGATTATGAGCTTTGTGGTAAACTAAGGCTCTCCCAAATTCCTGGTCCTGTGTTGCAAGGAAAGCCAAAATCCAGAAACAGAATTCCTCAATCCAACATCTAATGATTTATCATTTTAAATTCCATATGCCAAGTATGTATTGGAGTTTTGTTGTATTTCCTATATCCTTTGCCTGTTCAAAGGGTGGAGGATTAAATAAAGTGAGTGTGTATTTCCTAGCACTCCTGCCTTTAGAATGTGTCTATGTACTTTCTGGGGGTAGATGACATCCGTGAGTTGTGAGCACACAGTCATGGGATAGATATTCTTTTCTGAACTGCTTATTGTTTATTGTTTTTAAGGATTCTGGGCATAAAAAGAATAACATTCCATATATAATATTCTTTGTATTTATGCTGAACTTAGCTTAACTTAACTGCAGAATTATTCCTCTGGAATGGTGGTTACTCATTGCATTGAGCAGAATTCTCAAGTCTTTCAAAGTTGTTTTTCTTTACAACATTATTATTTTTTTCCTCTGGGTTTTGTGTACTCTGTGTTTATCTATTCAGAAAGGGTTCCCATGGTTCTTTAAAATCACCTGTAGAGAGGTCTACCCCGGAGTTCGCAGGGAAGGAGACCTGAGAAGGCACTAGGAAAGGACAGCGGAAGGAAAGCTGGGAGGCTCTGGGGGCCAACGGAATGGAGAAAGGGTCCAGCCTCAAGGCGCCAAAGAGCAGATTGCTCAGCGGCCCCAAGAGAAACTGGAAGTAGATCACCTCGCACGTCAAGCTCGAAGTACTGAGGCGTTTGAGAAGGGTGGGAAGCTCACACAGGTCGCCAAGACCCTGGGGCTGGCCACCTCCACGGTGGCCTCCATCGGTGTCAACAGAAAGAAGATCAAAGCCAACTCTCAGGTGGCCACTCCCATCAGTGCCACTCAGCTGACTGGGGCGGAGGCCCAGACTGAGACCTTCGGAGCGAGCAACTGCTGGTTTGCCCTATTCAAGGCATGGCACAACGTCCTCCTGAAGGATGAACCCACCGTGGCAGATACAGAAGCAGCCAGCAGGTACCCTGATGTGCTGAGGAAGATTATTGAGCTTGGTACACGTTGAGGTACACGCCTCAACAAGTTTTCAACATTGATGAGACAGGGCTATTTTGGAAGCGTTTACCTGAAAGGACATTTGTGTCTCCGGAGGACGAAGCCAGGTCAGGGTTCAAGGCATCCAAAGACCATCTAACTATGCTCCTCCGAGGCTGGGGATTGTAATTTGAAGCCCTGTGTATCCTTCTGAAAATCCCCAGGCTCTGAAGGGCTGCTCTAAGCCCAACCTGCCTGTAATCTGGAGATGCAATTGGAATGACTGCGTGACCATGAGCATCTTCCAGCAGTAGTTTACCAAATTCTTCTGCCCCACTGCGAAGAGGCACTGTGCTGGAAACAACCTCCCCTACAAGGCCCTGTTGATCCTAGACAATGCCCCGTGCCATCCAGTGTACTTGGATAACCTCTCTGCCAAAGTGAGGGTGGAGATTCTGCCCCAAAACACTTCAGCCTTGATCCACTCCATGAACCAAAGGGTGATCACTATCTTCAAGGCCTTTACCTGAAGAGGACGCTGTGTCAGCTCATACAGGAGACCAACGGCGAAGAGAAGCCCACCATTTGTGAATTCTAGTGAAGCTACAACATCATGACTATTGTGGACAACATCGGCGAAGCCTGACAGGAACTGAAGCCGTCCACCATGAATGCCTCGTGGAAGAAGATCTGGCCAGAATGCATGCGCGCCTCCTCTGAGGCCGAAGCCCTGCCCCAGATCTGTCAGAACATAGTGATACTCGCCAGTCACGGAGGTTTTGAGGGGATGGTGGAAGAGGATGTTGTGCACCTGCTTCAGTCTCGTAGGGAAGACCTGTCAGGGGAGGGACTAGGAACACCCTCACTGGTAGCATGGCAGGACAATGCCTCGGCCACCCCGCCAGAAACGACTACAAAGCACTTGGCAGAAGCCCTCTCCCACTTTGACCTGGGGCTGCAGATCCTTAGTGATAACGTTCCCAATCCGGAGCGGAGCCTGAAGGTGTGTCGAGAGGTGAACAACATCATTAGCTCCTATTGGGAGCTGTACAAGGAGAAGAAAGGGTGTGCAAAGTAGACAAGAGAAGACTTCCAAGTCACCTCACTTCCTTAGTCCTTCCAACTTCCTTGGCTCCATCATCACTGCGCTGGTGCTCTCACCCCTTCATATCTTGGTAAATGATCTTGGAGTTCTGCAGCCGACCTTGGGAATGAGCCTGGTCTTCAGTCAGATCATCAACCCATCCTCCGAGCCCTCGAGGTGTGAGAGGACTTGCCTGGCTTGTGCTCCACAACCTCTTCTGTGCTAGAGGCATGGCCCTGAAAGGGGGGAAGCCTGTGTGCAAAGCATGTAAATCAATAGGAGGGGGTTTTGAAAATCTGCCTACCCAAGCCCATGTGGAAGAAGAGGGAAAAGGAGGAATGAACAGGAATTAACATCCACAGTGACCAGTGGATAGCAGGGAGTTTGGGAAGCCTTTTGTGTGGGGGTGGGGAGGCTCAAGGTGTGTCTTCAGGGACCATGAACACAGTTCCATAAACCACTGGAGTCTTGGTTGTTAAGTAAATACACTCATGTTTGGTTGACAAAACAAACAAACAAACAAAAAAACACTTCTTTCATCATTTCTTATGTTACTATAATATTTCATTATTTCCATATACTATTATTTGTTTAGTCATACCTCAATTGATGGGTATCCCCTAGTTCTTCGCTGTCACAGAAAGAGCTGTATGGTGTCCCAAAAGTCTTATTGTCGTTTAAGCCTTAATTTAATAGCTTAAATTTGGGACTTTATTTTAACTAAAGTTAAAAAATTAACTTTTGGGACACTCTCCAAGTATACATTTTTATTTGCATGGATGGAAATGAGGGAGAGGGAGTCCAGTGTGACAAGGTCATATAACTAGTACTCAGAGAAACAAAGCGAATTCTGGAGAAGGTGGGGTTCTGGTAGGTCAACCTTACGTTGGATTGATTTGTCCAAGTCTTCACAAAAGATTCAGCTTAAGCTTTTGACATTTGTTAGGTGCTTGGTCTTGAATAAAGCAATTAACCTCTCTCAACTTGTATTCCTATATGTAAAATGTAGATGATAACAGGACCAGCATTACCTACCTCACAAGATTGTTTTGATGCTTAATGTCATAATATACGGAAATGCTTAACAAATGTTCAAATGTTATATAAAATCAGTTATTATCGTTCTTAACAGAGTATCTACCAGACCCAGTGGGTAGAGTGTCAGATGAGGGAGTCAGGAAGACCTGAATCCAAATCCTGTCTTAGACACATTCTAGCCATGTGACTCTGGGCAAGTCATTCTTTCAGTCATAGTTCCTTCATATATAAAATGAATGAGCTGGACTTGATATGTAAGGTCCCTGCCAATTCTTGGTCTATGATCTTTGAAAGCAAAGTGCCCTAAGAAGAGGATTTGGGAGCTTTAACTTCTTATTGATTTCATGTGTTCTTTTGTTCTTCCAATATCTCCCTGCCAGTGAGTCATCAATAACAGAAAATATTCCTCTAGTGTAATTAGTAAGAGGAAAGAAAAATAATTTGGTAACTGACTGATTTTCTAATGACTGAAAAATTCCTTTATTTTTATTGGCCTTCTTCAAATTGAGATTCCTTCCTCTTTCTACTTATCTCAGTTCCTCAAGCTGTCTATGCTTCTATTAAACATGATCATTGAAGTTTCAGTCCCTTGTGGTTTACAAGATGTGTTAGGTCTACACTGAGGACTACCAGCCACATAGATAGAGCAGTAGAAACTTCAAGAGTCAGATGTAAAAAACCTTACTTAATGATGATCATACTGAGGTAGCTCATTTTCTGGATGTATGTGTGTGTTCTTTTGTGGAAAAAAATAAATAATGGAAGCCAGATAATTTGAAAATACATATTATTTAATCTCAGTTGATAGGTGTCCAAGTGGGTTAAAATATTTACAAAATATTTAGTATACCAGTAATGGAGAAATGGGGGAACTGATCAGGAGAAAGGAAAGAGTAGGGCTTTGATCAATACACTTTTGGATATAAACTGTATAGTACTGTTCAATTTATAGGAAAATAAATAAAGTAAGGAGACACTTAAGATCCCAGAAGGCTCCTCTTGCCAAACCAATCTCACACATTCGGAGTTTTGTTCTTTAAAAGTCAATATTTCTTTCAGAGTAGCTTATTGTGTTCAAGGAGGGAGAAAAGGAGGCCATTTCTAAAGGGAAGTACTGCTAGTGATGGTGAAAAACAAATAAATAAATAGAAAGAAAAAAGGATTTAATGAGGGTGGGACTATGCCCCTGCTTCCTGGCTTGTCACTCTGACTTAATCCTTTGCCACTGCAATCAAGGCCTAGATACTAACTTACTGACATTCCCAATTAATTGATCTGGATAACAACCTTTTTTTTTAGAGGTGGAACAAACCTCAGAGTATCTAGTGCAGCCCCCTAATTTTATACACAGGGAAATGGAGGCTCAGAGAACCCAAAGTCACAAACTAGTACAAAGCAGAACTGGAATTCAAATCCAGGTCTTCTGACTCCACATACTGTATTCTTTGTACTTGGATTTCCTTACCACCTAGTTCAGTCAAGAATAAGTGAGCAAAATTGACTTCTTCCTTGCCCTACTCCCCCCAAATAGGTTACAGTTCTTCTTTTATGCATTTTAAGCTTACAAAGTTAAAGAAACTTTCAGGGTTTTTTAAAAATTATTCAAATATTTTGTTTTTACATCCTTCATTTCCTAATATACCCCACCACCTTCCAAAGATTGGTGAACTGGTATAAAGAATAAAAATGAAAAAGGGATAAAAGTTATAGACAGCAAGAAAATTGTTTCACATTTAATAGACCTCCACTTCTGCAAAGGATGATGGAAACATACTATTTGTTTCCCTTTTCTTTTGTCATTTTGTTTTGTTTCTTCTTTCTTGTGGTTTCTCCCATTAGTTCTAATTCTTCTTTTCATCATGACTAATGTGAAAATACGTTTAATATGAAGGTATAAGTAGAACCTATATCAGATTGCATGCTGTCTTTGGGAAGAGGGAGGAGAGAGTAGGGGAGAAAATTCAAAACTCAAAATCTTAGGAAAGTGAATGTTGAAAACTAAAAATAAATAAATTAATTATATATTTAGAAAAGAATAGAAGATATAGTTTCTTATCTTTATGGTCAAGCTTGTTCCTTATAATTAGACGTTTCACATTTTTTTGCTGTTGTTTCTCATTTATGATTATTTTCATTGCATATATTTCTTTTTCTAATTCTTATTTTGCTTTGCATCATTTCGTGTTTTCTCCTTCTCTACATTTTTAAAGTCTTTGTTTCTTATGCAGAGTAAGATTTCATTATATTCATGTATGATAGCATATTTAGTCATTCTTAATTAATAAGCATATTCTTCCCTACCCCCAATCCCAGTTCTTTGCTACCACAAAAGGTGTTGCTGTTGATAATGTGGTATAGATGAGATTTTTTCTTTCTGCTTTCCATCTGGGGACACATGTCTTTTAGCGAGGCCTTTGGGTCAAAGGCTCTGAACATTTTAATCACTTTTTTTCCTTTAATGTAACTCCAAATTGCTTTCCGTAATGGCAGGAGCAATTCTTGGGGGAACTCTAACAGTTAATACAGGATTTTTATACATGTTTATAGAGAACTAGTTCTCATTCTTTTCTCAAGTTTTTCTTAATTGTCTGGCTAACTTCCCTTTTTCCCAGTCTTATCCAGGGAATGACTGGCCTAGTATTATATAAGCTAGATATAAAGTCAAGGTAGAGGTTTACCTAGCCAGTGTAGATTCTGTTTGGCAAAGCTGTTAGGCATCTTATCCCTTCTAAAATGTTTCACTAGTAGTGTCAAATTAAAATAGAAATGGAGGCCACTAAGTGTTACATAATAATCTCTGAGGACCACATATTGACTTAATTTCAAATTGCAATATTATCTGTATTTTATTGTATTTAATCTCTTAAATATTTCTAAATTTCATTTTAATCTGGTTCAGGTCTACTTGGGAGTGTTAACTTACCTTGTATGTGATTCCTCTGACCTTTGCCAATCACAACTTTGGCTGTGGAAACCCCAAGTTTGGGGGAATCACCCTTTTAACCCCTTCCTGTGCTCTCTGTTTTCTCCTATGCCTAGGGCCCTGCACTTAGATAAGGAGAGCTGCAAAATGGACAGGGCACTAGATTCAGAGTCAATTTTATTGAATTCAGCAAACCTTCATTAAATTCTCACTAACATGCAAAGGATTCCATTTGATGCTGGAATCCAGAAGACCTAAAGGCAAATCCTGTCTCTAGCACTTAATGGTTGATTCTCTGACCCTGTGTAAGTCATTAAGTCTAAGCCTTTGTTTCTTAATCAATAAAAATGGTGTTAACAATCTATAACTCAGCAGTTAGTCTTGCAATAATGTATAAAAAGTTCTTTGCAAACCTTAAACTTATGAAATTAGTTGTCATCATCATGATCATCATGATCATCATGCTCATCATGAAACATTAGCTTTTCTCACCTTTGAACTATTATTTAAACTCTTTGGCCAAGGACTTATGGATTCCATAATGAGACATATTTTGCCTTCTTGACTCCTTCACGTAGGGTCAAGGTCAAGGTCAAATAAGCAAGAAATATGTCTTGAGGTCCAGGCAGGGATAACTTTGTGAAATGGGTGAAATGAATATTTGTTAAGCTTGCCAAAGGCACATAAGAACATGACTTGTCAGCACATGGAGCTATTGAACCTATGTTCTGAGGGGGGAGGAAGAGGCTTTTCAGTCAAAACAGAGATAATAAACATCTCCCCAAAGTCTTAGGGCAAATCTGAATCTAAGGACAAAGGTCATCAAGTATATATTCAAAATACAGAATCAAAGTGAAGATTTGGAAACATGTGATAGCTCACTTTGAGTATGTGAAAGTCTATTATTTGAAAGAGAGATTTGATATTATTTACTTGAGGTGAAATTTGCAGAGAGGAAGATTTCTGCTGCACCAAAGGAAAAACTTTCTTCACAATGGGAACTATGCAAAAATGGTGCTTTGGGGACAACGAAGTTTGGATGATAACTTCTTGGGGATTTTGTAAAGGGTGAAATCTTCCTTATCTGTGGATTGCACTATCTGTTGCCTGAGATCACTTCTAATTTTAAAAATCCTGATATTCTTCAAACTTTTGGAGTATTGAATCCAGTTGCATTGGGCATTCTACCTTAATGTATCATAGTTGCTGAAAAGCAAGATAGCTTAAATATTTTTCTTCCTCTTTTCTCTTGTCTTCCTACATTGATCTCTGGTAGTCATCTGTTATACCTATATGCAAGTTTCAGTTGCAAATTCCAGTAGCTCTGGTCTGGATAGTCCTATGTCCTGTCTTTTTCCTTATCTGCACATATAATGACTACCTCTAGTACTTGTTCTAGAACTGGGATCCATAAACTTGTTTTAAAGATATTTTAATAACTATCTTAATATAATTTATTTCCTCTATAATCATATTTAACTTGATATATTTAAACACATTATTCTTACAAGGAGGCCATAGGCTTCACCAGACTGCCAAAGGAATCCGCGATACCAAAAAAAAAAAAAAAAAAGGATTATTTTGGTCCCCACCTAGTCAGAAGTTATGTGGCTTGGTTAAGGCTATGGTAATTCCCTTCCTTGAGTTTTGAGAGTTCATGTCACTTTACAGGACATGCTTTGCTCCAGAGTACATATCATTTACCTACATAAGCCAGCTGTGCTTGGTTGTTGTTCTTTGAAATTAGAATTTCTCAGACTTCCCAATTATATTTGGAGATAATGAAGGCTGCACTACTTTTCTGGGATTACGTGCGGGAAACCCTGAGTTGTTGGGTTGAGCTATCTGTAATAATAGACATTGGGGCCAATGGCCAATAGATATCTTTTCCAGACATAGCTCTTGATGTAGGCATGTAGTCCACCTATCTTCTTGTGTTTGTCTTCACATAACCCCAATCCTCCCTTGGAATTTGACCAAAAAACATTATTCATATCTTTTATATCTATATCACTCTCATATCCCTTTTCACCATCCTTTTTTTAATAAAGAGCTTAAAAAAAGAATAAATAAGTCAGGTCAGTGAGTTTAGTTAAAACATTGACAGGAGTCAAATAGTTTATGTGATGTCCCACACCTATAGTCCTTCACTCTCAAAGAAGAGGAGATACGTTTTCTCATCTCTTTTCGGGGATCAGGCTTGGTCATTATAAATAACCAATATGTTAACTTTCTTGACTCCAGACTTAATTTCTAAGCCCTAAAATATAATAAATCATATCAAATAAGTATAGTAAATCAAATTATAATAAGAACTGAATGTGGCACCACAATATGAAGCACTATAAAACTACTTTCATGTATTAAAAGTATGTTTATGCATGGGATAACATAATTAAATCATTTCAATACACTCTACAGAGCAAGCAGGCTTTACTCTTATCTTGGTTATCCTAATAGCAGTCTTTGAATAGTTCCAAGTATCTGAAAGCAAAATAAATTCAGAATATTATTGTTGTTACTGGTGCCACCATAAATTATGTGAGTAATTTTGTGTTATGAATTATGCAGTCACTTACTAAACCTAGCTTTTTCCAAAATTTTCATACATAAATGAATGATGCTAAGAAAATACCTTTAGAACCTTTAAGGCTAATTTGATAGCTAAACGAATGCAAGAAAAATATTGGGGAAAAGGTTAAAAGCCCTTGGCCATCTAGATGGAGTTAGCCTCAAACAATTAAATGTGAGCTTTGGAAATGCTGTTGTGGGAGCAGACTTTAGAACGTATCCCCTTTAAACTGTTTCGCAAATTGTCTGAATGAGATTTGGCAGGTAGATAAAAGACTTAGGAATTCTCATTGGGGGGATTGCAGCAGGCTTGTTGCTTCAACAGGCTTTCAAACTAGACTTGCATCTTATAGAACAGAACAAACCCTACAATCTGTTCCTGGCATTACAACCCCCAGAGTGACCCAACTAATCAGCTGGGGGCCAAGCAAGGCATTAAACTGCATATGAAGCAGCTGTTGTCCAGAATCACTAGCCCCAAAGGGAAATGTTCTCTTGGGGGTGAAAATAGCCCTGTAATTGGCCTCCAAAATGCCCACATAGCTGTATTCAACAAGAATATACGTTAGTTTTGGCTTAGGATAAGAGGAATTACATACAAATAGATAATCTACTTCTTTCCCATTTTGCCTTCTTAAAACTTCACTTAGTGAGAAAAGAATGATTTGGGATATTTAGGGACTTGTCAGTCACCTCTAAGGAAGTCATTTACACAGGCTCAGGGAGGTTCTGAAGAGTCATTTCATTGGTAAATAGCACCTCCTATTTTGGAGGGTATTCAGAATATGAGAGCCAGGGCATGTTTCAGATATACAATGAAATTGACTATAAAGCACATCAAGGGATGAAATAGACTAGTAAGCACTAAATCTTAGAGCTTGAAGAGGCCCTATAAATAAAATAATCCAAACTTTAGTTGAAACTGCCAGAAGAGGTGAGAATTTTGCCCAAGGTCACAAAGTAGATTAATATCAGAGCTGGCATTGGAGCCCAGGTTTTGTACAACAGGGTACAAAATAAGTGTAGATTGCCCCTTGCTACATACACTGTCCCAATGCAGGAGCTAGCTGAAGAGAACAGCTCCAC
Source organism: Notamacropus eugenii (assembly GCF_028372415.1). NCBI lineage: Eukaryota > Metazoa > Chordata > Mammalia > Diprotodontia > Macropodidae > Notamacropus > Notamacropus eugenii. Next base: position 210,799,742 of record NC_092876.1, read on the forward strand.
AGGGCTGGAGAAAGAGAGAGAACAGAGGGTTCTGAGGCATGAGGAGATCAGTCACCGGGAGGCTCCCCTAGGAGAAGAACTGACCTTTGGCTTGGCCAGAGAACTGATTGCTTTTTTTTCCCCTTAGACTGTCCCAATGAGAGTACATTTTAGTTTTTTTTTTTCTTTTCTCTCCAGGCATGCTCTGGAGGATTTAACCCTTTTACCCCCAGAACTTCCATTGGGCCTGCTCCCCACACCCTCCTGATTGGTGAGTTTTTCATATAGTACGCTATATCTGGCCAGGCTAGTGCCAAACATGACTCTTATTCCCAGGCCATTTCTGCAGAAACCACCCTGCATCCTCAGGTTCTGGAACCATAACCACATCAATGCTGTTTTTACTGCCAGAAAAGGTGTGTCAGTGTGCTCCCCTATGTAGTTTTTCAATCCACAGTACCCCACCCTGGCTTGTTTCCTTCTTTGTAAATGTTCCCTCCCTGCTAGCATTGTAGGAACCCTTAAGGCAGTGACTCTCTTTAATTTTCTATTTATCATTAGCACTTAAATTGTTTGCCACACAGTAAGCATTTATTAAATACTTTCTAATTTGTTCATTGACTCATTCATACATTTGCTCTGAAAAGCAATAGCTCTGTATCTAATATAAAAAATAATATATGAATGACAGGATAGTTACTGGAGCAGGAGATAATTTCAGTAAGACTGAGGGAATGTTACCAGGAAGGAAGGTTTGTCACTTAATATGTAAGGGTATGGCAGTGTTGATTTACAAGTTGTGCTCTTAGACATACTGTTTCCCTAGGAGCTCTTTCCCTAGGATATATATCAGACTAACCAAGCATCTGGAGAAATGTATCTCCTTTGACCTCTTACCTATGGCCTAAGGTTCTGGCATTGAGAACAGATAGCAAAATCCCGTGGCCTTTTCCATCTATCTATCATGTTCTCCAGTCTCTGAGGACTAGCCTTGCTTAGAGGAATTAGGAAGGGCATCACTTGCATCATGGAATAATCCCCCTGTACCTTGTAGTGTGTTAGTGGGAAAAGATTATCATCCCCTAGGCTCGGGGATTGATAAAATGCCATTTTCATACAGCTGTTAGAATTAAACGAAGGAAAATAGTGGCAAAGGCAGACAGGCATGAGGAAGGTTGGGAGTCTGGGGAAACCACTGCTGTGTGACCATCAGGACATAATGGGTGTAAAAAGCTTCTTGCTCCCATCAGCACATCTATAAAAACCAGAAGCACCTGGCATCTCTCTAAGTAACAAATGGATATAGGGGCCATTTTTTCCCACCACAGATAAGATAGAAACTGATTGCTAGAGGTAAGTAATCCCCAAGGCTATGAATTTTTTGTACCCCCTGAATTTTTTTATGAAGACTAGACTACATTCACACATATCCACACTCACATATAGACCCACTCTATGTAAAGTGTAAGTTTTATAGGTCTGACTGGTATCAAAATCTCAAAGGATTGGAAAGAAAATTTAGACAGAATATTAAATGTGGGGAACCAATGAAATGGTCTGGAGGATGCAGACGATGCAATAGACAAGGACAAAAGTGAAGGATGCAAGAATGGAAGAGAAAGAGATCTCTTTTCTGGAGCAGAACCCAAGTTTTAGACATCCCATCACCTCCCAGATCTAGACCTGGTCCTATGTTTTAAAGGGGATGTATGTCATATGCAAATAAAGTTCTAGGCAGGCTGGAACTCCCAAAGTGGCCCAAACTATACAAAGATATCACACACTCAGCAGGACACAAAGGTGTTGGCTGAAACCAGCTGTACCCTGCTTATTTCCAAATGACTAGTGTTTGACTAGATCAGTAAAAATAGTGGAAAATGAGTACATAGAAACACATCTCGTGAAGCCAATAGAGTAGCACAAACTACATGGCATTGTGGATAGGCCCTGGACTTGGAATCACAAAGAACTGGGTTTAAATCCTTCCTCAGAAACTTAGTAGCTTTTTCATCTTGGAGAAGTCACTTAATCCTTCTGAATTTCAGTTTCTTCAACTATAAAGTTAGGGGGTTGTACTTACTTGGTCTAGTGATCTCTTCCATCTTTCAAACTATAATCATATATCCTTATTCTCAAAGGACAGGGTAAATATTTGTCATTTTTCCCTTGGAACCAATGGAACAATAGACAAGTCTTCCTCAGTAAGATGCTGAGCAGGTAAATCTTTAGTCCTTGAATATGGGGGCCAGAAGAGAATTAAGAGGTCATCTCATCCAGTCATCTCATTTTAAAGATGAGAAACTTGAGACCAGAAAAACAAAATGATTTGTTCAAGGTAACAGAGCCAAAATTAGAATCAAGATCTTCTGATTGCAAGACCAGTGCTCTTGCCACTATACCATATCATAGCAAGTTCCCTCTGTTAATTAAATTGCTTGCTATTTCCCTACCAAGAGTGCAATACTTTCCTCTGCCCTACCATTGGTAAAATGTAAAGAAAAATAGATTTCAAAAACATGGCCTTTGTATTTGAATATCTAGAACCTCAAGGAGGTCAATAAACTCTTATTTTTTTTTCTAGCCACATTTTCCATTAGCATTAAAAGGCTTAATGGCGAGATTTGCTGGAGGGTTAACAGGGATATTTGGCAGTAGGACAGGTAACTGACTAGTACTTGATAGCAGATGTCATTGGGTCGATGACGTTGTTTCTACCAGTTGTTCTTCTAGAATAAGTGACAAGCATTTCCAGAAATCAGTGTCACTCCTAAAATATCTTCAGTGAAATAATTTATACTGTTCCTTAATCCTATGGAATTAATAATAGATCCTCTAGCTTCTTGTAGTATTCCAGGACCCTGCCCCATTTTTAAGGATTAACAGCACAAATTGTAAAGCTTAAGCTTCAGTAAATGGTTCCTATTCGCGTTGTGCTTTCAAAAGTCACTGATTCCTGCTGCTAGTCATCAAAACTGGGCCAAATGCCCAGACCTAAGTATGGCCTGTCCATGGAACTGACCACCTGTAGCTCCATCTCTTTTTCCATTTTCTCTTCCTAATTTTTGATGTATAGATTCCATGCCTGCTCAGGTATTCAGGACCTTGGCTAACTCCTTTAACTTCTATTTCCTGGGAAGGAGAAGGGCATTTTTCAAATTACATGTACATAATTTAAATCCATCTGGGTGACTCTGTATCTCTCTATGTGACCGTGTGTTTGTGTATCTGTGCATCCCTGTGTGTCTCTGTATTTGGTGTGTTTGTCTTTGTGAGTCTGTGTTTCTCTTCTTTCTCTCTCGCTTCCCTCCTTCTTTCTGTCTTTTCACCTTTCTCTCTCCTGCTTTTCCAAAACTCACATTGATCTCCTCTATAAGGAAAAAGAAATAGTGAAAATTAGGCCAATATTATAAGAACTGGTATCAATAGTTTGCCACAAGGGAAAATATTATAGTCCAATTATTTTTCCTTTTTGTAAATCAACCAGCAAACAAAAAAAACCCATCAACTCTATAAAACACACTTTGTGACGTTACTTGGGGTAAAGTCACTTTCCCAGAAGACAAGTTAAGTCCCCTTTTCCTTTCATTACCATCTTAGCCCTGTTTTCCCACTGGAGCAATGCAAGGAAGTCTGACCCTCCCAAGGTAGTTTTCTTGAAGTACTATCTGACAGCCCACAGAGCCTAAACGGAATATTAAATGATAACAACAAAAACCATGATCGAAAACAAAAGGATGCTGCCCTCAGATGTTTTCAATAGCGTGTTTAAGGATTCTTGGCATTCTTGTAAATGTCAGATTGCTTCACTGTTCTGTCCTTTCCTTCATGCACCTGCCCAGGGGATCCGTATCCTTAACCTCAGTTCCCCAAGCCCACTCTGTCCCCTATTGCCCTTCACCAGCGCACCCCTCTCCCTCACCCTCCTTTTCCTTAATCGCCGAAAGAGCACCAGGAGGTCAGCAGAGAGAACATTTTTTGAATATGCATTTATTACAGAAAATTTAAATAAAGGAAAAAAAATAAAAATTGTGCCACAGATCAAAGCACTTATGCTGCGTAAACTCGTGCAGTACTCTCTCACATGCTACCCCCTTCTGCTCCCTGGACCCCATGGGCCAGCTCCAGGCCAGCCCTGCACACTATAGGCATAGGAAAAGCGACAGTTGACAATTCACAACATTCACATTCGCGGGCACTTTTTTTTCCTCCCCTCCATTCCCGTTTTCTCCCCCTCCTCCCTCATGAACAGCATCCCCCCATTAATCCCCTCTCCCTCAAGAAGACAAAATTCCAGACCCACAGCCAAACAAAAAGGAAAACACTTATCAAATTTTTATAGTAATTATTTCTTAAGCAAAATATCCCTTAAAACAGTGCGCTACAATCAAAATGTAGTTACCGATTGTCCCCTGCAGTGGAGAGGGGACTGAATCTGGGAATGTTTGTTTGTTTTGCTTAGTTTTCAGGTCACTGTTGTGAAGTCTGTCGCCTTGTATATACATAGGTCACATTTTCGGAAGCGCGGCTCCAGACCAGGCGACCAGTCGGATCGTTGCTGGGGGGACTCGGCCATCCCTCCTCACATTCTCCACTTTCCCCAAGATCCCGTCCCCACATGCAAGCTGAGCTGCGTATCTCTCCCTTCACCGCGATCTCCTCGGATCTCAGGCGATAGGATATCTCCCAGCAACTAGAAAGTTATAGCCCATTGCTCTCCACCATCCTCCCCACCCCTTTCTTTCATTACTTTTTGCTGGACTGTCCCAGAAGCTTACAGAGGCTGGTGAGGTCTCCTTTAGGGTGGGAGGCTTTCAAAGAACGGAGCGAGATTAAGAGGTCGCTTCATCCCTTAGGTAGAAGAGACGGTGACCGCAGCAGCAGCCGAAGAATCATTAGGAGGCTATCACTCCGTTAAGTTTTCTTCCGCCAGATCTCAGACGGTTGAGAGGCGCGGTTGGGTTTGGCAAGGTGGGTCGGTCTGGGGACAGGGGGAGAAGCCGTGGCGAAGGAGGGGAAGGTCAGTAAGGTCCCACCACCACTGCCTCCACTTCCTTGGATGGTCGCCTATCCTTCACCAGAAAGTTGATCATACCCTCCGATTTGATGAGCAGGTTACAGCCGAGGAAGAAGATGCCAAAGACAACGGTGAGCGAGAGGACGCACATAACCGCTATCTGTACCACTCGCATAATGTACAGACTCCGTTCGTCCTGCCCGCTCTCCCCGAAGCCATCGTCTGTCACCACGGACGCCTGGGTACAGCAGCGCAGGACCCGCTCCAGCGAGTCACTGCTGTTGGCCAAGAAGAGCCCGGCCGCTTCCGTCTGGTTGCCCAGCGCGGGATTCATTGCGCGCCCGGGCGCGCCGAGTGGCGCAGGGTCGGAGTGGGTGGAGAGTGGGGTGGAGGGAGAGGAACAGGTGTCCCCGGGGGTGGTGCTCGGACTTGGGCGCTCCGGAGCGTCCACCTCTCCTCTCTTCTTCCCTTTCACAAGCCACGACAGTCCCCAGTTCTAGGGAGTTTCCAGGATCCTCTGTGGTCTTACCAACAGCGGCAGCTAGCTTCCTTCCAGCTTCTGTCCAGGCTCTGCTCTCTCCCCTCCTGCTCGCCCGGGGGCTGTTATAAGTTGGCTGGGTTAGGAAAGCACTAACCGTGGGAGGTGTTGGCAGCTACAGGGTGGCTGCTTCGAGGGAAGAGCGACCCCTCCTGGTCCAGGCTGGTCTCTGCACCAGTTTGAATTCAATTCTCAGCGAAGCTCTAAGTAGGGAGAGCGGCGTGTCTCTCTTCCACTGTCCCCACTTTTCCAACTCTGTAGGCCAGGGCGGGGTCACTGAACACTTTTTGTGTGATGGATGAGTTGGGTTTTTTTTCTTCTATTTTTTTTTAGTGAGAGCTACAACCAGCCAAGGCTTCCAGAGGAACTGGGCCATATGTGCTCTTGTGTCTGTCCTTTGTGTCTCTGCCCCTCTAACCCCTTGTGAGGAATAAGAGTGGAGATATATTGCAAGTGCCAGATGGTCCCTATTTCTCCAGAGATCTGCCTGATCTATGCTTCCTTCTCACCCAGCGTAACTTCACCAGGGTCCAGAAAAGAATTTTAACTGAGCAGGGGTGAAGCAGAGGTCCATAAACAAAGAAAACCCAGGTTTGCCTTTTACAAAGAGGATAGAAGGAAGTCCAGAGAGTGTTGAGGAGGGTCCTACAGTTTTGTTATTGTTTAGGAAGATGAGGAATTACTTTGATGGGGTGGGGCAGAGTAATCAACTGGTCTACTAGCTTTTATTAATAGCCTCACCACGTTGCAGGCTCTGATTTGAGCACTGACGATTCTAAGAAAGGCTACGGTCAATCCCTGCTCTCCAGGAGCTCTCACTCTAGTTGGGGAGACACATCAAAACAACCGTGTATAAAGACAAATTTGTATCTATATCCGAGATGGTGATTAAAAGACCATTGGGAAATTGAGGGGATGCTGGTCAATAATGACCAAACAAATTGTGGTATATGATTGTGATGGAATACTAAGAAATTATGAACAAAGTGGTTTCTGAAAAATCTGGGAAGGCGATAAGGTGATATGAAATTAAGTCAGGAGAACATTGTACACAGTAATTATAATGATGGTATTATAATGATGACCAATGGTGAAAGACTTAGCTACTCTGATCAAGAAAATGATTCAAGACAATTCTGAAGGATTTGTAATGAAAAAAAAAATGCCATCCACATCCAGAGAGAGAACTGACAACTCAGAGTGCATATTGAAGTATCACTTTTTCATTTTATTTCTATTGCTTTTTTTTTTTTTTGCAACATGACTAATATGGAACTATGTTTTGAGTGATTCCACATGTATAATTGTGAACAATTGCTTGCCTTCTTACTGGGGCGGGGGGAGAAGCAGAAGGAAGAGAGAGAATTTGGAACTCAAAATAAAAAATGAATAAATAATGAATAATTTTTATTTTAAAGAAAAAATAACTTTAGCAGCTTGGGAGAGAGCATTTTCAGTTGCATGATAAAGTTTGAAATCAGACTGCAGGGTTAATAAGAAAGTGAGAAAAAAAGGACCAGAAGGCACTGATTGAAAACAGCCTTACTGAAAGGCAGGTGTTTCCAATTTGATATGACTGCATCTTCGGTGATGATATTTTTAGAGGACATATAGAGGCATATAAGTTGAATCCCTAGCCTCCATGTTACTCAAATCCAGATCCTTTATTTGGGTGAGACCCTGGAAATATATTCTTTAAAACTCCTTCACCAAAATGTTGGACCTATCAATGAGAATTTGTGAGTAATTCATTGTGGGGAATACAATAGAAGCATTAGTCATTGTCCCTTGAACTCAGAAACTAGACAATCAGATTGGAAGAGAAGAAAATAGCATAAATGACATTTACAGGAAAAGTGGCTACAGAAGACAGTGTAAAATAGTGCGGCAAATTACATGGTACAGACTACGTGTTCTAAAAGCATTCAGAGAAGGGAAATATTAATTCAGGCTCTAAGTAGAGGAGGAAACCATCAAGAAAGAAACTAGGCTTCAGTTGGACCTTGAAGGATTGGTATGATTTGGATAAGGTAGAGTGGATAGGGCATAATGGCTCTCCATCTGCTCAGAAGAAAACAAATGCTTTATTTAATAATCCATATGAATTACTCTGCAAGCTCTGTCAGGGCAAGATCTTTATTTCTTTTCTTCTGTATGGCCTCTGGCCTTGGATTAGTTGATGCATATCAAATTGAACTTAATGCAGCATTATGTACACGAAGGAGTTTGGGAAATAGTGTACAGTAAAACTGTGATGCTAGAGGACATGCAAAATATGCACAAGGTGGTAGAAGGTAGGATTTCAAGTTCCAAATAAAATTCTGCCCTCTGAAAGAAGCCTTTCTTGATCTTTATTAATGCTAGTATGTTCCTTATAAGATTATCTCCAATTTATCCTAACTGTGTCTTGTTTATACATAGTTGCTGGTCTATTGTCTCTGCTATTACACTGTATTCTCTTTAAGAGCAGGGGTTATTTTCTTTTTTGTCTTTTTTTGTATCTCTAGTGCTTAGCATAGTGCCTGGCACATAGTAGGTGCTTAATATATGCATGTTCATTTCACACTTGTTTAGGGCTTTCCAAATTATGCCACTATCTACCCGGAAGGAAGCTGAGATATTAATATGTCTATTAAATATCATGGAATAATAGATTTAGAGGTATAGGGGATTTTAGAGGCCATCTAGTCTAATTCTCTAATTTTGTATGTGAGGAAATTGAGGCCCAGACTAAGTTATTTCCTCAGGATCACATAGCAAATAACTGACATCAGATTTGAACCTAGGTTTCCTGATTTCAGGTCCAGGAATCTATTCACTATGCTGTGAAGTGAGGTGATTCATAGGAATTCAGTGCAACAAAAACTTATCGTGTTTGCCTAAAAAACATGTTATTTGGCTGTTTTATTATTGTATTTATCAAAGTGTCTGCATACAAGACACAGAGTTCTGCTGAATTATTTGCAATGGGTGTTTAGCCAGAAGTCATAATCCATATGTATATCTTAGAATCTGGTAACATTTTGTGCTGCATCTTATGCTGAGGTCATTAGAAAAATCAGGTTTTTGACATTCTAATAACTGGTGTATCTCATTTCCCCTGAATGATGAGGCTCTAATTTCTCTGTTTCTCTCACTATTTCTATCTCTGTCTCTCTTATCTCTGTCCTCTGTCTCTCTCTCTCTGTTTCTCTCACTCTCACTGTCTCTGTCTCTCTATCTCTCCCTGTCTGTCATTGTCTCTGTCTCTCTGTCTGTCTCTGTCTCTCCGTCTTTTGAAATCACATGGCATCAAACCAAAACCAAGATGAATGGGAAAAAGGGAAAATAACTACCTGTAGTGTAACTGGCAAGGAGTCCAACAAAATACAATTTTTACATTGCTTTTTAAAAGTGTACATATTCTTTAATTTTTTTCAATTAAAAAGAATTTATCTTCTTTCCTTCCTCCCTTCTTCCACTGAGAAAGGAAGAAGAGAACACTGTGACAAACAAATTTCCATATTGGCCATGCCCCATCAATGTGTGTTTCATCCTGTATTTTGAGTCCATTATTTCTCTGTTGGGAGATGGGTAATGTTTCACAATTAGTCCTTTGGAATTGTGGTTAGTCATTACATAGATCAGAATTCTTAAGTCTTTCAAAATTGTGTTTAAAATTTTGTTGCTTTGGGAGCCAAGATGGTGGAGTAGAAAGACGGACCTGTAGAAGCTCCCCCATGTAGCCTATAAAATACCTGTAAAAAAATGACTCTAAACAAATTCTAGGGCAGCAGAAGCCACAAAATGACAGAGTGAAGGAGATTTCCAGCCCAGGAGAACATGGAAGGCTGACAGGAAGGTTCTATCCCACCAGGCATTGAATGGAGCACAGCCCAGTGTGGGCCCTAGAGCACGCCAGGACAGGACCACAAACAGACTTCAGGGAGCCACTGGAAGCAGCTGTTCCCAGATCGGTCAACCCGCAAATGCCACAGATAGCTTCAAAGGTTGATGGGAGGGCTCCTTCACCCAGGAGAAGGGAATGTGGTCTGGACCACCAGTAGCAGCCACTGCAGCTGCAGCATCCATTTTTGGAGCACTAGACCTAGAGCCCCTGGAGGAATTGAGCAGGCTGATCTGAATCTCAGTTTTGAGCAAGGCCTTGGGGTGAAGAGGAGGAGGAGGAGCACTGGCCTGGAGCCAGTGGAGCTGAAGGCTGTTGGGGAGAGGGAATTCCACAATTTTCAGATTCTGGGCAGAAAGCTTTTGGTTGCTCTCAGACCAGTGCACAGACCAGGAGAGGAGTTAACTCCTCTGCCTTGATTGTGCCACCTTAGAAGAACTGAAAACTTACAGGTCCCCAGAGTATACCCTCCTCTTGACAAAGGACTCAAAAGTCAAGTAACTGGCTTGGGAAATGCTCAAAAAGGGGGAAAAAATAAGACTATAGAAGGTTACTTTCTTGCTGAACAGGTATTTTCTTTCATCCTTTGGATGAGGAAGAGCAATGCATACCCCCAGAGGTCTCTGCATCCAAAACCTCCAAAATAAATATGCAATGATCTCAGGCCATGGAAGAGCTCAGAAAGGATTTTGAGAATGAAGAGAGGTGGAGGAAAAATTGGGAAGAGAAGTGAGAGCAATGCAAGAAAATCATGAAAAGTGAGTCGACAGCTTGCTAAAGGAGACCCAAAAAAATGCTGGAGAAAATTTTGTTGCTTTATAAATTGTTCTCTTGGTTCTACTTAGGTTCTTGTGCATTGATTCATGTAAGACTTCTAAGTTTTTCTGAAACTGTCCCTTTCATAATTTCTTGTATCACAACAGCATTCCATTGCATCCATGAACTATCTATCTGTCTATCTATCTATCTATCTATCTATCTATCTATCTATCTATCTATCTATCTATACATTTTTCAATTGCTGTATGTCATTTTACTTTCTAGGAGAGCTGCTATAAACATTTTTGTATATATGGGTTCTTTTCTTCTTCCTTTAGTCTCTTTGGGTATATAGGGCTAGTAATGGTATAACCACTAGATGATAAGGTATGTAGGGTCTAGTAACTTTTTGAGAATAGTTCCAAATTGCTTTCCAGAATGGCTGAACCAATTAATAACTCCACCAACTGTGCACTAATATGCCTGTTTTCCCACAACCCTTCCAATACTGGTCATTTCTTTTCTGCTACTTTTGCCAATCTGATAAGTTGTAGGTACAACCTCACTTCTTTTCATTTTCATTTTTCTAGTAAAGGTTTAGAACATTTTAATGTAGCTATTGATAGCTTAGATTTCTTTCTTCTAAAACTTCCTATTGATAGCCTTTGGCCATTTATCAGTTGGAGAATGGCTCTTATTCTTTTAAATTTGAATCCATTTTGTAAATTTCTTGGAAATGAAATGTTTATCAGAAAAACTTGCTACAAGGATTCCTTCTCCATCCACTCCCCATCCCCATGGCTTTTTTTTTTTTTTTAATTGAAGGCATTTATTTTGTAATTACTCAAGTTCCATGTACTGCTATGTGGGTTTAAATACTCCAGTGGACACAGTATCCAATTTCTAAACACAGAGAAACAAATATCAAACCTTATCTAAAGTGCAAAGGGGCTGCTTGGAGTAGTGAATTGAAAGTAAGCTTTGGAATTATGTCAATTTGGGTTTAAGTCCACCTTCTGACACTTGCTGTATGGCCCTGGGAAAGTCATTAACCTTTCAATGTCACCAAGTTATTCTCTAAGGCTATAAGCTGCCAGATAGACACTGAGTAGACTAAATTCCTCCCTAAAGGTTCCCCATACTGATTAAATATAAATCCAGCACAAAAACCTTTCTTAAAAGCAAAAAGAAACAAAGAAAAACTCAGATACAAAAATTCCTAGTCCTGACTCTACTTCAGGTAATAAGATGGGACTAACAATAAGTCTAGGATTAGTGGTAGAAAATTAAATTAAATTCACCAAAAAAAGGCATAATCTTGTCTTGAGAGTTTATATTCTGCCACGGTCCATTAAACAGGTATCACTATTTTTTTCCTTTAGAATTTCCATTTTTGTGCTCAAAATGATTCTTTCCTCCGCTGCTCAAGAGGTCAAAAAGTGATGAACAACCAATAAAGAAATTCTCATTGAAACATTTTAAATTTTACATATTTATTTATTTTGGGGGTTCACATTTTATATATTTCCTTTGATAGACCAGGGGGCCTCTTTCTGTTCAACTTTTCTTTTGTGAAAATGGAGAGCTATGTAAAGAAATACTTGTCTTTGCTCCCTTTGCTTATCCTTTTCTTTGGAAATTTGAATGGGCATCTAGGCTTCTGTCTTTGTATTCTTTTCTCCTAATCCTTAGGAAAGGTACAAAAGTAAAAACAGGTAACAAATTATTGATAATCTCAGTGGAGATATTCCCTGTACCATTACAGATATTAACCCCTAGCACTTAGAAGATTCTCTTTGATGTTTTCTGTGGTTAATGACCCTGTCTGTGGGCAAGGAAGGTGACCAGTCAATTTACAAAAATTCTAACATATAAAAACAAGTAGATGTAATGGGGAATGGGGGAAAGTGGAAGAAGTGATGATTATTCTTGTGACAAATATTCTTTACTTTATAATATATATTATCAGATCATATACCATATCTAATCATGTCACCTACTACATATCATATTCTAGTATAATATTTAATTCTATATTCCTCTAAACACAGAAAATTCCAGTTAACTGAAAATGTTCATTTTCAGTTAAGCCTGCCTCCTTATCCATTACGACATGCTGCCTGTATATGTGTATGAATGTGCATGTATATGTTTTCTGTAAGTATATATACATATGTATTTGCATAATATGCCTATGAGTATGTATAAAAATGTGTATGTGTATATGTATAGGTATATGATTCACATGCAATATATGTATATAAGCATCTATACTTACATGTATATGAACATGCATATATGTTCATGCACACGTTGTATATACACATGTTAAGTGTATGCTTGTGTGCATATGCATGTGTTATATGAATGTATTGTGTTTTTATTAATAGATTAATGTGTATATATGGACATAAGCACTCACTGCAGATTTTATTTAAGTTCTTAGAAGGAACTATGCCTTCTTTTGCTGTTAATTAGTGTTTAAGTCAAAGCACTCAGTACAGTGCCTGGCACATTTCAACAATAAAACAAACTTAAGAGGCAGCATGGCATAGTGGATAGAGAGTTGGCATTGAAACCAAAAAGTCCTAGGTTCAAAATCTGCCTCTACCAGGTACTGGCTGTGTGAATTTGGGCAAATCATTTAACCCTTCAGTGCCCGAGGAAACCAAAAGACTATATATAAGTGCCCACCTGATTTCGTAGAGATAATTTCCTTATCTGGGAGTTCCCTATAGCAATAAAATCACAGGTCCACTCCCTATACTAAAAAACCCCCACACATTTATTAAATATCAATTCTGTGTAAAATACAGTGATGGATGGGTGGATAGCTAGAAATGTACAGAACTTAGATAAATCCCTATCCTTGTGGAGATTTTAGTCTAGTAGGGGAGCATGACATATATTCTGATAACTATAATACAACACAACATGATCAAGAAGTGTATCATAGTGGATAACTGGACTTTCTTTGGAGTCAGGTAGACTTTGAATCATGTCCTGACTCTTTTATTTAACCTTTCAGTGCCTAAGAGATCCCTGTTACATCAGGAGTTTTTAATCTTTTTTTTGTATCATGGCCTCCCATGGCAATCTGGTGAAGTCTATGGACATGATCTCAGATTAATGTTTTTAAATGCATAAAATAAAATACATAGGGTTTCAAAGGGAACCTATTATACTGAAATTCCTGAGACAACAAGTTATAAAAGAGTGGCTGATCTGCATCTGTGGAAGGAGTTTCCAAACTGGTAGTTCCCTATACTGATGAAATCACAGATGAACGTTCTCCCCAAAAGAGACCGTTATAGACTAAGTTAATTCTAGAGGTACTAAACCTCTCAGATAAGATAATAATTGGAAAGCACTCAGCACAGTGCCTGGCACATAGCAAGAGCTATATAAATGTTAGTTGTTTTTGTTAGCTATTATTAAGGTGCTTTGGAATTTGGAAGTCTTCATGGAGGAGGTAGCATTGGATTTGGGATTTAAAGGATGAGCAGAAACACAGCTCATGAAGAGAAAAGTAGGAGGCATAGAGAAGAGTATGAGAAAAGGCATGGAGACATTTTTTTTTCAATTCATTGACAATGTAATCTCTGCAAAGCCTGGGACTCGAAAAATACTATTTGGATTGAAGGTGAAACATGGATTGGAGAATTCAGGGTGGGAGTAATCAAAAAGAGTAAACTCTTGTGCCTTTTTCATCCTTTTTTATTTAAAATATGTCCCCACTGTTGAAAACCACTCCACCTGTTCACTTTTTCTTAGGGGGAGTCTTAGAAACTAGTTTCACATAAGAAAAACTCTTTAATTCAGATTTGTCTTTTAATGGACCATACTATGGAACAATATGAGTAAGGACCCTGATGCCCTCTTCTGTTGATTTTTATTCCCCAGCTGCCAAGATGAAGTACAGACAAAGGCTGAAATAATTCACCTTCCAAGTTCAACTAAAAAAAGCCCTGACTACAGTACATGGCAGAGAGGTTTCAGTATGATACATTGTAGCCTGTCATAGTCTATTTTTAGATCTGCAGGCTGTGCATTTTTTTGCCTCCACAGAACTGTTATTATTTTTACCCTGAGATTTTTGGGAACCAGTCTTAGAGGTCCACTAGGTTTGAGACACCCAGTCCTGTTGTAGAAAGAATACTGGATTTTATATTTGTGACCTTGGGCAAGTCACTTAAATTCTTTCCCCATTTGCAAAATAAGGGGGACACCACAGCTTCATAATTCTAAAAAATAAACAGAAAACAGAAGTCACAGAATGACAGAAAGGGGGTATGAACATGGCTGCCTAGAACTTGAATATGAGTATTGCCTGGTGGCTTGCAAGCATTGCTGAACAAAAAGGTAAGGAGGAAGGGAATAAAAACTAACAAATAAAAATGTTTCTTGCTTTCTGTATATATTGAAGTTGAACCTGGGAGAGGATCTTATATCCTTTGAAATTTTACAGATACAACAACAGGGCAAATATCTATATTCAGATTGTATTTACCAAACCAGGGAAGAGTACACATGATAAAATCAATAGTTTCTGGTCCTTGAATTTACTGTGAGTGAATATTAGGCTTCTTTAAAAAAAAAAATCAACTAATTATTTGTTGAAGGTAACTGCCAAACATTGACTATATATGCCTGATACCATATGACTCCACAGTATAGTCTTTTTTTTCTTTTGATTCATGCGTAAATTGGATTGAAGTGAGGCAGAGCTGCACGAAATCATCAGCCTCACTCTCTGCTCCAGAGTCATCATAGCGCAGTGGCAGGATAGAGTTAAGATGGCTGGCGATGGCTCAGGATGCAGTGGATGAACTTGACATCTTCAGTCTCTAACCAAGCTCTTAGCGCTTCACATCGCCTGCTTCATCTGCCTTCATGGCCTTGGAACAAATTGTTCTCATCTGCCCATTTTACCAGATGAAGTCTTCACATGTTTGGGGTAGACACTCCCCTAACTCACCAATGGGTTTGACAACCCTTGGTTACCCTCAACCTGGTTTGGCCCTTCTGCCGAAGCGATTTATCCGGGTGTGGCCGCTGCACATGCTGCAGCTTCTTGGAGCCACAGGTGAGAGTTAGGTGGAACAGGTGGACACCAAAGGTGGAAAGAGCCCCAAAAAGGGCTCAGCAGCCATCTCAACAAAGGTACTTGTACTGGTACTGGGGTGTAGGGTGTGTTCAGGGAGGACCGGTACGAGTACCACAGTATAGTACAGCTTCCTTTAATGGAATACTTTATATATTATTTAGATATGTGTGACTTTGACAAAGTCACTTAACATCTCTCTATTTCAGTTCCTTCATCTGTTACATGGGAATAATAATGATTTCTTTGACTGCTTACTAGAATTGCAGAATTTAATGTTAAATGGACCTGCAGACTCCTTGCAATTCAAAGTTTACTTGAGTGTCAATTTCCTCTAAATCATTGTTGGCAACTGCTCATCAAGTCTCTACTGGAAAACTTCCTATTTGGGGAATCTATAATTCCCTGGGTGAGCCATTCTACTTGAGAGCAGTCACTGTCAGGAACATTTCTGTTATATCCAGCCTATATCAGCCTCACTACTGCTTCTCCCTTAACCCTTTGTTCTGCCTCCTGAAGTCAAGCAGAACTAACCCCTTTTCCATGTGACAGTCTTTCAAATAATTAAAGACAGTTATTTAGTTCTCCCCACTTCCAAGACTTTAGTCTAAATACCCTCAATTCTTGTCATAATAATCCCAAATTAAATAATGGAAGAAAAGAACTTTGAAAAATATGAATGGCTATATGACTGTAAAATTGTTATTAGGGATCATCATATATTACACCTATTAATTTTTTCCTACATTGGTCTTGGAGTAATGAATGAAGGAGCTAACTCCTGTTTTTTAGAGATCTGTTTTGCAGTGAAGTAAGGAAAGAGGGAAGAGGTCTCTTTTAGACATTTTGCTTGGGGTCCCAGTGTTTAAACTTTGGGGAATTTCAGTTTCCATTTCTTTATGAACCATTGTACTTGGAAATTACATTACTCAATATACATGAATGTGGGTGAAATGAATAAACAGAAGTGGTTTCTATGCACTATATATCTAATATCTATCTTATATACCTTTACAGAATCTATATAACTTATCTCTTTGGTTTTACCTGAAGAGACTCACCATTGTGAACTGACCTCTTTGATTGACTCTAAACTTTTCTCGTCTCCTAATCATTCTCTGCAGATACTCCAGAGCTGTGGAACATTGCTTCAAATGGTGATTTTAATATTTGTGGTATTATTGGTCTGAATGCTTCCCGCTCCTCTCATCTTCAAGCTTAGATCTTAACCCCTTTTCAGATTTTTAACTTATCACTTCTCTTAGCTTAAAAGAGTTTTCCCAAATCCCAGGGCTCTTGCAGGAAGATTATTAGTTTTCTTCTTTCTTTGATTTACAAAATCACATTTTCTCAGAGTTGGAATGGAACTCCAGAAGCTTTTTAGTTTAATACCTACCAGAATAATAATCACATCTACAATATAGTCTACAAGTTGAGATCTTTTGGGATCCTGATTCTTGTCACCCAGCATCCTATTTATCCTTTCCAGTGTCAAATCAACTGAAAATTTTGTGAACTTGTAAACTCTACCTTTATCCACATAATAATTTAAAATGTTTAGGCAGCAGTGCATAAAAGCACAAATCCCTGGGACATTCCATTTGACCTTCTAAGATCACATTAAAAAATTGAGGGAAGATAATCTCCGACAATTTAATAAACTGTACTATTTTTTAACCTAGATTTCTCTTTCTTGTCTCAAGCTACAAGAGAGTTTGTGATACTTTGTTAAATGTTTTGCGCAAATCAAGTTATACTTTATCTATAACAATCTCCTGAACTATCTAATAACCATAAGAAAAGAGTAAAGATGTTAGTTTGACATGAAAGGTTCATGATGGCATGTCCTGGTGTTTTTCAAACATTGCTTCCTTTTCTAGATCTTCAGTAGGCAACCCTTTAATTTTACTGTCTAGAATTTTTCTAAGAATCAAAGTCAAATTCTTTGGCCTACAGTTGAAAAAGTCCAATCTCTTCTGTTCTTGTCTTGTCTCCTCTCCCTTCCCCTCCTCATCCATCTCTCTCTCTCTCTCTCTCTCTCTCTCTCTCTCTCTCTCTCTCTCTCTCTCTCTCTCTCTCAATGTACATATTTAGTTTTTCTTATGGCACTTCTCTTCACAGTTTTTCAAAGTCAATGACATTAAGGATCATAACAATCTTTTCTGCCATTTTATGCAAAGAATAGTCATTTTAGGTTCTAGGATAATTTGGAAGGTATCTAGTGTAGTATCCCAGGGATCTGTGCATGTGATTTTTCTTTGCTATTAATATTTGAAACAATTACTTAAGTAAATGTGTAACCTGAACCTTATTGAATTTGCAAATGACAAAGCTAAGTGGGATATCTAATGTCCTAGATCTTGTGCAATCTAGCACATTTGGCTAAAGTTAAAATTGCAAAATTTCTTAAGGACAATTGTGAAGTCTTATACTTTGGCTTAAAAAATCAACTTCACAAGGAAAAGATATAGAAGGTGTGATTAGATTTTAGTTTATCTGAATCTGGGAGTTTTAGCAGACTAGAAGTTGCATATGAGTTAACAATGAGATATGGTATCCAAACAAATGAATATGATTATGGGGCACATTAAGATGACTGTAGCTTCTGAGAATAAGATAGAGAGCATTATCGTGTTCTACCCTGTTCAGATTATATCTTCAGTATTGTGTTCAGCAGTGGGCACCACAGTTTAGGAAGGGTAATAATAAAGTGAAACACATTGAGCGATGGGCAACCAAATTAGTGAAGGTTCTTTAGTAGATTCCATGGCCTCAGAGAGCAGAACTAGGAGCAATAAATAGAAGTTACAAAGAATCAAAGTTAGGTTTCACATAAAGAAAAATTTCCTAAAAAGTGGAGCTATTGTAAAATGTAAGGAACTGTTTCTGGAGAAAGTGGATGTTCTCCTCAATGGAGGTCTTCAAACAAAGGCAGAATAACTGATTGTTAGATTTTGTGGTGATGGTTCTTTTTTGGGTATGGCTTTAATTGGATAGCTATTGATTTGCCTTCCAACTTTGAAATTATATGATCCTGTTATTGTTTTGATTTTTTTGAATATTCCGGTATATGAAACTCATTAGATGTGGTGACTTGAAGTTATCCAGGGCAGATTGGTGCTCCAATAGTATCTCCCTACTTATTCTGGATATTAGCTCTCTATTAGTCAATTTTGTTTTACTGTTTCCAAATAAACAAAATAACAATTGAATGGTTTTCTTCTCTCTATCACCCGTTGTCATTGTCATCTTATTTAACCTAAGAAAAAGTCCTATCCCTTCACTGAACCTTTTTTTTCCATTACTACTCCCCCCAAATAAAACTTGAAAACAAACCTTAGTTGTATACTGAATTTTCCTTGCCAGTCTTTGTCCATTCTGAACTTGAATTCACCTGGAACAATTTTGCAAGGGACATGCTACATATTGTTCTTATCACCTACTCTCTTCCCCTTGTTTCCATTTATTTTTATTCCTATATTTTAGGCTGTAATCGAGAGATCCACAGCCCATTCTCAGACACCATCTTCTTCACTATCTATTCACCTTAGAAATCTGTCTTGCTCTTCTGAAGTCCTAGTCTGTGAATCAAAAGGTTCGATGCTAGTGACAAAAACACTACTTGTGTCCCTAAGCTCTTCATTTTCTTTCCCAATATTTCATAATTCTTAGAATTTTTTCTAGATTCCTTCTATTAACATATGTGTGTGTGTGTGTGTGTGTGTGTGTGTGTGTATTTGATAACCAAACCAATCACCAGAAGTGCGTAGCAGCCATAAGGTTTCAAAAGTCTATAGGATTTTCCATCATATCTTAGGGATAAGCCCTAGGAAGATGACAATGTTGTTATTGTCAGGGTCGAAAAAATAGCTGTCTCTGCATCCCTCAGTCAGAAGTTACTATCAGTTTTATTTGTCACTGCCATATAGTAAAGTGTCACCTGTAGATCCACATTAGTATTTATCAGAGAACAGAGTTTTCCTCCCTCCTCTTTGGGAAGAATTTCATTTTTATTCTTTAGTTCCACATGTTGAGCTCTCCTTCCCCCTCCCCTTCTCATTTTTTTCATGACTTTTACTGTCCATTTTTCTGAAACAAAACAGTAATCCCATTTGACTCTTCAGATGCTATTTTGCCTTTTTTTTTAACTAAGCCAATTCTTCCTCTTCTTCTCCTCATCCTTCTTTTTATTATTAATGCAAGCATTTATGTAGTTGCACTTTCAGATTACAAAATGTTTTACATATGTTATCTCATTTTGTCCTCACAACAGTCCTTGTGGGAGGTGCTATTAATATCCCCATTTTACCAAGGGAGAAACTAAGTCTAAGTGATTTGCCCAAGCTCACATAGCTATTAAATGTCTGAGGAAGGATTTGAATTCAGGTCTTCTTATTCTAACTCCCACACTCTCTGCACTCTATCACCTACCTGTCTATGAAATATTTTATTATTCTTTGCACATTGGGCTTTCAAAAGTCACCATATCCTGTTCCTAGTCATCAAAAATGGACCAAATGCCCAAAGCCTTCTTTTCTTTCTCTTTTAGAAGGGAGAACCGCCTTAATTTTGAGCACAGATAACAATTATTTGGCCATGGAAGCAAGACAAACACCATCCACTCAAGTCATTACAAAATTTTTCTGTCTCTCCATGCTGTCTGGAAGAAAAATCCCCAGTCATTTGTTGTTGCTAGTAACTTTTATGGTCAACATCCCTGAAGAATTTTTGTGTCAGACTTTTTTATGCCTTTAACTCCCAAGTTCACATTTCCTCTTTATCCTTGCCAGGTACCTCCAACTTTATTTCCTTTGTTTTGCAAGCATGTTTCCTCTCCTCAGAATCTTCTGTTTAAATCCTCCTCTTTTGCTTTTAATTCAATTATTCTTTCCTTTTTTAATATTCAGTTTTTAGCCATGGGGATTTCCACTCAGATTCTCAGTCCTATCAACTGGTCACTTGTATGCTAAGCTCTTAGGTTTTTAAAAATTAACTACTCAACAGCTCTATGACAGAGTTGGGGAGAGCTTATGATAGCAGCTGTAAAGGACAAAAGTTTTGCAATTAACAAAAATTCTTTCATTAAATATCCTCAGCAGCAGCTATATAACATTCATTATTTGCCCCTTCCTTTCTTTTTTTCTTCTTTCTGAGTCTTGATTTTAACCAATTTCTAATTCCATTGCCAGCTAAGTACATGGTTGGCCTGTTGCTTTTGTTTTAGACTGTATTTCACTAGATTTAGTTTCATATGAAGTCTAGGTCCTAGACAGAGATTCTCACTCCATAGTCCACCATCTCAGATTTTTTGAGATACCTACTGGCCATGGTGTGGGAAAGCCTGTCTGTTTACTTTTGGAACTATCAGAAAAAAAGGATTCTTTGGTACCTATTCTGTGGTTTCCGTGATCTTCATACTCTGTCTCCAGAAATGGCTTGCTCTCTCATCTTGTCCTATTTCAGTTCTGGTTTATTCTTCCAATCAGATTTTGATAGGTGAAACTTTTGTTTAGTTCTTCCCACAATTATATAGTTAATTCTTTCATCTATACATTCATATACGACAATTTATTCAACCATTCCCCAATTGATGGGCATCCCCTTGATTTCCAGGTTTTGGATACCACAATGAGAGCTGCTATAAATATTTTTGTACATGTGGGACCCTTTCCCATTTGTATGATCTCTTGGGGATACAGTTCTAGAAGCAGTATTGATGGGTTAAGGGGTATTCACATTTCTATAGCCCTTTGGGCATAGTTCCAAATTGCTCTCTAGAATGGTTGGATCAGCTCATCGCTCCACCAACAATGAATTAGTGTTTCAACTCTCCCACATCTACAACATTTGTGATCTTCCTGTTTTGTTATGTTAGACAATCTGATAGGTGTGATGTGGTACCTCAGAGTTGTTTTGACTTACATCTCTCTAATCAATAGCGATTTAGAATATTTTTTCCTATGACTATAGATAGCTTTAATTTCTTCCTCTGAAAACTGTCTGTTCAAATCCTTTGACCATTTATCAATTGGGGAATGACTTGTGTTGTTGTACCAATTCATATTTTTCTTAGAGGCTTTGGATGCAGGAGCTTTGGCTTTGTTGTCTTCTTCTGGCTGTATATCTTGAGCTGATCTTCCTCATTACTAATGACATAAGAAAATACCTCTTCACCAAAAAAGTAAGAATCTATAGTCTGTTTCTTTTTCCTGTTTGCTCATTTTCCCAGTCAATTACTTGACTTTTGAGCTTTGTTAAGCAGAGGGCTTCAGACATAGCCTCTGCTTCAGCACTAACTGCACTCACCCTGGGGCTGTGGCTGGGGTCAGGGTAGGATTGGGGCCACACCATGACCCCCTCTCAACCAGGTGAGAGACTCTTCCCACTGACCTTTGAAGTTGTCTTTAGCATTTGTGAGTTGAGATGTCAGAAATCTACAGCAGTTGCCAGCAATTCAGTCCCCTAAGGCCAGTTCCTGTTCTGGTCAGTGCTGTTCTGAACTGTGCTCTGCTCCAAGTCTGGTGTGATAGACCCTTCCCATTGACCTTCCAGATTATCTTAGGCTGGAAATTTGCTTCAGTCAGACATTTTGTGACTTCTCCTGCTCTAGAAATTGTTTAGAGTCATTTTTACAGGTTTTTTGAGGGTATGAGGGGAGAGCTATGGCAGATCCCTACTTCTACTCCCTCACTTTAGCTCTGGCCCCTGGAGATCTTCAACTATTTTTAGAATGTAAAGGGATTCTGAGACCAAAACATTTGAGAACCACTGGTGCAGTGTGGAGGGAGTTGGCAGTAGAGGAAAGGAGGCATAGATTCATGTTTTGACTGTGCCACATACAGACTGTGTGACTCTGGGTTAGTTACTTAAATTTTCAGTGCTCTAAACAACTCTTGAGACTAAGAGTTTTAGAGAAGGTGCTGATGTGAGTTGGTAAAGAAAGTTTCTCATTTGTAGCTCCCCAAAACAATGAAGTCATGTAAATCTTGTTTTTTTAAAA
This sequence comes from Notamacropus eugenii, assembly GCF_028372415.1. Taxonomy (NCBI): domain Eukaryota; kingdom Metazoa; phylum Chordata; class Mammalia; order Diprotodontia; family Macropodidae; genus Notamacropus; species Notamacropus eugenii. The sequence continues at coordinate 210,822,022 of NC_092876.1, forward strand.
AGTGGCTTTGACCTGATTACATTTCTCCCTAGTTCTGAACCTGTGCCCTCAAGAGGGTCTACCTCTAGCTTCTCAGTAATAGCTGAGATAAGTTGATAGGTACCCTTATGGGGCAAAAAATTTGGAACCCTTTCCTCAGTATAAGGAACCCTTATAAGCTATAGAAGTGCTTATTCCCTTCTCCTTACCTACCTCAGGATGATGTCAATGGATTTGCTTGGTCCCTTTGCTCCTATCAGTAGGTCTTGGAACCTACATGTTTTGTAATAATTACATTTAAACAATTATACTGACATAAAATGTTAACAGCATATTTTCATTCCCCACCCCCTAATAATCAGGCAGAGCTATTTTACCACAGTATGTCTTTATATGATTTTTACTACTTACTCAAGCTTAAGCTTAGATGGCAGTCTAATTGCCCTCTCCTTACAAAATGTCTTACTCGGCAAAAATTCACTGCAAGATTTATTAAATATATGCTATATGCAAGGCATACAGCACACATGTAATATGAAGCTAGAATGAAACAGTTCCTCATCTTGAGGTCCCTTCATCAAACCAGGTTCATCTGAATTCTAGGACCTACTTGCTGGATCTGCTTTTCTATATAATGGCTAGTGGGGATCATAGGATTGCTTAAATGTAGGATTACTTAAACCTAGAAGATGAATAACATGTCTCTGATAGATCTATCTCAGTTTTAGCTAGTGGTATTGGTTGAAATTGGGGACCCACAAGCAAAAATTAAATAAGCTTTCTAGAATTATAGATTTTTTGATCCCTGAGAGGTTATCTTGTCCAATTTAAAAGACAAAATAATAAAACTTCAGTTATATATATATATATATATATATATATATATATATATATATATGCCTTCACTTAATGCCACAGAGGTAGGTTCATGACCTCAATCTTCCTCAGGCTTATTACCACTCTCTACCTCTTTGCAGACACTGAAAAAAATAGTCCTCATTTTTGCTTATCTAAGCCAGCTCACACGCTTTATAATTTCTCTGAGCTTTAACATTTCAGTACTTAAGGACATTTGCTATTGTTAAGATGGTGCTATATTGCTCCAAGTTTAATGTTGGGAGCCAAAGTTCCTAAGAAATTGAATAAGGACCAGCTCTTTCCTTCCCATATGTAGAACTGTACTCCAGATGGTTTTCTAAAATCATGGGCATGGAGATGATGACTACAAGTTGTGTTTATGCCAGCTCAGTTTCTCCAGCTGGTACATCAGCTGACCTCTCCTTCCAGTTTCTTCCTCACACAAAGATGAATTGTAGTCTTTAAAAACAAGTAAAACAAATGAGGCAAGATGATACACCTTCATCACAGTTGCTAGTATAAAGGCCACCCAGGAAGAAAAACCCTCAAGGCTTAACTGATTTTGACCTTTGTTGATCCTTACAATATGCCCTTATGCAGTAATGGTGAGGAAATGACTGCCAGAAGACAGTTTCAAAGGAATCCACTTAAATGAAAATATCCACTACTCCCTTGTTCATAATTTCCAGTTGCTTCCAATAGCTTTCTAAGTAAGTATTAAGATTATGAGGAGCCTTTTTGGGTAGAGGTATTGCTCCTTAAAAAGACTAATGTTTCCTAAAATCTATTATCAAGTGTTAAATGGAAATTGACACAGTATAAACTATAAAAACTCTGTAGACGCAGTCATGAATGTCTGTTATTGCCCTGAGCCTTCATTCCCTTTGGCTAACTCTATATTTGCTATTATTTGAGATCACTACACCAGAAAGAAAAGCAGCATTTAGCACGATAAATAGGTAGAGATCTTCCAGTCCATGGTGTGGAGGTTACCTGTTGGTGTTTTTTTCCTCAGGGCTCTTAAGCCTTAGCACTGGTTCCAATAAGTATGATTCTTGGGCAATTTTTTGTAAAATTCCCTCGATGATTGATTGGCTGAAAAGTGGTCAGTGAAATTGGGTCTTCTAACATTATCTTCCCAGAATGCCCTCTTTCCAGATTGCTACAGCCTTAATGTGCAAATGCAGATTCAGAATGGATACCTCCAAGATTCCAAACCAAACCTGAATGATAATCTCTTCTACAAAATCTTCTAGGTCACCTAGACTTTGCTCAAAAAGTTCCAATGACAAAGTGCCTCCAGAGGAAGCTCATTTCACTTTTTAACAGCAGAAATCACGATGATGTTTTTCTTCTACCTGTGCCCCTGCAATTTCTCTGCAAATGAAGATCTCCTTAATCCCAAAGTCATGCCACGCTCATTGACATACGCAGTATTTGCATATAAAGTAAGGGTGCTTAACTTAGGGTCTGTGGATTTTGAAAAATATACTTAATGTGTTGATATCTCAATACAATTGATTTCCTCTGTAAATTTATATATTTTATTCATTTAAATATATTATTCTGAAAAGGAATCCGTAGACTTCAACAGACTGCCAAAGGTATCCATGATTCTCCAAAATTAAGAGTCCCTGATTTATAAAAGGGAGTAGGTTTTTTCTTCTTTAAAAGCAAAATGGAGAAAGGAGAGGATTCTGGGTGTGTGTTATTGTTCAGATTACCTGTAGCAAGTGTATTATTGTTCAGATTACCTGTATCAGGAAGCTACATGATTCAAGGGAAAGCTGGGATATTCGTCAATGTATGCTCCCAATATCAGTAACTGCTACCATAACAGAAACAGTTATCTTTTCAATTCAACATTTTATCTTTAAAACACAATTTCATTACATATTTTCCAACTATATTGAATTTTTAAAAAAATATTCATTTTTAAAATTTTGAGTTTCAAATTGTCTTCCTTCCTCATGCCCCCCCATTGAGAAGGCATCAATATGATATCAATTATACATGTGAAGTCATGCAAAATATAATTTCATATTAGCCACACCACAAAAAAAAAAAACAAGAAAAATAAAGAAAGTGAAAAAAATGCTTCAATTTGTACTCAGAATTAATCATTTTGTTTTCTTGAGGTGGATAGCATTTTTCATCAGGTTGCATTTTGAATTATTGTGGATCATTTTCTTGATCAGAGGAGCTGTCTTTCAGAATTGATCATTGTTTAATATTGTTGCTTCTTTGTGCAATATTCTCCTGGTTCTGCTTCCTTTGCTTTTCATCAGTTCACATAAATCTTCCCAGTTTTTTTTTTTAAACCATTCTACTCATTATTTCAACACTGTCATCTTGACAGGTGCTGATTCTTGAATCACATCCTATTTTGATCCACTTAGATTTGCTTTCTCTAGAAATATTTTCTACGTGAAACTGTGTCCCCTTCTGTGTGGGACCTTGCACATATGTACTTTGCCCTTTGCCTGTACTTGTCTGTTTAAGTACTTTGCATTATTGGCTTGTTTGCTGCCAATTCAAACACTGTTGCTTTTAGCAAAATTATTGCCTGACTGACCAGCAACTGGCCAAGGAGCAATACTGGATGGACTTGTTTTGCTCCTTTAGAGAAAAAATCCTTGATCTCCCTGACATTGAGCTGCTACCCACTCTGACACTGAACTGCTTCAGCTGTGCCTGTCATTAATCATCAGCTTGTGGTCTGGTCCTGTCACACCGGAAAGGATGATGCTGATGCCACCTGGAATTTTCAAGTATGAACTTATTTATCAAGTCTTATAAAGGGATGGTCATTTGACCATTGCTGTGAGAGCCTCCTGGGGGAATCCATTTCATCCTCCATTTATTTTAGCCATGGTCTCTGGTGCCAGCCTTGCTGTAGTGTATACCACAATGTAAAGTCTGTGTCTGGCCAATGGAAGTCTAATGATAGGATTGAAGGTAACAATCTTCCTTCTGCAGCTGCTTGACCCACAATGAGGCAAGAGCTTGGACACCAGCTTTCTGCTCTCCCCACCAACTGTTCTCTTTGTCCAGTGATAGTTGAATGATGAGGTTCTCTGTCACATGCCAGCCTCAATCCATCTATCACAAATTAGCTTTGCAATTGCACCATGCCTGGACTTTAAAGGGTGTATTTGGAAAGTGAATTTTTTTCCCCTTATGTGACAGTTTTTCCACAGAGGGAGGTGGCTGGCAAAAAGTCATTTGACTAAAGAATTGATCCAGGGCTATGTGATTGTTGGTGGATCTGTTTTGGGTCTGCCTTCAGGGTTTAGATTTTTTCATGCTTCTATGGTAACTATGAAACACTACAGAAAAATGGTGCCCAGGATTGAACACAGTCCTCCAGATGTGGTCTGAAAGGGTCAGAGTATTTGAGAACTGTAACCTCCCTAATTCTAGATACTATGTCAATGAAGTGAAGATTTCTCCTTCCTTGTGCCGGTAAAGGTGATGATATGGTTTTCACTTCTAGTCTTCTCCCCAAGCCCTACCTACTCTCTTAGCTTAGATAATATTGATGAAAAGAATCACAGGTAGTTGGAAGGATCCCATCCAATTGGAAACAGAAGGGAAATTTTGCTTATGATGTCTTACTCCTTGGACGGTTCAAGAGCTATAGAAGAGGACTGCAGGAACCACTTACTTGGAGTTATCAGGACCATTAGGAGAAGGGTTGGTGATGGTCACTAACAATTAAGAGCAAAAGAACCAAAGTTCATAATATGGGGCATATGGTCTTTTAAAATTATTTTGATAACTATTTAAAAATAGATGTTTTCCTTTGTAATAATATATGTTTTATTTTATGCATTTAAAAACATTGTTCTAAGAAGTGGTCCATATTCTTCACCAGAATGCCAAAGGGGTCCATGATACAAAAAAAAAAGGTTAAGAATCCCTTTTCTGGAGCACTGGCCCTCAAAATGGGGATCATAGTCTGACTTCAAGTGATGTGTGATCAACCTGTCAGAGGGTGGGAAGATGGGTTATATCTCACCCTCTTCAACAACCAGTCATGTGACTTTTTGTCTCTAAAACAACCCTGTCTAATCTTATTGCCCAAAGTTTTCCCATCAACCTCCTTTTTACTTTGCTGTCTCCCAAACCCTACTTACTGAGTAGAACAGGGGCCCCTAAGGAATTTATAATATAATATCTATCCAGCATCCACAGAAATAGCTGAACAGCTGTCATGGGGAAGTAAAAAAGGAGGTTGAATGGGAAAGCTTTGGCCACAAGGTAAACTATGCAGCTAGGGGTAGACCATAAAAGGCATCCCTGGAGCAAGAGTTGGCTTTAGGGGCATGAGGAAGAGCTATGTCTCTTCCCTTTTGGTTTTGGGTGAAATAGAGTGAATTTCACAAGATAATCAGGCAGAAATAGGTTCCTTAAAGCTCTCGTTACATTGTCTGCTCCCTTTCTCCACTCCCATATCTGTCCATCTTGCAAACTTCCCTATTATCATAAAGTGTATCGCTATATATACATATTTTTTTTTTTTTGTGGCAATTGGGGTTAAGTGACTTGCCCGGGGTCACACAGGTATCAATTGTCTGAGACTGCATTTGAACTGACATCCTCCTGACTCCAGGGCTGATGCTCTATCCACTTAACCACCTAACTATTCCAGTCCAGTCACCCAGGTTTTCAACTTTAGTGTTTTCTTTCACTTCCCACTCTCCCTCACCCCACTTATACCATTAGTGAGGAAATCTTGTCATTTGTACTTCCGTGGTATCTCTCATATCCATTCTCTTCTCTCCACTACATGCAGTCACTATCCTAGTACTGGTTCTCATCATCTTTAACCTAAACTATCATGATAGTCTCCCAACTGATGTCCACATCTCAAGTCTATGCCCTCTTGAATTTTATTTCCACAGCAGCCTATGTAGTATAGGTCAGCCCATGTCACTTCTTTACTCAGTAAACTCCTGTAGCTCCCTATTGACCCTAGGACCAAAATTATTATCTTTCTCTAGTCCCATTTTCAATGTGAATTTATTGTATTTTTTGAGGGGGAGGCTTAAATTATATTTTTAAATATTTATTTATTCATTAGTTTTTAACATTCACTTTTATAAAATTTTGAGTTTCAAACTTTTTTCTCTCTCCCCCAGTTTATTGCATTTTATAATGTACATAATGAATCTCAGAGCAGTAGATACATATAAGTTATAAATTAGTCTCCGCTATTTTATTTCATTTTATATTTTGCTGATAGGAGAAAGATCCAAAAGTTTGGAGACTACTGTTCTAGGGAGCACCAGTTGGGAGTGATGCTGTGCAGAGTGGTAGAGAGATGGGGAGAAGTGGGAGGGGCATTGGGTGTGAATGATCACTGCCATAAGCAGAAAGCTGCTGAGAAGTGGAGATAGAATGAAGAACTGTGTATTCAAAGAGGAGAAACCAAAGGAACCGGAAACCACACACAGGGCAAGCCTTCTTGGCACCTAATCAAGTCATTTATTGTGACTAAAGTTATAGGTCCCTGGAGAGGGCTGCTTCTGGGTGATGACTGCCATTTTCCTTGAGCTCCCTTATTTATTTTATTTGGCCCGTCAATAAGCTTTTTCATTATTGGAGTTTATGAATCATATTGAACAAAAGGAGTTGTTGGTGAAAAAAATGGGTACTGTTAGTTCTCAGACTTGCTGGGTAGGAGCAATAAGCTATAGAAGTGAGAAATGCCCCCAGTAAATACCTAGGCCCCTTTTGCCCATGAAAACCTCTAACACGACTTGGAGCTGGCAAAGTGAAACCTAGGTCTTTTTGTCTGCCATATCACACGGTGCATTCCAATTGAGTTTATAATTCAAGGAAACTACAGAAATTTTTCATGCAAATTGTTGTCTAGACAAACAATTCCCATTCTATACTTATGCAGTTGACTTTTCTTTTAAATGTAAGTGTAGGACTTCATATTTAAGCCTATTAAATTTAATCTTATTATAGTTAGCTTGTTATTATAGCCTGCGAAGATCTTTTTTTTTTTTTGCATTAGTCTCTCCACCCCAGCTTTATGTCATCTGCAAATGTGATAAGCATGCCTTCTATGCCTTCACTGATATTATGGATTGAATAGCACAGAGACAGTCATGGACAAATCTCTGAGGTAGTCTGCTAGAGATGTTGACACTGATCCATTAATGACTAATCTTTGGTTCTTATCATCCTATCAACTGCAAATTCAATTAACTATTCTATTATCTAGCTTCTAGGTCCCCATTTTGTCAACAAAATCATCACAAGAAACTGTGACAGATATTTTGATAAAATTGAAATATGCTACATTTCTACCTTTTTCCTGACTTAGTGAACCTGTAAAAAAAGGAAGTGAAATTAATCTGGAGTGACTTGTTCTTGGTGAACTGATGCTAACTTGCAATGATCACTACTTTTTAATCTCTCTAAAGACCCATGAGCCATTCTTTTAACAATACAATCTAGAACTGTGTCACAAATTGAAGTTAAGGTCATTAATTTAGAGTGCCTTTTTTGGGATCTTCTCTAAATCACAACCGAGGAGTCAGGATACACATATACTTTTTCCTAACATCAATCCTATCTGCATTACTGGGGACACAAAGTGTTACTGTACTCCCTCTCCCCAAATCTAGGCAAAGATCAAGAGGAAAGAACTTAAGTGTGTTTCTAATAGGAGTGTGCTGGACAACCTGCTCATAGTGGCTTGCAAGAGCCAATTCTAAATAGTGTAAGCATTTATACCTTGAAATCACCAAATGCTAACAATTAGAACTTGATTTGTTATTTTATTGATTGTTTGGCCTTAAGACATGGATGAAAAAATGTTAATAATTCAGATTAAACTTTATAATGCAACCTGTATGGATTTTTTTTTTTGAAAGCCAGTTGTTTAACATTTACCAGCATATCTCTAGTTTCTAGTGTCCATTTCCCAACAGAATAACATTTTAAAAATTTCTCTCTTGTTTTGAAAAGCAATTTTGTACAGCCTAACTTCTGTCTGAAAGGGCTTTTGGTTTTCTTATCTGTAAAATTAGGGGCTGTACTAGAGAATATCTATGATCCCTTCCAGTTCTCAAATTCTATTAGTCAATGGACTGAATGTAAAACTTTCCATTAGTTATAGCCAGATATCAGCTGCTTTAAACTTGATTGCCACACCCACTCTCCTCCTCCATTCATGGAGCATGTGATTCTAGTAAAAAAGAAAAAAAGAACAAACTCTGGCTCAAGTGTTAAAGAACTGGTCCATAAACCAGCCTATGATATTACTTATGTGACATTGGCTAATTGTTTAACTGCCTTGGTCCTCATCTTTTTCTTTTGTAAAATGAAGGGAATAGATTAGATGATGCATAAATTCTCTTCTGGCTCTAAATTTGTGATTCCACTGGCAAGTCCTAAAATAAATCAAACTGATAAGTGGAGGAATAAAGCATCTTTAATTGCTATAACAGGGTCATAAACTTGCTACCCTGGGGGATGATCCAGTAGGAGGCTTACAGGAAAGGTTTTCATATTTTAAAAGAAATGGGGGAGGGGTCATATTAAATAGCATGGCATGAAATGCCAGCTGACCTTGGCAATCCAAGCAAGGAAAACCACTTTATTCCGGCTGTTTTGTCCTTCATGCCATAAGGACATCTGAAGCTACTTCAGAAGCTGGTCTGGCTCAAGCTGGCTTTGTTTACAAGGAAAGGTCCCAGGGTGGGAGCTCAGCTCAATTTAATAAAGAGTAAATATCTTAAGAATAGGAATGCAAAGACATTACTGGAATTCTGTCATTACTTCAACAATTCATCTTTCATTAGGAAACCACTTATCCTCTTCAAATCTCATTTTCCTCATCTGTACAATAAGAGGGTTAGACAAGATGACCTTCTGAGACACCTTCCAGCTCTGTGTTTGATTCCAACAACCTCGGATTCTGGGGTCAGAATAAAGTCCTGAAGCATTCATTGTAAGGGTTAATCCTGTAGGGGAGGAATTTGACTGATCTTCTTATAGTATATTTTCTATAGGATAGAACTATTTTCTTTTTCGTTCTTCTTTTTTTTTTTTTTTTTTTTTTGAGGCAATGAGGGTTAAGTGACTTGCACAGGGTCACACATCCAGTAAGTCTTCTGAGGTGGGATTTATACTCAGGTCCTCTTGACTTCAGGACCAATTCTCTACCCATTGTGCCACCTAGCTGCCCCAGCTGAGCTATTTTCTATAATGTTGTTCTATATTTAATTCAATCCCAACAGATATAGTCCTTCACTTCAAAACACACACACCAACACACAATCAAACTCCCCCTCATGCCAAGGCATTAACTGAGAACAATGATGCTTAACCCTCTCTGAACATATTCTACTTTGTCAAGATCCTGGAGAAAAGGTTGTTCCCAGAACCGAATTCAGAATTTCCACTGTGGTCTAGCTAAAACAGTGTGCAGTGGATCTTCCATCTCCACAGTTCTAAATGCTATGCCACAACTGAGGTGTAGTGGACAGAGGGCTGGGCCTAGAGTCAGGAAGACTTGAGTTCTAATTTAGTCTCAGACATCTTGCTAGCTTTGGGATTTGGGCAAGTCATTTAATTTGTCTTTGCCTCAGTGTCCTCAACTGCAAAGGGAGATAATAACAGTACCTGTTGGGATTGGAAGCTCAATTCCGTGTGGACAGTCTCGGGCGGGTAAAGGTGGGAGCTTCTAAATCTTAGAGCTCTCACGAGACCCCCCCAGGAAATGGCAGGGGATTGAGGTGAACTGAGCTATCTCAAGTAATTCCGCCTCTTCCCATGAGAAACGTGATGGGAGAGAGATCTCCCCGCCCTCGAGATTGTCCCGGATCTGGGCACACCTAGTTACCTAACAGCACGGTATTCAGATGCAAACTATGCGGCTGAAGGTTAAGTAGGATTGAGGAAGCCTGAAAGCTCTCTTAGCACCTGAAGAGCCAAGAGGACAGTAGGCTCCGCTTCTCTTCTTTCCTCTCTCCCCTCCCCCTCTCTCCCCGCTTGTACTTCTACTTCCAATCCCTAAGATCTTAGCCTCCTTAGGAAATCTCCCCCTCTTCCTCCTAAGGAAGATCACCCTGCACTTGTAACCGAGACCCTGAAATAAAGCTCAACCCTTGTTCGACTCTGGAACGTCCTTTCTCTCATATGAGCATCCGGTTTTGGCCAACCGAAGACCTCGGAGGTGAGGTAAGAAGACTCGGGTAGCCCTCACAGGCCTCTAGGCCTGGCAAGTACCTACCTGATTTATTTCCTTCTTCAGACCCTATCAATGCAGAAGAATATCATGTTAGCTTTTTGACTTCCATGTAATACTATTGATTCACATTCAGATGGCACTCCATTAAAGGTCTCCCGAGGTCTTTTTATTTCTTTTTACAAATCATTTTTTGGGGGAGCACTTTTATAGGAAAAATGCCATGAGTAAACTCTCTCTGGTGTTGTAGGTTGGAACCTTTTGTAGAGCTTATTCGTCACAAAAAGTTGCCTTGAACACTGAGAAATTAAGTTAATTGCCCAGGGTTACACAGCCAGTATTCAGTATGTCGAAGGTGAGACATTTGAACCTACAGTTTTCTGATTTGGATGCCTACTTTATATCAATCATACTATTCTCCCCCAGGTCTTTTGCACACAAATCATTGTTTGGCTATACTTTCCCCATCTTTTGATTATGAAATTGGTTTAACAATATATTTTTTTCCAGTTCAGTACAATTATACAAACATTTATTAAGTACCTTCTACATTCGGTGCACTGATAAGCCTGGAATTTGAAAAGTCATAGAATCATAGGATATAGAGTTGGAAGACACCTTGGAGATCATCTCATCTAGAAATAGGATCAGTCCTAGTTTTCCCCTAATGCTCTGAAATTTAGACAACAAAAAACATTAAATACAAGCTCCCTGCAGCTAGAAATAATTGAGCTCAGCACCTCCTTAGTGAGGATAAATAGTATTAATCTGAAGTTATGAGGTATTTCTGTCTGTGAGTCACTATATTAAATAATTTTTTTCTTGCTCAGTAGAATTTGTCTTAATTATTTATGTTCACATCATGAATTACAAAATTTATATTTTGATTTGGTTATACCAAAGTGCCAAAATTTCTAGTTATGGGTGTGATGAATTCCCACTCCTTCATTTTATAGATTAGGAGATTAAAAACCAGAGAGGTTAAATTACTTACTTGCTTGTTTAAGATCACAGAGAACATAAGTGGCAGTAATGACATTCAGTTTGATTCCAGATCCTGTGCCTTTTCTGCAGAGAGCTCTGTGTTGAACTCTGAACCTAGCATTACTTCACATTTGCCTTCACATTTGACTATCATTTTTATTAAAATTTGGTACAGTCTAGACTGTGAGTCAGAAACTGGGCTGTGCCCAGATCTCACTGTGTGTCCTTGAGCAAGTCACTTCCCTCTCTCTGTCTTTCAGTTTTCTCATCTTTAGAATCAGGATATTGCACTAGAAAATCTCTTAAGTTCCTCCAAGTTCTAACAGACTTGTGATTTTAAAGAGAAAATGTTAAAAACATTTCTGCTACTATGTGTACTCCAATTTTCTCAAAAAGAGAGCAGGTTTTATTTCATTTAGGACCTCAGCTATCCTTGAAGGTGTCAACCAGGTGAAGACCACCCTTCAAAATGCCAAAGAGTCCAAGCTGGGTTGAAAGCAGAAAAGTTGTAGTAGGAGGAAAATCAGATGCTAGACATTCCCTTTACCACCCCAAGGTACAAAGCATCCCATAATCTAAGAGAGACAGGGGAGAGTTATGCTTGAAAAAAATGCAAGACTGATTTGGGCCAGTTTGGGGTTGGGGAGGGGTAGGAGTGGGCGCAAAGCTCAGCAAGGTCAGCCAGTGAACACCAGCAAAGAAATGTGGGAGCAAGCAAGACTTTGGCTCTTTGCAGGCTCCTGATTGGCTTCTTTCAGCAAACAGGGTTGCTCTGTGTCCACTGCATCTGACTGGTAAGGTAACTCATAGAAAACAGATATGTTAATCTCAGGGACACTTCCACAAAGGTAAATATGTCTATTTGAGAGAAGATTTATTTGATGGATGGAAGCTACAAAAAAGTTAGTTTTGAACTTTCATGTCCTAAATAGAGGATGTTCAGATGGAATTTGTTTTTGTGGCTGCAGTTGTCCATATGCAAAGAAACACGACAGTTACTTTGGTCATAGGGTCTTGAGTCAATTTTACATTTACAGGTTTAGCCTTTGAGGACATCATAAGACAATATAGTATCGCAAAAATCTAAACTATATTTCAGGTTTCATAGTGACATCTGGTGGGTAAAAGAAGCAATTATCTTACAAAGGCATAGTTATCAAATTGTAAAAATATCAGTCTTGAAAAACTTTCATTCAGAGATTATAACACAAGTGATTTAGGACTTTTCTTATAATGTAAACCATTTTTCATAAATTCCTGCTTAAGATCAGTATACTAACAAATCAGAAAATGCCTCCTTAGAAGGGTTATAGGCATGTTTTAGTTTTTCTTTGGTGTTTTTGTCAAACCAGTAAAGGTGAACTTGGCAGGTTCATTGTTGAAAATATTCAGATATGTTGGCCATTTAATTGGGCTCAGGCAACTTAATATATATTCTCATCTTTGGGTATCAGATTTTGTGTGTGTGTGTGTGTGTGTGTGTGTGTGTGTGTGTGTGTGTATGCATGTATGTATGTAACATCTTCTTACTTGTCACCTGCTTTACCTTTCATGTTCTTCAGAAATGTAGAACCTAGATATATTCTTTCCTCTATCTATGAAGCAGGTCAAGGAAAGTATGGGCTTTTTAATTAGTGAACCTCATCCTAAGTCCATCTTTTATAATAAAGTGATACCTTTTCAGTGACTATTGGAGGAGACTAGGCACTTAGCACAATATCTATACATATTTAATGAAGGGGTTTTAAGCTGATTTGAATTTAAGTGAATTAATATTTTTTGATGAATTTGTCCTTTTGGATCTAAAATTTGATCTCCTCAAGACATTTTGAGGGGTACTCGGCTTGAGAAGAATAAGAATCATTTATGTTTGTATTTCTACTTTTCAAAGTACTTTCTCATATTAAGAGGCAGTATGATGTAATGGATAGAATAGTCTAGAAGTCAGGAAGACCTGGGTTCAAGAGTTACCTCTGAAACATATCGGTTGTGTGACTCTGGGAAAATCATTTAACTTTTCTGTGCCTTAGACTACTCTCCTAAATTCTCAGGGACAATCTTTATTGCTATGATGGATTCTCACCTTGCAATTCCCTGTACCAATAAAACCACAGGTCCATTTTCTTTCCTTCTCTTTCTTCATGTTATAGTGAAATGAGAGACTTAATCGGAATTCAGAAGACCTGAGTTCAAATTTAAACTCTACTACTTAATGATAGGGTAACTTTGGACTGGACAATGAATTTCTCTGTCCAACTGGAATATGAATATGACCATTACCTACTTTAGGTTATTTAGAGGAAGAAATGAAAAGAGAATATAGGATCAAAGATTTAGAGGCAGAAGGGATCTTGGAAATCATGTACTCTAATACCTTGCTTTTACAGGTGTATGTGTGACCCAAAGATTTTAAAATTGCTTGCCTTAGGTGCTTCCACTTATAGGTTTAGGAGTATCTTATTGTCAAGGTGCTAAGGATGCTGGTTTTAGGCAGAAATCACCCCAACATTTCCTCCTTAATTTCCAATTTTCCCTGACCCAGACTGGATTCGCCCTGTGCCATGGGATTATGGTAAAGGCGTAGTAGTAACCACAGAAGGCTAGGGTGGAAGAGGACAGATAAAGCTGCTACAGGAAAATATCAGAGAATAATCCCTATAGAAGCAGAAATGGGACTAGGAGCTGGACATCAGTGATGAGGTCATCACCTTAGGACCATAGGAATGCTGAAAGCCATTTGACAAGCAAGACCCAAAAGAGTGAATCTTGGTTTCCCTTCTCCCCTTTACCTTCCCTTCTACAGATAAGGATCCAGCAATATTTTGGGGACATATCTGTTTCTGAAAAGTTGTTTGCCTTTCTATTTCTTTTATCTCAAACTTGCCTTGCAATATGATAACACTTAGACATTTTGTTGCTGACCTATGTGTGTTATTGTTCAAATGTAGTGGAGAAGATGGGATAGGCTATTGATCTGGAAAGAGACTGACATTTTTCTTCCCTTTCCTTCCTTTCCTTTTCCTTCTCTTCCTCTCCTTTTCTCCTTCCCTCCTTCCATCCTTCCTCCTTTCCTTTCATCCTCCCCTTCCTTCCTTCTTGCCAGCAACCTGCTGGCTAGGGGATCATAACTGAAAAGGAGGTTGATTGATTAGAACTTCCCAGACTGAGAGAGAGAAAGAGAGAAAACATATGAAAATCCTCCCCTAGGCAAGGAATTAATAATACATATTTGGGTATGAGGGAATGGCTTGTGACTAGCTAGGCCCTTGATATTTCCCAGTCTCAGTGTTTCCCATGGTCCAGTTTGAAAGGAAAAATCACTCCTTTAGGGAATGACCTTGAAGGTGTAAGGAAGTGGTTGAGAGAAAACATTAATCTCCCTTCTCCCCACGCCCTGTCCCTCCCTCCCAAGAGGAATAGCTCTGCCCACACTAGGGTACGAATAAATAACAGGAAGTGACAATTGTTTAGCATCACAGGATATTTGTAGATTTATATCTAGAAGGACTCTAAAAGTTTATGTATTGCAACTTCCTCTTCCAAATGAAGAAACTGATGCTTAGCATTGTTAAGATGCCTGTCAAGGTCACACAGGGTGTAAGCATTAGAACTGGAGTTTGAACCTAGTATCACTGATACTTTTTCCTTTGGAAAAGGAATCACAAAAAGTCAATGACATAATAAATGTTCAATAATACAGAAGGGACACTTTATCTTCTATTTAATCAATCAACAAGTATGTAGTACTACTTTGTAGTAAATACTATGAGGCAGGCAATGTGTTAGGTTCTAGGGATAAAAGTACAAAGAATGAAATAAACACTACTGGTAAGGGGTTTGTATTCTAATGTGAGACAAATACACACACATACACATATACATCCATACACACATATGTATGTGAATAAATATCAAGAAATAAAAAAGCCAGCTCTTGTTTAATGAAAGTGAATCATTCCTCAGAATTCCTCCTATCTTCCTGATGCTCCTATGGCTGGGCTCTCTACTCACTGCAAAGTAGCTTCGGTGCCCGGCCTCCCCCTACCCTATGTGTTGCTCTTGCCACAGCTGCAGCTGCCTGACTTCGGGGAGCCTGAGTGCAGCCTGAACATCCACTGAGAAGTCAAATTTGGGTAATGAGAATTTGCATAAAGCAAGAACCATCAGTAGTTAAGCACATGATAGTTCTCCAAGGAGGCAAGTAGGTGGTTCAGTGGATACAGTGCCAGGCCTGGAGTCAGGAAGATCTGGGTTCAAATCCATCTTCAAACATTCATTAGTTGGGTGACTCTGGGGAGGTGGCTTAACTTCTGTTTACCTTAATCCATTGGAAAAGGAAATGGCAAACCACTCCAGCATCTTTGCCAAGAAAACGTCACATGGGGCCACACAGAGTTGAAAATGACTGAACGACAAGTTTTTAGAGGGAGGGCACTAGCAGTTGAGGGATCAGGAAAGGCCCTGTGTTGAAGAAGGTATTTGAGCTGTTTCTTATGGGAAGAGAGGGATTCTATGAGGCAAGGAATGAGCATATTCACAGCATGAGGGATGACCATTACAAAGGAAGATGGAATGTCCTGTGTGTGTGTAAGGTAGATTTTAGGGTGTGTAAAGTGAATTTTTGTTATTATTTTTTAGAATTCAGTTTCCCATGATCCATAGTCATAACAACCTTCTGTTCTGAGGTATTAGATATGAGTTCCCACAGTTATGGTTCAAAACATCTCCACCACTCTTGCTCAGAATTACCCACTGTGGCTGTACAGTGGGATACAGGGATGAGGTGAGGTAAACTTGTGAGTCTATTGCTGGCAATAAGCCTTCTTTGTCTGCTGCTCTATAAAGCAGGTGGTCAGTGGTCAGTGAATGGGAACCTTTAGGGGAACTTTAGGGTTGAAGGCACAAACTGGAATGCTGTGTGTACTTTGATCAGTCCCCATCAAGGCTTGGGGGAGGGGAATCTGTGTTTGCCTCAATTGACCCCCATTGAGGCTTGAGGGGATTTAGTGAAGCACAAGTTGTGCCTGTCTCGATTGACCCCATTGAGACACAGGGATAGTTACCCCCCACTTCTCACTAGCCCCTTTGAGAAGGGTGATTAGAGAATGCTGCAGGAGCTGTACTCCCATTATCAGCAATCCTTTTCTGAGAAAACTAGACTAGAATAAAAAAATGCTGGGGATGGAAGCTCAATTCCAGGTGGACAGTCTCGGGCGGGTAAAGGTGCGAACTTCTAAATCTTAGAGTTCTCACGAGACCCCCCAGGAAACGACTGGGAATCGAGGTGAACCGAGCTATCTCATGTATTTCCGCCTCTTCCCGTGAGAAACGTGATGGGAGAGAGCTCTCCCCGCCCTCGAGATTGTCCCGGATCTGGGCACACTATTGTTATCTAACAGTACGGTATTCAGATGCAAACTATGCTGCTGGAGAGTTTAAGTAGGATCAGGAAAGCCTGAAAGTTCTCTTGGGCGGAGGGGCGTGGAGCGGACAGGACACAAGGCTCCGCTTTTCCTCTCTCCTCTCTCCCCTCCCCCTCTCTCCCCACTTATACTTCTACTTCCAGTCTCTTATTGTAAGATCTTTGCCTCCTTGGGAGATTCTTCGCTCCCTCCTAAGGAAGAATTCCCCTGCACTTGTAACTAGACCCTGAAATAAAGCTCAACCCTTGTTCGACTCTGGAACGTCCTTTCTCTCATACGAGCATCCGGTTTGGCCAACCGAAGACCTCGGGAGGTGAGGTAAGAAGACTCGGGTAGCCCTCAGGCCTCTAGGCCTGGCAAAAAAAGATTATTAACCCCTTTTTAGTGTCTTTCTTGTCTGACCAGATCAAGAGTGAGCCTGTGCTAGTAGCCTTCCTGTGTGCCATGTTTATCTGTCTTATACTGTGTAATGGAATGAAAAGGGTTTAGTTGGATTTCAGAGTATGAGAGAAGAGTAATGTCTATTGAGGCTCAAAAGATGGCTGTGAGACAGCTTGTGAATGGTTGTCATTCAAGGCCCTTTATAATATGTGTTACTCTTACCTTTCCAATGCTCTTACACTTTTTACCTTCGCTTCCATGTACTCTGAGATCCATTGACACTGGTCATCTTGCTTTTCTTCATGTAAGATACTGTCTCCTCACTGTGGTCATTATAACTGACTGTCCCCTATGCATGAAATATTCTCCTTCCTCATCTCTGCCTCTTGGCTTCCCTGGTTTCCATAACATCTCAGCTTTCCAAATCCCACTTTCTGAAGGAAGCCTTTCATAATTACTCTTAATTCTAATAGCTTCCCTCTGTTGATTTTATATGTGTGTGTGTGTGTGTGTGTGTATGTATGTATATATATATATATACACACACATATACATACACATATGTATATGTATGGGTATATGTACCCCCCACATATATGTTGTTTGTATGTTGTCTATATATGTTGTTTGTATATTGTCTCCTGTATTCAATTGTGAGCTCCTCTGGAGCAGGGGCCTGCTTTGTTTTCCTTGGTGGAGACAGTGCTTAGCAGGGTTCCTGCTAAAGTAGGTACTTAAAAAGTAGTTTGTGACTGACTTACAAGATTTTATTCTAGAGGTTAGAGGAAACCACTGAAAGTCTGTGCTTATATAAAATTACTTTGGCATCAGTGTATAGTATAGTTGTGAGGCAGAGAAAACTATTAGGAGATTGTTAAAATTATACTTGGGAAGAAGTGATGAGAGCCAGATCAAAAGTGGAGGGAGAAGGGGTTAAATGCAAGAGAAGTTGTGGAAATAGAAATAGGGAGATCTGGCAACTGATTGGTTAGGTGGTTTGAAGGAAAATGAGGAGTTGAAGGTAATTTTAAGGTTACAAACCCGTGAGACTAGAAGATCAGTGACGGCCTGAACAGAAATAGTAGAAAAGTTAGGAAGAGAGGAGCATTTGTGGGGAAAGGGAATGAGTTCAGTTTTGGATATTCTGGGTTTGAATGACAACATGAGCTCATTTATAGATGTTGTATTTACTCATATGTGTACATGTTACCCCCTCTGGATGAATTGAGAAAAAAGACTGTTCCATTTTTGTCTTTGTGTGTCTATCAGCACAACACCTGGTGCATTGTAGGCACTTATTAAATGCTTGTTGATTGATAGAGCTTGGCTAAATAAGAGCAATTAACCTTTATGTGGGGATAACGTTGGAAGTACTTTCGGAAAGCCTTTATTCATGAAGCCTAAGGTGCTGACAGTTCTTATGATACCTTAACAGCTGCAAATTCAATCTCAATTATCCTACAACTGAAATTAAGATGACGCTGGGTCCTGACACAACAACAGCTAGCCTACAAGGATGTCCATCACTCTGAGACCTTATCATCTTGCTAATTAAGTAGAGAGAAAAAAGCCTCATCCCCTATGTCTTAACATTTTTACACAGTGTATGACTGAATAAGTAAGCACAGTAACATTTGCTTCTCTGATTAATTTTAAAAACTACAATAATTTCCTCAGGGGATAGAAAAAATGAAGAGATACAAAATTAGAGAAGCTGAAGGGAAAACCACAGAGAACAGAGCTATGGAAATAAGAGGGAAAGAAGGAAAGAGACGTGGCATGCCAATCAATGATCAGTCAACACATTTTTTGAGCACATACTATGTGGGAGAAAAGGAGAATATTTAAACGCCATCCTATAGATTGTGTTTAAAGACCTTATACAGGCCTACATCTTTTATTATACTTTGCCAATATTGTGGGGTGGGTCTTTTGGGGGTCTTGTTTTTTTGTTTGTTTTTTTATAGATTGAAGGTTTGTGCCAGCCCAGCTTGGAGCAAGTTTGTTGGTGCCATTTCCCCCTCCTCGTAGTCAGTATAGTGTCTCTGTCACAATTCTTGACAGATTTCAAACTTTTTCAATATTATTATATCTCTTATGGTGATCTGTGATCAATGATCTTTGGTATTACTATTGTAATTGTTTTGGGGTGTCACAAATGATGCCCATATAAGGCGGTGAATTTAATTGATAAATATTGTGTGTGTTCTGACTTCAATAAAATCTGTTCCCTATCTCTCTTCCTCTCCTCAGGCCTTCCTATTCCCTGACACACAATAAAATTGAAATTAGGCCATTTAACAACACTACAATAGCCTCTAAGTGTTTCATTGAAAGGAAGAACCAGCAGATAGACAAACTTAATTGTTGTCTTATTTAAAGAAATTGCCACGGCCACACCAGCTTTCAGCAGCCATTAGTATCAGGGCAAGACCCTCCACCAGCAAAAAGATTATGACTTGATGAAGGCTCAGATAATGGTTAGAATTTTTTAGCAATAAAATATTTTAGAAATTAAAGTATGTCCATTTTTAGACATAATACTATTGCACACTTCATAAACTATAGTAGAGTATAAACATAACTTTTATATTCACTGGGAAACAATAAAAACGTGTGACTCACTTTATTGTGTCATTTTATTGTGGTGATCTGGTGAACGATTTCAACCATTTTGTAGAGCAACCTGGAATTAGGCCCAAAGAGTTATAAAAGTTTGTATATACCTTTGACCCAGAAATACCACGATGAGGTTTGTTCCCCAAAGTAATCAGAGAAAAGGGAAAAAAAAACCCTATATGTTCTAAAATATTTATAGTTAACTCGCTTTGTGGTGGCAAGGAACTGGAAATA
Source organism: Notamacropus eugenii (assembly GCF_028372415.1). Lineage (NCBI taxonomy): Eukaryota > Metazoa > Chordata > Mammalia > Diprotodontia > Macropodidae > Notamacropus > Notamacropus eugenii. The sequence continues at coordinate 210,841,711 of NC_092876.1, forward strand.
GCAGGGATGCTCATCAACTGGGGAATGGTTGAATAAGTTGTGGTATATGATTATGATGGAATACTACCATGATGTAAGAAATGATGAGCAGGTTGATTTTATGAAGACATAGAAAGGCTTGCATGAAATAAAGAGAGTGGAAGGAGTGGAACCAAGAGAGTACTGTATATGGTAACAGCTATATTGTTTAAAAAGTAAATGTGAATGACTAAGCTATTCTGAGTTATATGGATAATCAAGTCAATGGCGAAGGACCTATGAAGGAAGATGCTATCCACTTCCAGAGAAAAAACTGATATATGGAACTATATGTTGTGCAGTTTCACATATGTATTTGGTCACATGTTGACTTTCTCTTGTGAAGGAGTTGGGGAGCTTGGAATTCAAATGTAACAAAAAGCGAAATTAAAAAAAAAATTTTTAAAGCCAAGCAAAGAATCTGGTGTTTGGTCCTGGAGGCACTGGAGTTTTTGGTTTGGGTAGTGGGGGAAGGGGGCAAGCATGGAAAATCAGTTTGGCAGCTTAATGTAGGGTGGAACAGAGTATGGGAAAACCTGAAATCAATCAGAAGGCTATTGCAATAAACCAGGTGTGAGGTTTGTTTCAGAGTGGTAGCTCTGTGAGTGGAGAGAAAGATGTTCTGAAGGTAAAAATGATAACATTTGGAAACAGATGCAAGTGGAGAGTTAAGATTTCAAGTCTGGGTGGCTTGGAAGATGCATTTGAGAGTATCAGGGAAGTTAGGTAGAGTAGAGCATTTTGGGGCAAAGATAATAAATTCTGTTTTAGACATATTGAGTTTGAGAAGTCAATGGGACATCAAGTTAGAGATGTCTAGGAGGTTATTGGTAATGTGAGATTATAGTTCAGAAGAGATATTAGGGCTAGATATGTGGAACTGGGAATCATCTTTGTAGAGAAGATAGGTCAATCCATGGAAACTGATGCGATAACCAAGTAAATAATATAGAATATGAAAAGAAGAGGGCCCAGGACACCGATGGAAGTCTACGGCTAATGAGCTTAAGCTAGAAACAAAAAGGAGGAACAATTCCATGCCAGGGGAATAAATTTAGCAAAGATGTCACAGGTAAAGGGAATGGTGCATTTAAGCACAGTAGAAAGTATGATAGATAGAACAGGATGCTTAGGGCAGTGGATTTGTTTTGGTACGTAATAGAAAATAAGATTGGGAAAGTTGGAAACCTCCTCTTTCAGCCTTATCTTAACTATACCCTTATGGGTAACCAAAGTACCAATCAAATTAGGATTTGCTTTTCCTTGTATTTTCTCATTTACCAGTCTTTGCCCATGCTGTTCTCATAGACTAAATATCATGCTCCAAGAGAATTTTCACGACCCAAAACAAGAACCATATTTTACCAGAACACCCCGGGAAGTAATGATATTTCTCTTTTCCCAATTTCTGTGAAACTCTCTCCAGATCATATGATAAATCCCATTCAACTTTTTATTAAGGTATTTTTATATATACCATGGTAATGCAAATTTCTTAACAGCAGGGATTATGTTATACTTATCTTTTCAGGCCCCACCCTTCTCTTCCTAGCACTGGAGTCAGAAAACCTGGGTTCAACTCTCATTTCTAATGTGTACCATCTTTTTGATTTTGGACAAATCACTTTGCCTTTCTAGGCCTGTTTCCTCATCTACAATCTTATGATTGTGAATGAGTAGAATGTGTCCTGCTTTATACCTCAAAAATTCTTTTTTTCTTTACCTGTCCTTGGTTCCAGTCTCCTAGGACGATTTGGCCCTTCTTTTGTTAAAGTCAACCCAGGGACTCTTATATTTGATCTCCAAACCTCCTATTTCCTCTAGGTATTTGCCTTATCTCTCCCCTACTCCATGAGGATATAGATGACTTTTCTATGGTCACAGAGATTATAAGTATCAGTAGTAGGATTAGAGCTCATGTCTTTCTGATTCTAAGTTCACTCTAAGTGGAACTCTCAAGTCCCTCTATACCTTGCTTTCTCTCCATGTTGTTGTTCAGTTGTGTCTGACTCTTCAAAACTCAGTGAATTAACTGTTCATGGAGTATTATTAGCAAAAATCCTGGAGTATTTTGTCATTTCCTTCTTCAGTTTTAGGCAGGGGTTAAGTGACTTGTCTAGGGTCACACAGCTAGTAAATATTTGAGGTCAGATTTGAACTCAGTTCTTTCTGAGTCCAGGCCCAGCGCTCTATCTACCGTACCATCTTGTTGCCCCCTCTCTTTGATAGAGAATTTTTCCTTACCACAAACCTCAATTTGCCTCTTTTCACCATCAATTTATCATGTGGGGTCAACAAAACAAGTCAAATCTCCCTTCTATATGACAAAAAGCAGGACGTTGTCCTTCAGTGTTTTCTTCCTCAGGGTCAATATCACCAATTTCTTGAGTAGTTTGTCATATGGCATTCTTTCAAGGGCTTTCATGACCCTTGTTGCTTTCCTCTGGACATTCTTCAGCTTCTCAGTGTCTTTCCTCAAATGTGAAACCCAGAACTAAGTGCAATACTTCACATGTGTTCTGACCATGGCAGAGTAAATGACCATCAATCCCTTCAGGCTTAGATACTTATTTCTTTCTTCCTAAATCCACATTAATTTTCTTGCTTCCCAAAGCCACCATTGTCTCTTACTGTGTTTGAAATATTAAGTACTTATGCTCTGCAAGGGCAGTGCTATGCTAGGCACTAAGGATAGAAGATAAAGCATAAAAATGATACATTTTGTGACCTGAAGCTAGCATTCTGTGAACAGGAAAAACACATTCCAAGATCAGTATAATGCAGCTTAGTGATTGATTAAGGCATAGGAAAGATAAAGTGTCTTAGGGAAATTTGTGGAGGAAGATGGAGAGATCAGAGGAACTTATTTACATAGATAAGAACATAGAATATGGTCTTTAAATGAACAATACTTATTTTAAAGAAAAGCTATCTACCCAGAAAAGATGCTCAACCAGCGAAATGCTAAGTAGACTTATTTTCTTAGTAAATATGACATCATTCAGACAATTAATTAAAAATTGCTTATAAAAACCACATTTTCTGCCAGTGAAAAGCATGACTCACAAGTTGATTACACAAAAGATTTGGTAATAATCCCCTAAATGCTATTTTTAAACTTTTTTCTTTTTTTCTTACATGCTATTTTGATTGTGATTATTTTATTTTTAAAAGAGGTAATGAAAAGTAGGAAAACGATATTTCAATATACTTTATAATCTTCAAATGTGTTGGCACATGTATGTGCCTGTTTCTTTTAGTCTGTGGTACCTTTTATCCAGGATCTCAAAGTCCTTCATAAAAAAGTATAACTGTACTAAGTAGGTGAGGAATATTGTCAGATTTGATGCTGTATTGAGAAAGCTCCAGCAGAGCCAAGTATAAGGTTACATGGCTATAAACCCTGCAGGGAGGCTAAGCATGGAGATTGCTTGGGTTCAAGAGTTCTGTAGCATCAGTAGAACTAGCCCCAATATGGGCAGGGGAGCGGGGGGAGGCTGCCTAAGAAAAAGTGAACTAGCCCTAGTCAGAAATGAAACAAATCAATGCTACCATGCCAATCAGTACTGGGATTGGGCCTATAAATATCAGCTGTACTTCCAGCTCTGCTAAAATAGAGAGTGCAAGTTTAAAAACCAAACAAAAAACCTTTTAGCTTTTATTCCACGTAAATACATTTTCTAAAATTATAAAATCTGAAGACATAGAAATTGTTATTTTTGACAAAATTAATAAGTTGTAGCACCCCAACACCTCTGTTTTCGTGTGACTGACTAGGTCAAACTTACTATTTTAGACTCTGTAGCCAGTTAGTGCCACTGAACCAGTACCATCCACTGACAAAACTCAAGGAAACTAATAGACCAGGTAGATATTCCTCAGTTATCATTTAAAAAACAGAATGTAAAGAAAATATTTTGGGATTTCAGGGAGGGAGAGAAAGGAAAGGGAGAAAGGAAAGAATGAAATATAATCTTAAAGCATGGAGCGTGATTGGGTAAAAGGTGTTGCCACTGAGAATTACAGAAGTCAGAATTAGTTGCATATTGGAATTGACTGTCAACTTCGTACATTCAATATCTTCCAGATAAGCTGTTAATCACCACCACTATCACCTAGACTGGTCAGATATCATTAATTGGACCTAATGTTAAAGTGAGAACATTGCTAGAACGTTCTGCTACTGTCAGATCTAATGAGTCATCATCTCATTGATTTTATCTCTATTATATCACTTGCAACCATAGAACTTGATTTTATAATACATGCCTTTCGTTTTATGACAATTAGTAGAATTTTCCCAAACTTTGTCAAATAAAAATGGTGAATGTGGGCCTGTTTGATTTATACCTTTTTTAGTGAGAATGTTTCTAAGGTTTCTACATTGCATATTATGTGGCTCTTGGTTTAAGATAGATACTTTTACAATTTTTAAGAAAATAGTTTCTTTTAAAAGTTGGGGAAGGGGAAGAACAGATTTTACAACTGTTGCCCCAAAATATTTTATACTTTCACTGCTGTCTAGTATCCCAGGGTACCTGATATAAACAACTTTGCAGGAGAATTATTTTAAACTTCCCAATAACAAACAATCCCTTTGCCACAGAGATTATCTACAGATATACAGAAATGTGGAACATTATACCTTTTATGAACAATATGACATTGATTTTTAGATCAAGTGGTAGTTTTTGGCTTTAGTAGCTTAAAACTGTACTGAGAGGTTTGAGACACCATTTATAATACCAGATAAAGAGAAAAAAAATTTCTGATTTCATTAATGGAAGTGAAAGTAATAAATAAAATATTAGCCTAGAGAATATAACAATACAACAAGAAAATTATTTATCACATCCTAAGAGAATTTGTCCCTGGCATGCAAGATTGTTTCAACATCAGAAAGGCTACAAATATAACTGAACAGAAAATATAACTGAACAAATTGAAAAGCAAAGCATTACACCAGTAGATACAGGAAATAGTTTTCAGTAAGATCAAAAATGCTTTCTATAATAAGAATATTAAAAAAGAGTAGGAAAAGAGAGATTTTCCTTAATATAATGAAAAGTATCTATCTCAAACCAATAATAGCATAATATGTGATATATAATATAATATGCAATATAAAAACATTAGAAACATTCCCAATAAAAATTATGAACCAAGAATGATCACATATGCCATTTTAATTTGAAAAAGTTTTGGAAATTCTATCAATTATAATAAGACCACAAAGATGGCATTAGAGTGATTAACAAAGGAAAGGAAGAATCCTGGCACTGTTATTTGCTATCAGTGTAATTATTAGCAAGTTACTTAACATTAATTTATAAACATGCTTAAAATGGGTATTAGTGACATGAGATACAAAGAGATACACAGTTATCCCTCCATATCATGGGGATTAGAGGTTCCCCGATCTGGAAAACCCACATAAAATTTTTTGGTTCTCTCTTTGAACCAGAGAAGAAAATTGAATTATTATGTTATTAAAAAATAAAACATTGATATTATACAATACCATACATATATTTTATGCATTTCTGAGTTTCTAAACTTTTTCTATGTCATCTGCTGACCTTTGCATGTTACCTGCAGCTTTCACAAAACTTCTCCCAAATTCCCATTTAATTTCTTTTTTATTATTAAATTTTATTTTAATTTATATATTAAAACAAGAATTTCTATGACATAGTACAATAAAAAAGATGATTGTACCTGAAACTGCAAATCTACTATGTACAACCAGCTATTCCTTTCAAATATACAACAAAATTATCATGTAAATTTCTTTTTTCTTCTTCTCTCCCTTTCCCCCGATAGAGGTGGCTACCATTGCACACACACACACACACATGCATACACGCACACACATAGGCATGCATGTGTGCACACATGCACACACATGTAAGCTTGTTTTATACATACTTCTGTTTATCAGTTCATTCTCTGGATGCAGACAGCATCTTTCTTCCTATCTCTTTTATAGTTAATTTGTGTATTTATAATAGTCAAAATAACTTATTTGTTCAAAGTAATTCTTAAAACAATATTGCCTTTACTATATTAAATGTTCTGTGGGTTCTGTTCATTTTGCTCTTACTGCAAGTCTTATTTGATGCAAGTCTTACCATGTTTTCTAAAATCCTTGAGCTCATCATTTGTGTTACAAGACATAGGGTATTTTATGCAAGACAAAAGAAAGAGAGCCTCTTTTTTCATATAGTGGGTAGAAAAAAAGCTAGTCTATTAATAAAAAATTTGGAGGGGTACATAAGGCTATTGACTCCCCTCCTTAGTAGAAGTTTCTGAGTTGCTTTTATAATAACAGCTACATATTTGTAATGATTCATACATATTTGTGCCAATCTCATTTTGTGGTAATTAGTATAAATCTATAAGACAGACAAAGACCAGTTTCGAGATACCATGGAACAGAGTGAAATCAATTGACCCAAATGAAGACTGAGTCAATGACTGGCTTAATAACATAGTTCTCTAGCTAATCAACTTGAATACTTCTTATGTCTTTTTATCTTTAAAAATTTTAGGGGTATTGGTGAAAACAGTATTATTTTTTTTAAATTCTCTGCTACTCATTAAAAGAGATTGATTTACAACTTAACAGACTGTAGCAATAACAAATGCTCTTTCCTTTAACAGTATAGCTGACTTTCACTTTGTAGAGAGATACAACATATTTCAGTAGAAGGCAAGTGTTCCAAGACAAGAACATATATTTGTCAGGACTTTGAAAAATTGTATAAAAGATTCAGAAGATCATGTCTGAGAAGAGAAGATCAGAGAAGATAGTATGGGAGCAGAAAAAGACAAAGAATTCCCTCTGGCATGCCCTAAAGCATTATGGAAGTTCCACCATTTTTGCCCACCTCATCTTTTAAACTCCAAAGATGACAAGTTCAAAAAAGTGTATTAGAAATAGCTGATTTTCTTTTATTATTTTGACATTTGAGGTAGTGAAAATGACATTTAAGAAAATAGCAATGATATTTCAGGTTGTAAATGATGAATGTGAAAAAAATTTAGTTAATATATGCAATGCCAGATAAATCATTTTTTTTTTTTACCAGGATCCACCATCTCTAGAAATTTTTAAGACAAAAAAAAGAATCCCTGGAAGAAAATGTGTTGATGGTAATTACCATTAGTTTAAAGATACCAGACTTCCCTCATGTCATTAGTTAAGCCTAAGGAAAAAAAAATACCCCTTTCCCTTTTAGGTTTGCCTCATATAGTGAAAACAGGGGAATAGTGGAGATTTCGAATTTAGAACTAGAGAGACTAAGTTCAGGGTTCAAATCCAGCCACTGATATTGATTAACTATATGACACTGGGCAAGTCATTTAATTTCTCTGAGCTTCAGTTTCCTCATATCTAAAATGCAAATGATAAAGCGTTTGCCTCAGGACTGTTGTGAAGACCAAATGAGATAATGTATGCAAACTGCTTTGCAAACCTCAAAATGCCATATAAATGTTAGCTATCATTATGATTTTCATTATCTTTCTCCTCCTCCCAATCCTTATATCCTTCAAAGGAAAGTAAGAGACAAGACAAGACAAGAAAGGTATACAGAGAAAGAGCTGCAGAAAATAAAACATAAATCTATAATGTTTAGAAAATGCTTCTAGACAATCTTTTAACATTTTTAATACTTTGATGCTAAAAATCATGTTTTATGTTTAAAATGCTTTGATGTTTAAAATTCATGTTTTGTGTTTTTAAATGAAAAGGACTTCCTGAAAAGTAAAATTAGCTTGTCAATAAATCAATGACTGATTTGGTCTCAAAAATCAGTAACTTAACTGGCAACATATGTGTATTCTAGTATGAAATAAACTTCTTGAGGTAAAGAACCATCTCACTTTTCTATTTATATTCCCAATGCTTAATAATAACTGATACACAGTAGGTGCTTAACAAATGTTTGATTGTTTTTGGTTATGTTGATTTGATATTTAAAGTGACACTGAAGCTTCATATGTTTCATGTTTGACTGAGTAATATAGTCTCTTTTCCCACCATCTGTCTGACTCTTTAAGTCCCTTGTCACATGTAATGAAAAGATAATTCAAATCTCAGGCACAAGAATACATAAATGAACAGATTTCCTCACATTTCCTTTAGGATACGGCTCACCTATTCTGGTTTCTATTTATAAAACTAGCTTAGTTTCTTGATGGAAAGAATGAGTGGTTGCCCTGTAAAATCATTACCTACAAGATAGATGAAATGCAATGTTAGATTTCAGAAATTTTCTACACTATTAATCCTTTGAGAAATACAATTTTACTTATTTTTCAATGCATGTTTCTGCCACCATAATATACATTTTCAGCTCTTGCAAGATATATCAATATGTATCATAAATATTGACATTGTTTTATTGACATTTCCTAATAAAATGACATCTGACAAGATACATGGTTAGCTCTAAACACAGCCAATGGAATGTAGCAATGTGACAAAGATTGTATTATGTGGAGTTAGATTTATATCACCACATTAATTTATTACTATTGAAGACACCATAAATCCACTGTTAGACTCAAATAATGGTTAATAGCAAAACTGTGAAATTGGAAGTATTAGAGTACAGTATATAGAAAACAAAGAATTTCGGTCTCTCCTACTTGGACCTCATAGTCATACAGGGATATGCAGCACCTGGCCTTGCTCAATCAAATATTCATTAATTAATTAATTCATCAATTTTTTATCAAATGTCCAACATGTACAATGCATTGTGACAGGAACTGGGAAAAATATGAAGATAAATAAATAAGACACAGTCCCTGCCTCTATGGAGTTTCCAAAAAGGTAAGAGCATTATTAAGATGTGCACTAATGGTTTGTTGACTATTAAAAAAAAGCATTTCATTAAGTAGAACAAAATGTCACCCTAAAGACTTACTTCCAACATGACGCCTCCCATGCGGATTACCAAAATCATGCAAGATGTCTCAGAAAATATAACAGTCTATCAAAAGAATAACAATAATGTTTGATGATCTTCTGATGATTAAAGCAAGGGAGACAGAAAGGGAGATGAATATTAACAAAAAATGTTTCTCATTCTTACTGAGGAAATCCTACATAGAAAAAGCCTTCCCTATCAGAACTTCAGCAAGGGCAGGATAACTATGGAGAACACTTTTACCACAAAGCACATAATTGTGAGGCAGATGATAGCACTCATGCTCCTTCAGCATGTAGAAACAGCAGTTTATCTGTAGTGATAATATAATAGCTAAAATATGAAGCCATCAGATGAAACATTTCCTTCCCCTGATGGCCAAACCCGAGGTAAGCTCCTTGCCAGCAGTTTCCATCCCTATTGCATTCCCAGGTAGTCTCCTGGCTTACTGACTCTCCCACTCACTAGGGATGTCCTGAGGTATGTCTCTACAGATCTTTGTGTCCCAAAGTCCTAGATCATGCATTTAATACAGTGCCTGGCACATGGTAGATGCTTAATAAATATTTATTTAGCTTGAGGTTGACTTTCATGTTTCTTATCCAAGACACAAGAATTGCTAGTTAAGGCTCTATCCCCTAGATATGAAATCCTTCAGGAATTTCTCTTTGCAGATGACTTTGAGCTTATTTCATAAGACTCTAGAATATAGAGACTTCCAGATTTAGATTCATAATTACCCAGAAGACATCAGATGTCAATCTAAACACACAGGAAAAGTCAAATGGATAAAGAATATCTCTTGTTCAAACAATGATATACAGTTTAATAATATTGCATGAATACATATGAAATCCTTTAAAATATTTCCATATTAGCTATATTGCATTCTACACTTAGAATTCATCAGTTCCTTCTCTCAAGGTGGATAGCATTTTTCATCTAGAGTACTTCAGAATTTTCCTGGATTATATTGATCAGACTAGCTAAGTCTTTCACAGTTGATTATCATTACAGTATTGCTGTTAATGTGTAAATGTTCTCATATTTCTGCGTAGTTTACTTTATATCAATCCATACAAGTCTTCTCAGGTTTTTCTGAAATCATCTCCTTCATTATTTCTTATAGCACAATAGTATTCCATCACAATCGTATACCACAATTTGTTTAGCCATTCTCTAACTGATGGGCAGTTTCCAATTATTTGCCTACACAAAAAGAGCTGCTACAAACATTTTAGTAATATGAATCTTTTTCCTTTTTCTTTGATTTCTTTAGGGTATAGACCAAATAGTGGTATTTCTGGATCAAAGAATATGCACAGTTTTGTAGGCTATAATATTTGGGTTATAATTAAAAGAATTTCAGAAGCAGAATGTATCCCGTAGATCATCTAGTCCAACTTGTACTTGAAAAAAATTCTGTATGTGATGTCTAACAAATGTGATCCAGCCATTGAAGACCTATGGTGAGGGAGATCTCATTTCATTTCTGGATATGACCCACTGGTAGTTCTGTCTTCTGGGGTCAAATAGAACAAATGTAATCTCTTATGCACATCATAGTGTGTGTGTGTGTGTGTGTGTGTGTGTGTGTGTGTTTGTTCTTCACTGCTGAAGACCATGCCATCAGAGAAATGGTGACATGACTTGCACTTGACTTTATTTTGAGTGAGGGAGGGCTATGTAGGTCACCAGCCTCACTTCTCCTCCAGAGTCCATCTGAAACTAGTGACCAGATATTCATCAGGATGACTGGAGATGACCCAGGATGAAGCAATTTGGGTTAAGTGACTTGTCCGAGGTCACACCTCTAGTGAGTGTCAAGTGTCTGAGGTGAGATTTGAACTCAGGTCCTCCTGACTCCTGCATTGGTGCTCTACCCACTGTACCACCTAGCTGCTCCTGCACTTCATAGACCATATATTCAAGAACAGTTATCTTGTCCCTCTGAAAAAATAGTTTTCCTATCAGCTAAATATCCTCTCCATCCAACTGTCTTCACATGACATGACCTTGAGGCCCTTGACCAACCTAGTTGCCTTTTTCTAAATACTCTCTAGTTGATCAAAGTCCATCCTAAACTGTGGAACCCAGAACTAAATCCAATACTCAAGATGAAGTCTGACCAAGGCACAATGCAGAAAGATTATCACCTCCCCAGTCCTGCCTGGGTAATATACTTTCCAGTGCATCCTATGATTGCATTAACTTTTGTTAACTGATATCATGCTGTTTATTATGCTTGAGGTTCATTACCACTCCCAGGTATTTTTATGGATGAACTTCTGTCTACTGCCATCTCATATTTGTAAAGTAGATTTTTAAAATAATTTAAAATCTTGCATTTATTCCTACAATATTTCATCTTATTTGGTATATCCCAATGTTCCAGCTTGTTAAGATCTTTTTAGATCCTGCTTCTGCCATATACCTTCTTCACTATTCCTTCTAATTTGTTGTAGCTGCAAATTCAATGTGGACCATTGAATTTATCTTTTTATCTAAGTCCCTGATAAAAATTCCAAATAGTAGTAGGTCAAAAGTTGGTTCTTGGACTCTTCCTCTAGAGACCTCCTTTCAAGATGATATGTATTTATTATTTGAAATAGAAATCTGGAGGTACAAAGCTTCCTAATATAATGACTTATTTGCAAAACTATCATTTTCAGTCAAATCAAGTCTTCTGACTACTTAGTGATCAGAGACAAATGGATGATTTACAGAGCTTATTTTTATGGTCAAAAAAAGGAGAAAGTAGCGGTCTTAGGAAACTTGCTTTGAATGTAATTCAATTGCACAAGGCAGATCATTTGATTAGTTTAGTTTTCCTAGACTTTCCTAATCCAAATTGGAGTTATTGCTAATCTGTGGAGTACTGGCATGTCAGAATCATACTGGAGCATTTCTAATGTGTGACAATTGCTAGAGTTAATATTTTATTGGATTAGAACTTATGTGTATCATTCTGTGAATTTTTCTGGGGAAGAGCCTTTTAGTGGTCTTAAGGGGCATCTGCTATGGGTCTATATAGCTCACTGAAAAGAACTGACTTACTAAAAAGAGGAACTCATAGTTAATAAGACAGAAATCAACCTACCTACCCTCTAGCTGTCTGAAAGGGGAGCTGAGCCTTTGAAAAAGAGTCCTCTAATCTATAATTTAGGCCTATATTATTTTATTGATACAAGGATATATGTGGTATTCCAATCATCTGCTATCCAATCTTATCAATCTGTTCACTAAATTTATTGATAATTTAGTCTTAAGGAAATATTTATGCTAGCTTATCTGTTAAAGTCAGCTTTTCCTAAGTAAAAGAAACATAATCTGACAATAAATCAAAGTCATCAATACTAACTGACCTATAAGTTATCCTTTTCACATGTAATCATTTTTAATTAATATTTTTCTAGGCAATCAACCAGTATAGAGTCCACCCAATTGGTCCACATCTCTCCATCTTCTCCACAAAAATAGAATGAAAGACTTTGTCATACATTTCCCCCCAAACCTAAGTAAACTGTATCTATAACATCCCTCTAATCTACTTGTCCATTAACCCTATCCAAGTGTACAAAAGAAGTGATGCTAATATGGCCAGAACTTTTCTTAATGAAGCCCTAGCTACCCTTAGCATCATTTTCTAGTTATTAAATAATCATCACAATAATAAGAAGCATAAAAGAGTAAAATACCTGGTCTTGGGCTGGAAGACTGAAGTTCACATCCAGCCTCTGGTACATACTATATAACTTAGGCAGGACCCTTAGTCTATCAGTGCCTATGCAATTTCCTAAGACTGTGGCCCGCATTAAAAAAAAAGCCCATAATATTTTTTTCCAGAAATTTAAGTCAAGTTTTCTGACCTAAAGTTTGTAGACTCCATTTTTCTTCCCTCTTTGAAAAACAAAACATTTGCCCTTCTCCATGATCTTTCCCTTGTCCTTTATCTTTTCAAGATTATTGACAGTAATGCAGCAGTAACATTTGCCATTTCTTTTCAGTACTCTAAGATGTACTTTTCATCTGGGCATGATGATGACTCATAAATGACAGCTAAGTGTTCTTTTATTATCTTCTCACTTGATTTTTGTTTCAACTTCTCATTAGCTAATTTTGTTCTTCCTTTTATGATCTCCAAATCATACTTCTTGACAGAAAAAAAGAAGACTCTATAAATCTATAGTAAAAAAATTTAACTCAATTCAGTAAACAATGTTTACTTACCTACTATGTTTGTACAAGGCACTGAATGGTCCAGTGAACCGTTTGTTATATGCCAGGCACTGTAATAGGTGCTGGAAACATAAAAAAGACAAACATAATTCCTGCTCTCAAGAAGTTCATAGTCTAATGAGCAAGGCAACATGCAAACAGCTACAAACCAGATATACACTGGATATATTGGAGGTAATTTCAGAGGGAAAGTACTGAGTTTAAGGAAGACTAGAAAAGTGGGACTTTAGCTGAGAATTAAAAGGAATCTAGAAACGTCAGTATGTGGAGATGAGAAAGTTCTAGTCATGAAGAGGAACAAGTCAATGTGTACAGAAATTATGGTACCTATAGTATCATTTAAAGACCATCAAGGCTTGGCTTACATGTGAGCAAATTCCTCTCTATAGGCCTATGATATCATCCTTGAAGAAGTATAAAAATGCGTCATGACTGCCAAAGAAGCTGAATATACTTCAAGTTGTCATAAAACAATAGCATGAGACCAGTGTAAAATAAATAAGCTGTATCCTTTACAAAAGAGGATTCATATAAAAAGTTAAAAGATGTTTATTTAGCTATAGGGCAATAAAACAAAGCTTTCTTGGTTTTGTTGGAAGAATTTTTTGTCATTATTCTGAATGGCTGGGAAGCATTGTGCATGTGAAGAAAAACATTTTTGTCTTAGACCAGAACTTTAAAATGGATTTCATAGCCCCAGACTTTCATACACAGACCTAAAAGCCTTTGTGGAATCTCAAATTTGTGAGGGACTATTACACATCTAACTTCACTTCTCACTCTGCCTTTCTTCCTTACCTCCTTTTGTAACTCTTTTTTTTTTTTCCGTTTACCCCCTTTTACCCCTTTCCATGTGTCAGCTGAGCCCCTTATTTAGCTTTATTTACTTTTATAACCTCACAAATCTACAGGAAGCAAAAGGAAGGAAGGGAGGAAGGTAAGGGAAGAAAGAAGGGAATGGCAGAAAAAGAAAATGTAGGGTATGGAGACAGTAAGGGGTAAGTGGGTGATATTTGAACTTTTCTTTCATCTGAGCTGGTTAAAGAAAGGAAGAAGATACATACATATCGTTGGAAACCCAATAAGTAACCAGGAAGGAGAGTGTTTTAGGGAAAAAGAGGAATAAGAATATGGGTAGATTAAGGGAGGCAGTTGTCAGAAGGAAAACAGATTCTTAAAGAGGAAACAGGGGGAAAAAGAGAAGGAAATAGAATGGATACAAATACAATGCTTAATAGTTACAACTATGAATGTGAATGGGATGAAATCACCCACAAAATGGAAGAAAGTAACAGACTGGATTAGAAACCAGAACCTAATGCTATGTTATTTATAAATAAAACACACCTGAAACATTAAGATACACATAGAGTTAAAATACAGGATTGGAGAAGGTTTTATTATTCTTTAGCTGAAGTAAAAAAGGCAAGGGTAGCAATCTTCTTTGCGTTTGTTTTGACCTAATCATAGAAAAAGCATGTTCACTAGGCTTTCTGCATTCTCCCACTTTAGAAAGGCTAAAGTAAATTATCAGACACTTATTATAGGAAAATAAGATTTGGATTTTATTGTTCTGCTATAACACAGTGGGAAAGAGAGTAGGTTAAGGTATATGCATGGACAGGGGAATCGGTTCCATGGTTCTTCCTTTCAGTGTCTGTCAAGCTTACTCACTGTGACCTTTTAGATACCTGAGAATGGAGCCTGGTTTCGTTATAATTTTGCAAAGTTGCCAGTGACTTCAACATAAGCTGGCTGTGAAGCTGCAAATCATGACATTTCTTAATGTCTAAATCATGGACATTTCTTAGAACTTAGAATATTTGTGGCTCTTATGCCAATAATTGCATTTAATTTTCAATTGGCTTGAATAATGACCCATTCTGGTGATTGTGTCATAAGTAAACAGAACTGTATTATTCCCCAAACATAGTGATTATAAGGAATTTTATTTATCTGTTCAAAGATTTTTCATACTTTTCTTGTGTTTAATATTGAATTTTCTGCCATTAAAATTAAGTAATAGAGAACTTTTGAAAATCTGTTTTACTAGCCAGTTTGGTAGATGTCTGCTACATTAGGTAGCCTGTTAGGTACAGAGTACATATATCTATATATATCTGCATTTGTCTCTATCTATATATAAAGAAGATGGCCTCTATGCTCAAAAAAGCTAAAATTGATTATGTCAGTGTATCAAATACCTATGATTATGGTAATGTGGAAACTTCCTTCTTAGATTTACAAATGACAGTCTATAAATTGTAGTCTTAGACAGCTATCTGAAGTTCAGAGAGCTGTGACTGGCCCGTAGTCTCATGGCTAAGAAGTGTCAGAGGTAGTATTTGAACCCAGACATTCCTGACTTCAAGCCTAGCATCTTATCCATGTTACTATGATTATACCTTTTAAGTAAAAGACAAAAACTTTGGCTATAATAAAATGCACTAAATCTAGATACTTAAAACCACTTTTTTAATGAAAAGAAACAAGTCTTCTCATTTTCATAATACTAGTTCTTATGATTATACATTTTACAATGTTCCAAGAAAAGATTATAGTTCTTCTTAAACATATTTAGTCATTAAAAATGACTTATGGAAGCACAGTGGGCTCCTCAGAAGCTTCTTGTTTATGGAATTTTGTTTCTTGCTAATAGCAAGAACTTAAATTATTCACCACCTTTAAAACCAGATAAATTAGCTACAATTCTATTTATAAAAAAATAACTGCTTAGAAGCTGAACAAATGATTTATAAGTGTATGGAGAGTCCAAGTGTATATAGTGTCATTAATTTTCAATATGCTGTTTTATTATGCAACAGCTATAAGACATAGACTGCAGAGGGGCAGCTTTTTTAATAGAAGATTTTATTTTCTTTAAAATGGAATAATTTTTTTACCTCTTTGTGGGTCAAATGTGTAAGATGGACATTGCTAATTCTCCAGTTTTCCTCTCTCAATCTTCACTCATAATCCAGAATGAAATTCTTTGACCTTCATTAGGAACATAGTATCAGAAGGAAGGAATGGTTTGTTTTAACCTTCAATTATATGTCATCTTCAACTATATGAAGGATTACTTCATAAAGAGAACTATTTAAGTCAAAAATTGATCAATTATCTTAAAGAGGGCAACCCCCACCTTAAAAAGGTCTTAAACTGAAAGATGTTAGCAATTTACAAAGAACTTCCTGAAATGAAGTATTCAGTCTTCACATATTTTTAAGAGCAATAGGAGGGTCTATATATTTAGACCTCCTATATATTAGTCTATATATTTAGAGTGATTAAAGTGAAGCCTGCTATGAAGTAGAGAAATGGCATGTGGGAAATCTAGTTCAACTCTATGTTTTGATAGATTTCCTTTCCCAACAGCTATTTCAAAGGTACCACTTCCTAAAGCCTGACTTAATTCTTTACATTTTTTGTTTTATGATGTTCAACTTTTTAAACATTTATTTTAATTTTTTATGGCATGTTTTTATATCACAGCCAGATCCTCCTACATACACTGATTTCTCCCTTATAACAAAGAAAAACTAAATCAGTTGAGCCAAACCAACTTTATGGCAATGTAATCTGACAGAATATTCAGCTCTCCAACAGTCATAGTTTCCGTCCTTCTCAACAGAGAGGAATGAACAGGAGTTCTTTATCTGATCTCCCATCTGCCTTTTTATTTAAGCCTAGCAACCTGACTGTCTGGATAAACATGATAGAATCAGAGTGAAAAATAAAATCAGTTAGGCTGATTCATTCAATATTTCATCTTATACCATGTGGAGCAAGAGGTAGTGCACAGCCAATGTGACATTTGTTTAAGCTGTGAATAGCTGACTGCTACCAAGCAACCGAAAACTCAGCATACATGAGCAGAGTACAATGTTGTAATCAAATAAAACCTTCCCACTCAAATGACCCGATGCCCATTAATCATATGTACAATTGCTATTGTATATATGATAGCTAGTGACAAATGAGAAAACACTCCTTAGATGACTATAATTAGCATTATTCTCATATGACCAAAAATAAAGGTGTTTTTTATCCTCCATTAGTTCTTACTATTCATAAACACATATGTATTGAAAGTTTTTCTTCATATCACATTAAATGTACACCCCCCCTCCATAAAATGATAGATGCCCTGGTTTTTATTTCACAACAACCAGGGTTCCTTGTGTAACTGGGCTTTCAGAATATCTAGATCACCTAAGATGGAAGTAGCCAGGGAAATGACAGGGAACTGTTTTGGGGAGACGATATTTCATATCCCTCTACCACAAGTGAAAGCAGCCTGTTTCCATTAACTGTATATAACTAGAATGGGCTTTCTCTTTTAAACTAAAAAACTGGAATAATCTACTTTTCTTGTTTTCTGGTAGCAGCAGGAGGTGCAGGCCTTGTTCACATATATCATGCCCTAAGAAAGCTAGGAAGAAAGATTACCTTTCCTTTTCCCTTTGTCCCCAAGGCATAGGCTTAGAGTTTTTTACTCTGTTTAGATCATCATTTTCTATTCTAGGTGAAAATAATAGAATACCTAGACCCAGGAGCTCAAACCATGGTGATTTTGATCTAGGATTCCAGGCCAGATATTGCTACCAATCCAGCAAGGAAGCTCTACGAAGTCAAGACTCAAGCCAGGGGAGCTTTGGACTTGGAATTTGGAGAACAGAAACTGACCTAAGCTGTGAATCCAATCCTCTTACCCTTCTTAGAGGCTGAGAGAAGTGTGGGGGATATTGTGCCTGCCCTCCATTTTTTGAAGGGGAGATGTTTATTCTTGCTATCCCTTTGAAATAAATATTCCTTCATAAACTCAAATTTGACTATTAAATGGTTAAATGGAACTGGTGTTCTGGGTCCCCTAAAAACGCAGGCTTGAACCAATGGCAGAGACTAGATACTCCCACCTCCCAAACCCTTAAGGGTACCATAGGACCATGGAGTAAGGGAAACATGTAACATCCCTGGCCTACAAGCAGTGATGGTCGGGGAATCACCTTTATATTTGATTTTCCACTTCCTTTTTTCCTTCTTTACAATCTAAATTCTCAGGATGAGAGTCCCTGTGGACCCTTTAACTCCTTTGAGATTATTAAATAGACCAAATTCTTCCTCTTTGTTATCAGCACCATTGTGAACTTAGTGGCAAAGGACTTGATACAATAAAAATCATGGAGCATAATAGTATAGATAGTTGTTTTATCATTGCCACCCCATTTTGAGGGAAAATGGAAGAAGAGGAAAGGTGAATAGACATTAGCCAATGGGAGAATCCTGAAACTGGGATAGGACATATTGTAAGTCTAAGAAAAGTGGGATTTTTTTATTGTTTTCTTTCTGGAGTTCAGATTCCCAGGCTCATTGAAAACATCAGAAGGATTGATCTCCTTTGAACCCTGATGGTTTACAACTGTGCCGAGTCATATAGATTTCATGCCTACCGATTCTAAGCATCAGGAGCCGAGTCTTTGCTATTTACTGGGAAGCTGGTATTTTGCTTTGGGAATTTCTTTTATGAGAAGGACCTTTTGATTCCCTAGATGGGACTCTGAGCAACCGTTTGTTAAGAGTCCTCTGAATACTCAGATGTTGTTGGTATTTCCCCATTCTGTGATATATTTGTGCTAACTTCTCTGCTTGTATTTTCTGTTTGTATTTTCTCCATGTTCAGGGTGTTTGTATTTTGCAGTTTCTCCATGTTCAGGGTGTTGACCTTTCCCCTGAACTGGTGAATGACTTACATCTGTTTAATTAAATAAGGACTGTTCACCCCTTTTGAATTTATCTTTCCTTTGTAAAGCATATCAAAGAACCTGTGATAGTAGGCCACCCTGGGTGTGCTAGGGTGCTTACTAACACACATACCGAGAACAAAATCTAGATTTCAAGAAGAATAAAAAAGGAGATGGGAAAGAAAGAATCAAAAAGGCAGGAGCATAGGAATGTTAGACACAAGGGTCTAGACGGTGACTAGTATGGGTATAGAAAGTAGGGAATTACTTACAGTTTAATATGCAATGATCAAAGTAAAGCTACTTTTTAGATTTAGCTTTTTATAAATGCTTATATTTTTAATGACAGAAAATTTTGATCTACATCATATGTTTATTTATGTTCAAGTTTATTGATATTACAAGTTAAGTTATATGCAGTGGAGAGACAAAGTTGAAAGAGCACTAAGAAGCTCTGAGCTTAAACCCTACCTCTAATACTCAACCCCATTGTAAACATTTTGAGGGCAGAAATGCTCTTTGTTTTTGCTCATGTTTGTATTTCCAGCTATTAGCACAGCACATTACAATAAGTACTAAATAAATGATTGTTGATTTGACTTAGTAGCAGCATAAGTAACCTAAACTTTCTGAGATCCAGTATCCTGATTTTTAAAATGGGGAGAATAACTTCCAACATTCATCTCATGGCATTGTGAGGAAAACCCTTCATAAATTTTAAAGCATTATATAAGCTATTATTATTGTTGTTACAATAAAGTTTAAAAGTTTCCAGGAAATGGAAGGAATGCAATTTTCAGAAATAAATAGGCATCATTTTCCAACATTGCCTAAGATGTAAGGCATATAATCAGACTATCATCTTTTTAGAGCAAAAGAAAAACTAACAGAAAATGGAAAGAAATAACAAATGAGAATATATAGCATATAATTAAAGCAGTTTCAACCTCACCTATTTCAACAAACTATTAGCCCTAAAATTGGAAATGGATAAAAGAAAAAAAATATTTGCCCAAATTGTCACCATTTCTAAGGAAGCTTAACCAATATAAAGCTGTTGCCCCAAACTGAAAGGAAAAACCTATAAAATATCTGGGAGTCTACCTGGAAAAACAAACACGGGGACTATATGAACCCAATTACAAAACACTTTTCACATAAACAAAGTCAGATCTAAGTAAGTGGAAAAACATCAGTTGCTTGTGGGTAGGCTGAGTTAATATAATAAAAATGACAATTCTACCTAAATTAATTTACTTATTCAGTGCCATGCCAATCAAACTACCAGATAATTATTTTCTAGAGGTAGAAAAAATAATATCAGAATTCATCTGGAAGAACAAAATGTCCAGAATGTCAAAGGAACTAATGAAAAGAAAAGGTGGCCTAGCCCTATCGGATCTCATATTATATTATAAAACAGCAATCCTCAGAACTACTTGGTACTGGTTAAGAAACAGAGGTGTAGACCAGTGGAATATGTTAGGTACTCAAGACACAGTAGTCAATGAATATAGCAATCCACTGTTTGATAAACCCAAGGATCCCAGTTTCTGAGATGAGAACTCACTGTTTGACAAAAATTCCTGGGAAAACTGGATAATCGTATGGCAGAAACTGGGCATACACCAATGCCTGACACCATACACAAGAATAAAGTCCAAATGGATACATGATCTAGGTAAAAAGATTGATACTATAAACAAATTATGGGAGCAAGGAATAGTGTATTTGTCAGATTTATGGAAAATGGAGAAATTTATGACCAAACAAGAGAGAGAACATTATGAAGAGCAAAATGAATAATTGTGTCTCCTCTAGCTTGAAACTCCTCTGTGTAACCTTTTTTTATCCAGCTGCTGTCCCCATCTTTGCTTCTTGTGTTTCTAGTTCTATTTCCTTATTCAACACTTTGGAGAGTGTAATGTAAGAGTACTCCACCATACTCCTCTCTAAGATTTTACAAATTAGTTCATATTCTAAGGCAGTAAGTATATCCTTTGATTATATATTTCTCTATTAGGTAGAGAGTTCAAATGTTTCTTGACTAAGGAATTACATACTTTGGTTGTTTTTGTAATCTGAAACTTTGCCAAAGTTGTTTATTATTTCAAGTAGTTTTTTACGTGATTCTCTGGGATTCTCTAAGTATATCAACATATCATCTGCAAAGAGTGATAACTTAGTTTCTTCTTTGCCTATTCAAATTTCTTCAATTTCTTTTTCTTCTCTTATTGCTACAGCTACCATTTCTAATACCATATTGAATAACAGTGATGATAATGGGCATCCTTGTTTCACCCCTGATCTTATTGGAAATGCATCTAGATTATTCCCATTGCATATAATGCTTGCTGATGGTAATACTGCTGAACAGTATTAGATACTGTTTATTATTTCATGGAAAGTTCCATTTATTCCTATGCTCTCCAGTGTTTTCAATAGGAATGGGTGCTGTATTTTGTCAAAAGCTTTTTCTGCATCTGTTGAGATAATCATGTGGTTTCTGTTAGTTTTGTTGCTAATATGATCAATAATGCTAATAATTTTGCTAATATTGAACCTGCACTGCATTCCTGGTATAAATCCTGCCTGATCATAATGTATTATTCTTGTGATAAGTTGCTGTATTCTTTTTGTTAATATCTTATTTAAAATTTTTACATCTATATCCATTAGAAAAATTGGTCTATAATTTTCTTTCTCTGTTTTGGCTCTTCCTGGTTTAGGTATCAGAACCCTATTTGTATCATAAAAATTATTTGTAGGACTCCTTCACAAATTTTCCCAAATAGTCTATATAGTATTAGAATTTATTGTTCTTTAAATGTTTAATAGAATTCACTTGTAAATCCATCTGGCCCTGCAGATTTTTTATTAGGGAGTTCATTGATGGCTTGTTCAATTTCTTTCTCTGAGATGGGGTTATTTAAATATTCAAATTCTTCTTCTGTTAATCTGGGCCATTTATATTTTTAAAAAAAATAATCATCCATCTCATTTAGATTGTCAAATTTGTGGACATAAAGTTGGGCAACGTAATTTCTCATTATTGTTTTAATTTCCTCCTCATTGGAGGTTAGTTCACCCTTTTCATTTGTGATATTGGTAATTTGGTTTTCTTCTTTCTTTTTTCTAATCAAATTGCTCAGAAGTTTATCAATTTTATTGTTTTTTTCATAAAACCAACTCTTAGTTTTATTTGTTAGTTTAATAGTTTTCTTAATTTCAATTTTATTAATCTCTCCTTTGGTTTTCAGTATTTCTAATTGGATATTTACTTGGGGATTTTCAATTTGTTCTTTTTCTGATTTTTCAGCTACATGCCCATTTCATTGATCTCCTGTTTCTCCATTTTATTCATGTAGGCATTCAAAGATGTAAAACTTCCCCTAAGAACTGCTTTTGTAGTATCCCATAAGATTTAGTAGGTTGTCTCATTCTTGTCATTCTCTTGAATGAAGTTATTGATTGTTTCTATAGTTCCTTGTTTAACCCACTCATTCTCTAGGATTAGATTGTTTAGTTTCCAATCAATTTTTGGTTTGTATGTCCATGACTTGATTACATATAATTTTTATTGCATTATGATCTGAGAAGGATTCATTGACTATCTCTGCCTTTCTTCACTGGATTGTGAGGTTTTTATGGCCTAGTACATAGTCACTTTTTGTATATGTGCCATGTATCACTGAGAAAAAGGTATATTCTTTTCTATCCTCATTCAATTTTCTCCAGAGATCTGTCATATCTACCTTATTCAGAGTTTTATTCATCTCCTTAACTTTTTAATGTTTATTTTGTGATTAGATTTGTCAAGTTCTGAGAGGGGGAGGTTGAGGTCTCCCACTAGTATAGTTTTACTGTCTATTTTTTCCTGTAACTCTCTTACCTTCTCCTCTAAGAATTTGGATGATATACCACTTGAAGTATATATGTTTAGCAATGAAATTGTTTCATTAACTATGGTGCCTTTTTAGCAAGATATAATTTCCTTCCATATCTCTTTTGATTAGATCTATTTCTGCTTTTGCTTTGTCTGAGATTAAGATTCCTACACCTGATTTTTTTACATCAACTGAAGCACAATATATTCTGCTCCAACCTTTTACCTTTACCCTGTGTGCATGCCCCCATTTCAAATGTGTTTTTTGTAAATAGCATATTGTTGGATTATGGTCTTTTAATCCATTCTGCTATCTGCCTCCATTTTATGGGAGAGTTCATCCCATTCACATTCAGTTATGATTAATATCTGTGTCTTTCCCTCCATACCTTTTCCCCCATTTATGCTTTTAGTTTTCCCTTCTCCCTTCCCCTCCACAATAGAGTTTTCATTTTTGACTGTAACCTCTCTCAGTCTTCCCTCCCTTCTTTCAGCCCCTTCCCTTTATTCCCCTTTTCCCTTACTACTTCCTCCCTCCCTTTTAGCCTCCCCTCCCTTTTCTTTCCCCATTCCTCTCCTACTGCCAATAGAGCTAGTTGTATTTCTATAATTAAGGGAGTGAGTTTTCCATCCTTGAACCCAATCAGATGAGGATAACTCTCAAACAATGTTCATGTCTCTCTCCTCTTTCCCTCTGCTGTAATATATTTTTGTGCTTCTTCCTGTGATGTAATTTAACTTTTTGTGACTCCTCCTTTTCACATCTCACATTACAATCCCTTCTCATACTTAAATCACATTTTTATCATGACATCACTTGCTTTATACCACTCCCTCTATCTGTGTATATGCCTTTTATATATTATAATAAATATGCAATTCTCAAGATTAACAAATATCATCTTCCCTTCTAGGGATGTTAACAGTTTGCCCATATTGAATAACAAGTTTTTTTCCCCTGTTTATATTTTTATGCCTCTCTTGAGACCTGCATTTGAAGATCAAATTTTCTATTGAGTTCTGGACTTTTCATTAGGAAGGTCTGCAGATCCCTTATTTCATCATATGTCCATCTCCTTGTCTGAAATATTATGCTCAACTTTGCTGGGTAATT
Source organism: Notamacropus eugenii (assembly GCF_028372415.1). Taxonomy (NCBI): domain Eukaryota; kingdom Metazoa; phylum Chordata; class Mammalia; order Diprotodontia; family Macropodidae; genus Notamacropus; species Notamacropus eugenii. The sequence continues at coordinate 210,865,651 of NC_092876.1, forward strand.
GATCCTTGATTGTAATCCCAGCTCCTTTGCCTTACAGAATATCATATTGTAATCCCTCTGATCTTTTAATGTAGAAGCTTCCCTGTAAGATCCTATGTGATCCTGACTGTGGGTCCTTGGTATTTGAATTGTTTCTGGTTGCCTGCAGTATTTTCTCGTTCACTTGATAGTTCTGGAATTTGGTAACGATATTCCTTGATGTTTTTATTTTGGAGTCCCTTTTAGGAGGTGAACAGTACATTCTTTTGATGACTATTTTGCCCTCTTGATCTAGGACTTCTGTGCAATTTTACTTGATCATTTCTTGGATTATATTGTCCAGGCTCTTTTTTCATCATGGCTTTCTGGTAGACCAATAACCTTTACATTTTATCTCCTGGATCTGTTTTTCAGGTCAGTTATTTTTTCATTTAGATATTTTACATTTTCTTCTATCTTTTCATTTTTTAGATTTTGTTTGACTGATTCTTGATGTCTCATAGAGTCCTTAGCTTCTACTTGCCTGGTTCTAATTTTTATCAAATTTTTTTTTCAGTTAACTTTTGCATCTTCTTTTCCATCTGTCCAATTGTTCCCTTTAAGGAGTCTCCAGTTAGGTTTTGTACTTACTTTTCCATTTGTCCAAATTTCCTTTTAAATTCTTCTGTGATTTCTTTTTTCACATTTTTAAAGTCATTGGTCAGTTTTTCTTCTATTTCTTTAATTTGGCTTTTAAAATCCTTCCTGAGCTCTTTCAAGAATGATCTTTGTGCTTCAGACCATTTCATATTCCCTTCTGAAGTTTCAGATGGGGTTTCAGTCTCAATGCTAACCTCTTTGGTGTTCATGTTTTGGTCCTTGTCCCCATAGAAAGATTCTGTGGTCTTTTCTGCTTTGCTTCTTACTTATGATGATCACCCTTTTTCTGGCTTTTAAAGTAGATCTCTGCATCTGGGGCGTAGAGGGCTCTGTCTCACAGTTCTTGTGCCTAAAACTTGAAGCTTCATGTGTTGTAGCCTCTGGTTCTTTCAGGTAGAAGCTAAAATGCTGCAGCTTGCCTGGTGCTGAGCTGGCTGGTGTTGGAAAGCAGAGGCCAGGTGAAGTGTTTTTGGGTTTCCCTGGAATTACCCTGAAGCTAGCTGTGTTAAGTGTGGGGGAGGGGTGGTCTACCCACAAGAGGTTTCTTCTGTTGAGCTAGAGCATAGGGAAGCTCAGTGGTTGATGAATCTGTCTGCACTAGTGTCTTCCAGATTCCCCTGGGGTGTTGAGGCATGCTTGGGGTCCTGGTGTTGGTGGTTATGGGCCTCACCCCCCCTGGGGCTCGGGATCTTCTCCCTGTTTGCTGAGATGGGGTTGTCTGGGACAGCTCTGGTCCTCCACTGTTCCCCTTCAGCCACAGCAAGAGGGACCCTTCTTAGCAATTTTCCTAGCCTCATAGCTAAGAGATTATTTACCTCTTCTGCTGCTCCCACTGTCCTAGGTTTTTTCCTGGGGAGATATTCTCTAAGCTCTTCAAAGTCAATAAAGGGAAGGAGATAGCAATTACCAATCATTCTGCCATCTTGGCTCCCAGAAGTCTCCCCTAATATTTTTCTATCTGGTTTTAGGTCATGACATATCACAGTGTCAGAAGAATTAAAATTGATATCAGTCAGTGAAATAGAGATGCATGTTGGGTGTGATTAGGCTAGAATATATTACTAATCAATACCTGTACAATAGAAGTTATGTAAAAATTATTATCCAAGATATCTATAAACAGAAATGACACTGATTATTCTTGAAGCACAAGAGAAAGATAGTGGATGGACAGCCTGTTTGCTCTACCAATAAGTATATAATGTCAAAAGATCTATAAGAAGGCATCTAATAATTTTGTGAAGACTTTGGAAGATACATGGTACTACAGGGAGGAAACTATAGAGCAATATGAGAAGTGATGGATGAGTAAGTTCCCCATATCAATGAGAACATCAGTAATAATCAGAATATTAGTACTACAAGGGGTCTTTGAAAATATCTAGTCCAATGTTTTCACATTACAGATGAGGAAACTGAAACTTAGAGAAGGTAAATAACTTGCCCAAGATAATCAGGTGCTAGATTTTGTGGGTCAGGATATACAGTCAAAAGGGAAGAACCTAGGAGTTGAATGCATATAGATTTTTTTCCTCTATCAGCACAATACCTTTTATCTAAGGAGCTCTGAGTGCCTTAAAATTTTTGCAGGATTAAACAGGGACAGCTTTGTACATGATATCAGAAGTTAAACAATCCAACTTGTATCTGATTAGGAAATATCTACCAAAGGTGTGGTCATCCAGCTTTTACTCAAAGGCTTCTTATTATAAGAGATTCACTACCTCCCAAAGCAGAGGTTTGAGGGTATATTTAGATGTTAATAAATATTAGGAATTTTTTTCCTTCCCTTGAGCCAAAATATGTCTTGTTGCAACTTCTCTTTACTCTGAAACTCATATGTTCACATAGCTAGGGGAAATGCAGAGTATACACAAGGCTTATTTTATAAATAGAAAACTGAAATAAAGAGAGGAAAAATGCTTTGCAGAAATTCATGATGGTCTTGACAACTGACTCTAGGAAGCAAATGCTTGGAGTATGTAGGTACAGTAGATTAGTTAGTTTCAGTTAGTGTTCATTTTATGTTGAGAGAATATGAGGATGTGAACATGAGAGCTGTGCATGGGTTTTGGATTATATAGAGTCTTGAACAGAAGGGGATTTAGAATCATTGATTGTCAGAGCAAAAAGAGAGATTAGAGATCTTCTTGTCTAACTCTCATAGATCCATTAAAATGTAGAAGGATAAATAGGCAAGTTTATTAAAAAATAAACAAGCCTTTCAATAAATTGAGAATATATATATCACCACTAAACCTTAAATAACCATCATTTCCTTCTTAAAGAAGGATAATGAATTTGGATTAATGGTCTCATTTTGGGTTTAAATTGACTGAAATGGTGTAAGGTCAAATGACCTGGCATCTTAGAGCCCTAAAGAGGCAAATTAAAAGGTGGAGAAAGAACCAAAAATGTAGATAAAAAATGATCAGAATCATTCAATCGATAAAGATTTATTAAACTTTTCCTATGTGTCACAAACTGCTAAGCATCGGAGATAGAAGAAAGAGGCAAAAAGATAGTCCCTGCCTTGCAGTAGCTTAAAATCTAACTTGGAAACAAACATATACAAAGTGAACTATGTACAAGATAAATAGGAAATAATTAACAGAAGGAAGGCGCTGGAATTAAGAGGGATAGGCTTCCCAACTGGGATAGGAGGTGGGATTTTAGTCAAGACTTAAAGGAAACCAGGAAGGTCACAAGTCAGAGTTGAGAATGGAGAGCATTCCAGGCCCAGACGACAGTCAGAGAAGTCCTCTAGAATGAACTGAAAGATGGAGTGTCTCTTTTGTGGGACAGCCAGAAGCAAAATGTCACTGGATTACAGAAAGTGGGTTGGGGAGTAAGGTGTAAGAAGACTGTATGAAGGGCTTTGAATGGTGAATGAATTTATTTTGTGTTTGCTTCTGGAGGGAACAGGAAGCCACTGGAGTTTATTGAGTAGGGGCGTGACATGATCTGACCTGATTTTTAGGAAAATCATTTTAGTGGCTGCATGTAGGATGGATTGAAGTGGAAAGAGACTTGAGTCAGGCAGACCCACCAGTAGCCTGCTGCAATAATCAAGGTGTGAGGGGATGAGGGCCTGCACTAGAGTGGGGGCAGTGTCAGATGTGAGAAGGGGACATATTTGAAAGATGTTATAAAGGCAGAATCAACAGACCTTTGGAACAGCTTGGATATGGGGGAGTGAGAGGTAGATCATTCCCAGCCTGCAAGCCTGAAGGACTTGGAAGATATTGTTGTCCTCTGTTGTAAACAGGGAAAGTAGGAGAGTTTATGGGGAAAGATAAAGAGTTTTGATGAGCATATTGAGTTTAAGATATCTACTAACAACAAACTAGAACAATTAATCTCATTGAATGGAGAAAAAGCAGAAGTGTGCGTGTGTGTGTTTGTGTGTGTGTGTGTGTGTGTGTGTGTGTGTGAGAGAGAGAGAGAGAGAGAGAGAGAGAGAGAGAGAGAGAGAAGAGAGAGAGAGAGAGAGAGAGAGAGAGAGAGAGAGAGAGAGAGAGAGAGAGAGAGAGAGAGAGAGGGAGAGAGAGAGAGAGAGAGAGAGAGAGAAAGAGAGAGAGATTGTGAAAAAGAAGGAATCAGAGGGCCAGATGTCTGACTTTCACCTGGAGAAAAAAGTCATAAACCAAAACAAAACAAAATGAAACAAAATAAAACAAACTAGATAAATAGAATATATCATTGAACAGTAGACAGAGAGGACAACCCAAAACCCTAACTTTTTTAAAAAACATTTTATTTCATTAAAATTTTCCCAATTATACATAAATTTTAACATCCATTTTTAAAAATGTTGAGTTCATAATTCTCTCCCTCCCTCTTACTTATTGTCCCACCCTTAGAGAAAGCAAGCAATAAGATATCGATCATATGTGTGAAGTCATGCAAAACATATTGCTATACTAACCATGCTGAAAAGAAACCACACACACAAACACTCAAGAAAAATAAAGAACGGTAAAAAGAATGCTTCAGTCTGTACTCTGAGTTCATCAGTTCTCTATCTGGAAGTGGATAGTATTTTCCACCATGGATCCTTTGGAATTATCTTGAGTCATCCTCTTGATCAGAGTAACTAAGTCTTTCACAGTTGATCATTGCTATAATGTTGCTGTTACTCTGTACAATGTTCTTCTGACCAAGACCCAAACTTCTAACTTAACTCCTATAGTTTGACTACTCCTTTCCTTTCAGAAAAGAAACCCAATGAATGAAGTTTATTCTTGGGAGAGGAGAGTAGACCCCCCGATTAAACTATTGGCAACATTGCTAGTTTTTGGTTGAAGGTCCTCCAAAACAAAAGAAACAAAGAAACATAAACAGAAGATGAACAATGTGTAGAAAGATACATTATCCAGTGTAGTTGCCAAAAAATACACAAGTTTTCCCTCTATTATTCTCCTTGCTATTAGCCTAGCCAGGTTATACATAAGAAAGTCTAACAAATACTCAATCTCTTATGACTCCCAAGTTTTCCTAAACTTGTTAATATTGCTCTCCTCCATGGCACTGGAGAATGTAATCTGTTGTCTTCTGCACTCTGTACCCAGTCAGAAAACCAGGCTATTTGGTGGCAAGTCACTCCTTTGACAGAATATAGATAATCAGTCCCAAAAGTCCTATCCTGTTGTCAACAGAAAGTCATCTTTTGATCCAGTCAAAGAGTCCAATGGTTGCCCCTCTCTGAGAATTATCATTAAAACAAACAAATCGATTTATGGACATCTGAAATTTTTATATCACCTACTTTTTCCTTATATGTGAATAAGCCTGGCCACACTAAGATTTAAATACATGTCAGAATTCCTGAGTATGTGTAGGGATGGAAAAGAACTGAAAGCTTTTACACCCTTTTTTTCTTCTCTAGAAGACAAAGGTACCTACCAAGAGATGAGGAAAGAGAAGACAAAAGGACAACTAAGGGAGTCAAACTTCATTCATGGCCACAATTTGTTAATAATTACCTTATTTAACGTCACTGGTTGGTACTTACATGCAATCTGTGCACAAAAGTTTATACTGCATTGTCTGAGGGTATACAACTTACTGGCCATGTGCCATTGAGATAGACCCCAGAGATATGAATATGTTAATACTTTGATTATTAACATTGGTAGTATTAGTAATACCTAATATTCATGAAGTGTTTTAAGCTTATGAAATGCTTTATGTGTTGATCCTCACAACTCTGAAGTAAATGCTATTATCTTGAAATTATAAATAAGTAATCTGAGCTGAGAGTTAAGTGATTTCCTATATTCACCTAAGTAATAAGTGTGGTAGGCGAGATCTAAAATTAAGTCTTTCTGACTCCAAGTCCATCACTCTGTCTATCCACCAGGCCACCAAGATGCCTCTGATTCAATCCTTAGGTCTAAAGGTTGGTCTAGATCACCTCTGAGGTCCTTTCTAAGTCTGAACTTCTATGATTTTCCTTTTTAAGCAAATTGACTCAAGAAATTACCACTACTGAGGCTCACATTCTTGACACAGAGCGTTCAAACAGAGATGTTGGCATAATATTGACTGACAACGGCTAACATAAACAATAGCGAGCATGAACCACACTAAATATTCTCTAATAAGAAATAACACTGCAACTAATGCCAAAAGCTTGAATTAGTGAGACATATGCTATATATTTGCTCTTCAAGGAGCGGAGTAGAGAAGGAAATTTTTAAAATCCTTTTGGCAATTTTCATTGTTATTCTTTTTCTGTTAACACCCATATGTATTCCCTTTCAACTGAGGTCTTTGCACATGTGTGCTCAGAAAGAGACCTCCGTTGCAAAGGAGCAGATGGAAAATAATTATTTTACCAGCAAGAAGAGCAGTCTAAAATGAAAATATATACAAGATATTCTGAAATGGTCATATTTAGAAAGTCACTAATAGACTGTAATTCCTATTGAATAAATACAGATTATAGGATCTCAAAATTATTAAGAATCTTAGGGAACATGTAGTCCTAATTTCTTATTTTTCAGATGAGGAAAAAGCAGGAAAGGAGGCTAATAACATATGATAATGATGGTTGCAGCCAACATTTACATAGCACTTACAGTGCCAAGCACTAAACTAAGTGCTTTATAATTGTTGTATCATTTAATCCTCACAATAATCCTGGGAAGTAGGTGCAATTATTATCCCCATTAATGGATGAGGAAACTGAGTCGAACAGAGGTTAAGTGACTTGTCTAGGGTCACATAGCTAATAAGTGCCTGAGGGCAAATTTGAATTCAGGTCTTCTGGACTCCAGGTCTGGTGTTCTATCCATTTCACCAATTAGCTGCCCCTGTAACTAGCATTGAGTGAATGAGACTTTGCTAAGATGGCACAGGAAGGAGGAAGGTGTTGCTGGATTGCTCCCCATTCGTGGTGACCATTGTCCATATACTTTACCTTATGGTCTTTCAATAATCTATCCCACAATGTGTAGTTTTGCCACCCTCAGGGTCTTGTCATGGTTGCTGCCCCTCTTTTAACCTTGTTAGGGACATTAAGTGCAAAAGAACCACAATATCCTCTTGGAAAGTGTTATTCTCTGCAATATCACAACTACCTTGGTTCCACCCACATTCACCTATTTTTGCCACAGGTTAAAATAATTTCTGGCTATGGCTCTATTCACATGTGAGTTAGGAAAAATTTTGTCTTTTGACATGATTACATTGATAGGATCTCTTTCTTTACAGCATTGTCATGTTATTTCTTCAAATCTAATGTTGTAATGTTCATTAGAGAGTTAAAGATTTTCCCCACCCATTGATGGGCCTGCCCATTAAGGGAAGCTTGATGAGGGGAGGCCCACATCTTTTGTTCATTTCAAATGAGGCACTGGTTCTCAAGGGTTATGATGCCCCCTGGCTCTGAAAAGTATGTGAATACTCTGAGGTGAGGTTTTATTTTGGGCTTACTCATTGGAAGTGTTTGTTTGGCCAGATGAGACTCTGGGCAGCCACTAAGAAGCCCCCTGGCTTTGAAAAGCCAGATGTTGGTACTTCTCTCTCTAGTAACTATGTATGTATGGTCGGCCAGTTGGATCTGTCTGTTGATCTGTGATGTATGTATTGCTTATGGTCAGACATTTGGAAGTAGTGTCTGTTGATCTTTGTTTCTCTGTATTTTCTCTGAAGTTCAGGGTGCTGACTTTTTCTCCTGAACTAAGTGAATGATACATGTGCTTGATTAAAGTAGATTGTTGACCCCTCAAAAGTTGTTTTCCTTTTAGAAAAGTAGATCAAAGAACCTGTGATAGCATGCCATCCAGGATGTATCAGGGTCCTTGCTGACACAAATGCAAAGAGCAGCATATCCTAGAGTACATGTTCTTATCCTTTGTTTTGATATGGATCCCTTTGTCATTCTGGTGAAGGTTTAACCAGCTACTCTTCAGAATATTTTTAAATGCATAAATGAAATACAAAGAAGTCAATTATATTAAAATAACATCATAGATGTATATGTATATGTAGAGATAAATGTAAAATTTATATAGACACAAATATGCAGACAAACATGCACACATATACACATATATATATTATGTGTATTTATGCAGGCATGTAGGTACAGCAAGTTCACAGACTGCAGCTTAAGAATCATCATCATACTAATGAGAAAATATGTTTAATGAGAATGTACATGTAGAGCCTTTATCAGATTACACACCCTCTTGGGAAGGGGGAGAAAATTTAAAACTCAAAAGCTTATGAAAGTGAATGTTGTAAATTAAATAAATTAAAAATTAAAAAAAAAAGAATCATTGTCCTGGAGATTTAAAGTCCCAACCCCTCCCTGCTGCTAGTGAAGAGAACTTGGTTTTAGTCTATTCAACATAAGTTGAGATAATTTTGTTGTATTCAGCGTCATGGGGCAGCTAGGTGGTGCAGTGGGTAGAGCACCAGTGCAGGAATCAGGAGAACCTGAGTTCAAATCTCACCTCAGACACTTGACACTCACTAGCTATGTGACTTTGGGCAAGTCGCTTAACTCCAATGACCTCATCCTGGGTGATCTCCAGTCATCTTGATGAATGTCTGGTCACTGGGTTCAGATGGCTCTGGAGGAGAAGTGAGGCTGGTGACCTGCACAGCCCTCCTTCACTCAAAACAAAGTCAAGTGCAAGTCATGTCACCATTTCTCTGATGGCATGGTCTTCTTTGGCAACGAAGGATGAACACACACATTCAGTTTCAAAGAAGTAGTCTTTAAAAGTTGATCATAAAATCACTGTCTTGATATTTTCAAGAAATGAATGTATGCTTATCTCTTTGAAAGAGTTTTTATTTCATAACTTCTACAGATTTACTGATTTTAGCATATAAACATGTTTAACCCTTTATTGGTAAGTGGGCTGATGGGATATATGAATTTTCCCAACTGGAAGGAGATACTGTAGGGTTATGAGAAAGGGAAGCCGCAGTAGGTCAGTAGAAAACCAGGAGATGTAAAAAACGTCTAGATCTCTCTGTCTCCCATTCTCTCCCATTTAGTACTTCCTACTAGTTGAGAGAACAAAAACAAAATGATACTTCCCATAGGCCCCCCCTTGCTGATAAAGTGGTATACCTGATTCTAGGTGATAAGATCAATACTTTTTTAGCTTGAGATTTGGGGCATGTACAGTTATAAGCACACAAAGTTATAAGCTATATTTGAGTCCACTGAGTCGATACCTCTTTTTTGGGGGAGGGGATGTAAATTGAACAACTAATAAATACAATGGGCCATATATACAGTGAAAAAGTTAAATAGATGAGAAATGTCTGCTTTCCAGATTTCACAATACAGTTGAATGGCCAATTCATTGAGACAGTAAATCAGCACATATATTTGAGACAAGTTATATAGATAAACAATGAGTTGAATTCAAAACAGAAAAGGCAGAATGGAGCAGGGTTCATTGCACTGAGGAGTAATATAGTACTTTTAAGGATCCCATCTGTTACCTGTGCAAAGGATCATATTTTCAACATAAATATTCTCCCAGTAATGTTTTATGGTCGGGAATCTTAGAACACCAAAATTCTCAAGAAATTCAAGCTGAAAATGACCCAAAGAGCAATAATAGAGAGATGCATGGTAGGCACAGGTAAGCAGCAATAAATTCCTAATGATGACTGACCCTCACAAAACAACATAAGGAATGTCACTAAGAAAAAAAAAAAAGAAAAGTATGACCAGAACATGAATTGGGTCAGTCACATGCCATGAAGGAGAGAAAACCAATGGACACCCTTTTCTGACTTGAGCCTGACTCAGGTCAGTCTCCTGGTAGTTTAGATTCAATAGTGGAACAAATGAACCACTTATAAGTCATTCAACAATTTAAAAAAAGGAGATTTACTTAGGATTGGCATAGAGGACACCTTAAGTTGACTCAGTTAAATGAAGGTCTTGCTTTACCCTTTGGGATCTATTAACCGAACTGGTAACTCCCCTTCCTCAGATCTTCTAGGCCACTTTATACTTAGGTGAAGAGGAAATGACATCAACATCTGAGCCATTAGTGCTGAGCCAACCAAGTCTTGAGAAATATATCTCAAAACTTGTAAAGGAAAAAATAGCCTAAGCTGCATGGGAGAGGAGTTAAGATATTGCTCTGGCCACACTCTACTCTTCAGTGCTAAAGTTACTAAGATCTGGAGGATTTTCCACCACTTAAATGACTTTAGGTTTGTTAATGGCTTACCCCAGAGGTCTGATATAGGTAGCACTGAAGAAAGAAGAGAAAATTAAAATAGAAACATTACAAAAAATATATATAATAGTTGTTCCCTCAAGCACAACTGAATCTGGAAAAAGTCCTAGAAGGACTGAATCCGACATCTAAATGAGTCCTACAGTGTGAAAAGGTGACCATAATCAGCAGCTGCAGCAGTAGGAACTTAAGGTTGCTGGAAAAATGATGGCACTTCCTTTTTAGTCACAGATCCTCTTGACGGATCAGGGACAACTGCCCAGGACTGTCATATCCTTGGCCCATCTTCTGTGAATTACCCCTGGAGGGGTGGGAGGAATTAGTGGGTATATAAACATTGTTGCCTCATGAGAGGTCTCTGAAGGACTGTCTTCCTTTCTCTGTAGTGGTCTTTTGTGAGAGGTAAACAGTTTTACTTCCCCTTTGTGCTATAAAACAAGCTCCCTCTACTGCTACTCCCTGGTCTTCCCAGATCTCCCTGGAAAGGAGTTGTGCAATGATCACTGGGTATCATATGGCAGTAATGTGGAGGGGTCAATGAGTTTTACTTCATAGTAATCAATGGTTGACAATGAATTTGTCTTTTGTCACATCAGTGCCCACTCTTCTGTCATAGGGCTTCTACTACTTCGAGGAGGTGATCCACTGCCCACTGCTCCTGTGGCTTATCTCCGCCTCCTTCCCCAGCTCCCTTGGGGCCTGAATCTCTGCTTGCTGACTTCTCTGATACGGTAATCTGTTGCCAGAGCAAGGCTGCAATTACCACTAAGGCCTCAGGTCTTCTGCCCTGTGCTGGGACAGTGTTGCTGTCAGCCTAAGAACTATTGTCCTGTCCCTCCTGGACTCTGACTTTGCCCCACTAGGGAAGGCCTGAATCTGTTCCCAACACAGAATGATGCTACTGGCCTGGGTTGCCACTACCTTGCTATATGAGCCAGGAGCACTGTGGGGACTGCTACTGCCAGGTGCTGACATGACTTGCTGGGAAAAGGTACAAAGCAGTGTAAAAAGCAATAGCCTCACAGAGTCCTGCAGGCTCAATGTCTCATGTATAGTCAGGAACCGCTTCTCCAGGGATTGGGGAAATGTTCCTTGGTGCTTAGTTTTACCTTCTTCAGGGACTCCTCATTCAAAGTTCCATAACAGTTCAAATAGTTCAAGCGTGAGTGGAAACTTTTTAATCTGGTACAATCCTTAACTAAGTAAATGGAGTGCAATCAACACATGTGAACATATTCTTAATTCTAGAAATGTCTCTGGGTTCCTGGGGAGAAGTTAGCATTGTGCTTTTAAGTTCCTCCCCCAATGGTTTGCACTGAAGAATCACAAGAAAATCTTTGTGGGAAATAAAATTACATCTGGCCTCTTAAATTCCAAATGGAACACACACACACACACACACACACACACACACACACACACACGCAAGCAAAAGTTTCTTCAGCACAGTTATTACTCAGTCCTCAAACTCCAGGAGTCTATCTTGGTTTTCATTCTCTCATTTTTGAGGTCCCTCATACCACCCCTCAGTGACTGGCAAAATCCACATACAATAGATCTAACTAAAGACTGCTGCCCAGGATTCATTTTCCTATCCACAAAGTCATTAAAACCAATCAGTTAAGACAAATATCACTGACCATTAAGTATAAAAAGGCATCAATTCCCAACAATGGTTAAGCACCATTAATTCTTCTGAAATTGTCCTTTTCTAACTAGGGGAGCTTTTCTTTCTCTGCCCAAAAATAGTCAGTTCCTCTAAATGCTTTGAAGGCAAACTGAGGTCTAAAGAGAACCTCTTGTAGAAGTTGGAGAGGTTTGAAAGATCAACAGAGCTGGAGGGGCTAAAACACTAACCTAGCTTGCACGGGGAGGAAGGGAATAATATATTTCTTTTACTACATAGCTTGAGCAGTGTCTTAGTGCCCTCAAAGTGGAAAGGGGAAAAAAAAGACATATCCCCTATGGAGACTATGGAAAGACATGAAAAAGAATTCCACACAATGAGAAGCATATGGGTGTCTTATAGTTCTGACCTATGGAGAGAGTTCCCCCATTGATGAGATCACGAATCATTGATGTGCTGAAACATAATATTATAAGCAGCCTGATAACTTTCAGGAATTTTTTTTTATCTGATTCCAGCTTTAGGACTACTATCTTCCTGGCTAAGGTAATAATAATAGCTAACATTATATAGCTCTTTAGGGTTTACAAAGCACTTTACATATATTATCTCCTTTGATCTTCTCAACAGCATGGAGGAAAGTGCATGAAGCTGAGTTCTGTTAGATTGGGGAAAATATCTCCCCAGATAAAGTAATCCCTGAGTTCAAGGAAATATAGCTATGGATTTTATTCTTTAGACTTTTTATATTTTATACCTTATTTTATGGGGACTTCCAACATCTTTCCTGACCACACTGGTAATTCTCATTAGACTAATATCAGGGAGAAATATTTCCCAAAGGAAGAAACTTGACCTACGGCAACTTCTTTGACTCCAAAGCTTATGTATAATGTGTATATATATATGCATTCCCATTCCTTCATTTCTTTTTATTGAGACATGATGTTATGCTATGATGCTGCATACTCTAAGTGAGCCTAAAAAAGGTATAAAAACCCAATCTATACCCCAACCAGCTGAAGCTTCTACCAGTCTGAACAGTTTTCCTTAGTACACAATTTCCCTTTTAATCTAGGTACTCACTTTGACTCCCAGTTCTATAGATCTGACAGAAGGTGAGATTTTCTCAGAGCACTTAGGCAATTCTGGCTGGGAAACTCTCATAGCAAATGATATTATTATCCCTATTTTACAAGTAGGGAAACTAAGTCTGAGAGGGGCTAAATGACTTGTCCAGGTTGCATAGCTAATAAGTGAGGATGTCTGAAAGAAAATTTTCTACTTGAGACTGTTAGGCAAGACAGCAATGATGGTTGAAAATCAAAATATACAACAATAACCCCAAACTTAAAATCTTCCTGATAGCTTGAAATTCTCAGAATTTTCTTAACTTAGGACATTTATGATTCATTTTCATATTTTGCAGACTGGAACAATCCTTCTATATTCCCGTCACTGCACTTATGAAAAATCTTTTTTTTTTTTTTTACTCTCTCTGGGCCACAAAGATGTTCCTCTTTATTTCCGGATGCAATACTGGTGACCACAGTTCCTTCCTGGAATCCCACAAAAGCATATTTCTGCAATAATCGCCTTTTTGGAGTGATTTTTGAAACCCTTTCAGAAAGCAGCAGTACAATCTGTCAGCAGTCCCTGATGGGTAATCTGTGTGTTTGAACAACAGCAGCATTGGGGCTATGATCTTAAATTCAGAAGCAAATAATCAGTCTATAACTTTTAAATCCCTATTCAGACAAGTAAAACTGTAACCCAGAGGTATGAAGAAATCCATTTGAAACCATTAAAGCTATAAGCTACTCTCTTACATACAACAGAGGCAACAGGAGGTCAGGGCTCTTCTGAGAAGAGTTTAGCTGTGAAACAACAAGAGTTTTTGCAGTTTACAACTCCAAATCATCAAAATACTGCCTCCCACAGCTAGCAAAGCACACCATTATATGACAAGGGAGCTGCCAACCCATACCATCTGCTTCAGAGGGATCTGCATTTATTCTCTATATTTTTTTCTCACTTTCATTTTTTGTATCCTCAATGCTTAGCACAGTGCCTGGCACATAGTAGGCACTTAATCAATACTTATTGACTGACTGATTTTTCTGATAATGTATAAACCATCATATCCTAGTAGATCCTTGCCTCTATGCTATGAGAAAAGAAATATGTTCCATTATTCTTTGGTACCACCTTTGGCTTTTTAGTTTCTCAGTGCTTCCCAGCACTGCTCAAAGTTCTTTTGAATTTCAAAAGCACTTGTTGTTTTGAGTTTACTTTTTTCCTCTTTTAATGTGGTTTATTTGTATCTTTCAACCTCATAGTTATTTCTGGAAAGAAAAAAATAAATGAACATTCCTCTTCTCCTCCTTGAGCCTTCCCTTTTTAGAAGGAAAAAACAATTAAAATTACCTTACCTGATAATAGTACAGTAACCCTGGTTCCTCTTCTTTTCTCTTTCTATACTATTTCATTTGGTGATCTCATGGATTCAATCATCATCTCTATGCTGATGACTCTCAAATCTACGTATCTAGTCCTAACTTCTCTGCTGATCTTCAGTCTCATCTCTACAACTCTCTATTAGACATATCAAGCTATGTGGACATCTTAAACTCAACATATGCAGAACTAAACTTCTTATTTTTCCTCCCAAGTCCTCCTTGCTTCTAAACTTTATACTGCCACCAAGGGGTACCACTATTCTCTCAAACACCTAGGCTTACAATGTAGGAGTTGTCCTCAACTGTTCATTCTCTTTCACTCCCCATATCCAATCTGTTGCTAAAACTTGTCAATTTTACCTTTGTAAGATCTCTTGAATATACACTTTTTCCTCTTCTGACACTTTCATCACCCTAGTGCAGTCTCATCACCTGAGTTCTTCACTATTACAGTACACTGCTGGTTAGTCTTCCTGACACAAGTCTCTCCCCCACTAAAGTCAGATGTCCAAGGGATCTTCTTAAAGCACAGATCTGAGTATAACATACTCTGCCTCCTCCCATTCAGTAAACTCAAGTGGTTTTCTATCACCTGAGGGATAATAAACAATGTGTGGTGTTCAAAGCACTTCATGATCAGTTCCTTCTACCTTTCAAGTCTTCTTGCATCTTGTACCATCCATGTACTCTGTGAACCAGTGACATTGACCTATTTTGATGTTTCTTAATAAGACAGTCCATCTTGTATCTCAGAAAATTTTCATTGCCTCATGCCTGGAGTACTCTCCCACTTCATATTCTGGCTTTCCTGATTTTCTTCAAGCTTCACTTAAAGTTCCCCCCTCTCTCCCCACCACCTTCTATAGGAAGGCTTTCCTATTTCCTCTAAATTCTAATGTCTTCCCTCCATTGATAATTTCCAGTTTATCCAGAATACAGTTTGTTTGCACATAATTGTTTGCATGTTGTAATCTTTTTAATGGCAGGGACTTTTTTTTATCATCCTCTGTGCTAAGCACATACTAGACATTTAATAAATATATATTGGCTGATTGAGTGATCTGTTGATGAATACAACATTGGACCAACTAGGTCTTGCCTTTATGTTATTGGAAAAGAAGTATGTTTCATTATTCTTTGGTACCATCATTGGCTATTTACTTGAACATGTCCCTGGTTTTCAGCTTGTCTCTCTAGATACTTTGAGGAATTTCCCCTTGGGTCAGTGTAGTGCCAGTGTAATATTCACAGTGGCTATGGGGGCTATAGATATGCCAGCACCATTCTGAATCACAGAATATAACAGACTCTCTACATGGAAGACAGAACCAAAACATTTATTCAGACACTAGAAAGCTGAATCCCAACACCAGAAAACCAAATCCATCATAGCAACAAAGAAATCCATCATAGTAACCAAGAAGTCTATACACATTATCAGTCCTTCCCACAAACAGGCTCCCCTAAGCAAAACACTCTTCTCTCACTCACAGCCAGCTGTCTGCTTCCTCTGTCCATTCCAGCTCTGACTAGTCTGACCAATTTACTCTTAGCTCTGCACCAGGTTCGCCTCTTCCTGTTCCACCTGTTCAGCAAGTTCCTCCCACCACAGGCTTCATGTGACTCAAACTCATTTGACTTAGGCTTCTATGTGACTTAAGCAGGTCACATAGACATATTAATGGGTGGGAAAAATCTTCCCATTCCATTAAAAATACATTAATTCTATTAAAATACATTAATTATACAGTCAAATTAGGGCCTCTTTCTTGGTGTGAATTGAGATATCTCATTTTCAGAAAAGAGTTCATTCATTCCTGTGTATTTTCTGGAAAATTTGTTTCTAGATTAGAAAATTATTTGTAGATTAGATTCCTGTCTATTGTTTTGCTTGGTTGAATAGGTTTATTCACTATTTGCCATTTGTGATGGTCTTCTGATTAACCAAGATTTATTTGTTGGGAAGGGGCTCAGTTGGTCATGTAAATCTGGGGCTGCTCTTCCCCTTAAATAACTTTTTAAAAAATCTCTCCAAATTGTACCTCTAAATTAGCAATATGGGAGTAGATAGAGTCCAATTTGGCCTTAGACACAGATTGTGTGACACTAAGTCACTTAAACTCTGCCTCAGTTTCCTCATCTGTAAAATAGAGATTAAATAAGAAAACATTTATAAAGCATTTAGTACTGTGTCTGGCTCACAGTAAGTTCTACATAAGTGTTAATTATTATTACTATTATTAGTTCAGTATTTTTCTAAGAGCCTGGAGAAAATAGCATGCAGCTTCAATACATTAATGGGAGCTCTCTTTAACCTTGCAATCCCAATCCCCTACCTCCTGTGCTAGCAATGCTTCAGAATCTCAAGGCTGAAAGCATTCATTTTGTCAACTTATGTCTTATATAGCATATATGGTTATACGTACATATAAACATATTATATATTCAACATGTATGTGTATGCACACCCTTGTGTGCATATATGTATATAAGTATACATATGTGTGAATAGATGCACACATATAAACTTGTTGTTATTGTTCATCCTTTGAAAAAGACCAGTGACATCAGGAGGGTGATATCTTGACTTGAAAGTGAATTGGATTTAAGTGAGGCAGAGCCATGCTAAGTCATCAGCCTCATTCTCTCCTCCAGAGTCATCAGAATCCCAGAGCATAGGTCAGGAGAACTGCTGATGACCCTGATGCAGTGGGAGGGCTTGGCCTTTTCAAGCTGTCCCTTTTAAGGTCTTTCCCTTCTGAAGCAACATTCATTCGGTAGGTAAAGGCTAGGTAAGAACTGAGGCAAAAGATGGCCTAGTTTGCCTTCACAAAAGGAACAATCTGGAAGGGAAAGGCCCTCAGAGTTTCTGGCCAGAACAGAGACAATTGCTATTTGCATTCAACTAGGAATCATCTAAACCCAAACAATGAGCAAGTAGGTCTTGGACTGGGAGCTATTATTGGCCAATCAGTGAGAACCAGAGTGATCTGGGTTTAAAGTTACAGTCAGGTAGCTCCCTTTGAATCCCAACAGCCTTTATCAAATCCTGGTTTTCCATCGTTGTAAATCATAAATCAAGATGTAAATCAAGAAATCATAAATGGAGCCTACATGAGACAAGAGAGTTAATTATCCTCATTTTTTGGAAACAAACAATGATAGAATAAATAAGTAAGGAAGAAAAGAAATCCATCCCCCAAACTTACCTTAAGAGGTATAAGTGATCAAAATGTGTATTCCTTTGGACAGAGCACCCTCCTGTAAGGGTATAACTCCCATATGGGCAGAGAGAGAAGAGGAAGAGGAGAGGATGGTAAGGGAGAAAGCATCATTGTCCCAATGGAACTGGTGGGTTGGGCCCCCAGGGGGATGCCTACTACTACTCACAGCTTGTTGTTTGTCCTCTGTTCTTGAAAAGGATCAATGACATCACTTAGTGAAAACTTGGCCAAGTAATGACCTCTCTGGGCCTCAGTTTTCTCCTTGCCTCTATTTGCCATCTTACCTATCACTTTACTCTATCTTCTCTTGGTCAAGTGATTACAATATCCTTCTCTCCCTTCTCCCTTTTAGGCAGCCTGATCCCATCACCTTACTGTCCCTCTGAAAGCTGCCTCTTGTCGCTTGACTCCCCTCATGATGGGTCTAGGGCTCTATCCTCCTTAGTCATCTGTCATTTCTGATAGCCAGTCCCCATCCCTCTTCACCCCTCCTCCTCTTTCAGATCTCTTGATGCCCAGTGGCCTGAGGTTCCTCCTATGTTCTCATCACCTTTGACTCTTTCCAGGACAGCTCCTGATCAACTGTTTGTTTGTGATATAAACATTTATGATATATATGTACCATCTCCTATTCCTTCCTCCCACTTTAGAGCTTCAATTAACTTTAGGAATAAGTTTAACCTGGGACATGGCCAGGAGGTTAATGCCAGTAGCTGGTATACAAAACTGTAGCTACTTTGAGATATGAAAGCCATTGTTGGTAAGCATGAGCACCAGAAGTCATGGTCTGGTGAAATGATCTTCAGGTAATTTTTTTCCTGTAAGGATTACCTATGTGACAGATTATTTCAATTTTTCACTTTCTGTCATTACTTCTTTTGCTGTATTTGGGGATTATTTTTTTATTTTGGAATAGTAATGGAAGAGCTGTGCCTCAGGTTACCTCTCAGTCCTCTCTCCAGGATTCTCTCTTGTAAGATTTAGTGGTATTTAGGTGAACTATAAGTCACTTCTCTCTTTATGCCTTCTTTATTTATATCTTTAGCTCTAGGACTAGTCCTTTGAAATCTTCCATTCTGCAATTAGATCCTATACTACTTCATCTAACGCCTCATACTCCCTTCCCCATTCCAAGACCATTAGAGTGCTCTTCTTGATTGGGGAGTTCAAGTGAAAAAACAATGTGAATGGATTCTATCTTCTGCAAAAGATAAGAGCATGCATTAGTGAGTCTGATGTTTTAAAATGCTGCAATACTGTCAGATTGATTAGCAAAATAATGATATTTTATTCAATACCAGTTTTCACTTGTCAAGATCAAAGCACTTTTAAAATAAAAAAAAATCAGAAATATACGGTGCAGCTAAATGGTCCTTTTATGCTACACTGGGAGTTAGAGGAAAAATCAAAATATAGAGGTGTCCTTAAAATCTTGGTGCAGCTTTTAGTTTTAATAGCTTAAAGGAGATATCCAGTATCTTTGCCAGGAAAACACCAAATGGGGTCATGAAGAGTGAGACATGACAAAAAGTGTAAAGTTGAACTAAGGTTTAAGGGATAACCTATATAATTTAGGATTTTTAATTTCCAATTCTATATTGAATTAATTTTATTTTTTATTTTATGTTTTCTTAAACCAAACCCTCTCCATTTGTTACCTGGAGATAGTTAATTTCCAAACTCCTTAAATCAACTGGGTTTTGTTTCATTAAGTCAATTTCTATACTTGGTACCAATGAAGATTACTCTCCTGACTTCTCCCCCTTTTTTTTCTTTTCTAACATTTTCCAAAATGAAATTCAAGATAACTTTGCCTGCAGCCAGTGACATCATCCATATGCTTAGCAGGACTACTCCTATCTGATAAAAAGCTATCAAATAACATTAACTTCAAAAAGATATTGATAGAAAAGTCTGCCTCTTAGAATATAAGCTCCTCTAGAATTGAGATTGTCACTGAGAAGGCAGGAATAGAGGAAAGACAAAAAAATGGTGATCATTTGCTTTTCTATTCCCTTTGATTCTCAATACTTGGCACATAATACATGCTTTTTTGGCACTTTAAGTAGATTCTAAATAAATATCTATTGATTGATTTAATAAAGTGAAAAGTGATAGGGATAAATTGAAAGTTCTGCAGTTGATTTTTAAAAATCTCCTTCATGAACATAAGGTAGGGGATGTTTGGCTAGAAAAGTTATATAAAAAAAGATTTTCGAGTTTAAGTAAACTACAAACTTAAGATGAGTCACTAGCATAATACAGAAATTAAAAAAAGTTAGCACTGTCTTAAGCAGCATTGAGAAGTATAGTCACCAGAAAGAGAAAGATGCTGCTCCCAATGCAGTAGTCCTTGGTCAGAGAGCAACTGGAGGATTTATTCACTTCTTAACATTTTAGGTAAGTCTTTGAAAAGGTGAAGCATATTTGGGGGGCAACCAGGATGGCATAGTGACTGGTAATCATGCTAAAAGTGATGTATTAAAGGAATTCAATAATATGAACCTGAACAGAAGAGTTAGGAGTGGGTAGTGAATGGTGATTAAAGAAGACTTTAATGTGAAAGATGGATCAGATTTGTTTTGGTTATTCCCAGATAGAAAGCCCAACTGAGACAAACGGATGTTGCTGAAAGAAAAATTTGATTTGATGATGAACACTTTTTTAGTGAAAATCTCCCTAATGATTTGTGCTAAACTAATTTGAAATGGTCCACTTAGGAACATAAGGAGTTTTTTCCACTGAAGATTTTTAAATAAAAGACATTGGATGATCCCTTGTTAATAATCTCTGGAACCATTGTTTCTTTCCATTGTTTAAGATCCTAAAGTTTTTCAAAGTTGTTCCTCTTTATAATATTCTTGTCATTGTATAACTTGCTCTCCTAGTTCAGCTCACTGTAGTATGCCTTACTTCATAGAAGCCTTCCTAGATTCCTCTGAAACTGTCCATTTTATCATGTCTTATGGTTCATTATATTTATATACCACAGCTGGTTTAGTCATTATCCAAGTCAACACTTCCAGTCTACAAACCTCCTTTCACATCAAGGTACCTTTGTCCTTCCCCAAAACTATCTAACCTCTAAGGAAGTCCAAGTTAACCTTCCAGTATTCAGGGACAAAATCAAATAACTAATAGTTTAAAAACTGGAATCCCAACCCCCATCTCCAGCAGAATTAAAGCTGTGCCCACCTAAACTAATGCTGTCTCTTTGCTGGATATAGTTTCCATGCTATTGTTAAGTAAATTTCCTTTCGTTAAATGATCTTTGAGCATCTTATTATGTTCTGTTCCTAAATCAGAACCTCTGCGAAAACCTGAGTCTAATTTTTCCAACTATCTATAACTCAAAAACAATCTGATGGCAGCAATCAGTGCCATTAGGTACCGAATAAGCATAAAACCACCAAACTATGGTCCTGTAACAATGACATTATCAGTATGTAATGGGTATGTGAATTCAGACAAGGTACAGAAAATAGGGAGATAGTGCAGAGGCACTGTCAACAAGTCGAGCTAGG